>NC_134485.1:1174678-1524678 GCF_040206685.1 Ascaphus truei | reverse complement strand
GGGTGAGTGTGTGTGTGTGTATGTGTGTGTGTGACTGAGTGTGTGACTGAGTGTGTGACTGAGTGTGTGACTGAGTGTGTGACTGAGTGTGTGACTGAGTGTGTGACTGAGTGTGTGAGTGTGTGACTGAGTGTGTGACTGAGTGTGTGACTGAGTGTGTGAGTGTGTGACTGAGTGTGTGAGTGTTTGACTGAGTGTGTGAGTGTTTGACTGAGTGTGTGTGTTTGACTGAGTGTGTGTGTGTGTGTGTGTGTGTGAGTGTTTGACTTAGTGTGTGTGTGTGAGTGTTTGAATGAGTGTGTGTGTGTGTGTGAGTGTTTGACTGAGTGTGTGTGTGTTTGACTGAGTGTGTGTGTGTTTGACTGAGTGTGTGTGTGTGTGTGTGTTTGACTGAGTGTGTGTGTGTGTGTGTGTGTTTGACTGAGTGTGTGTGTGTGTTTGACTGAGTGTGTGTGTGTGTGTGTGTGTGTGTGTGTGTGTGTGTGTGTGTGTGTGTGTGTGTGTGTGTGTGTGTGTGTGTGTGTTTGACTGAGTGTGTGTTTGACTGAGTGTGTGTGTGTGTTTGACTGAGTGTGTGTGTTTGACTGAGTGTGTGTGTTTGACTGAGTGTGTGTGTTTGACTGAGTGTGTGTGTGTGTGTGTGTGTGTGTGTGTGTGTGTGTGTGTGTGTGTGTGTGTGTGTGTGTGTGTGTGTGTGTGTGTGTGTGTGTGTGTGTGTGTGCCTGAGTGTGTGTGACTGAGTGACTGTGTCTGTTTGACTGAGTGTTTGTGAGTGACTGTGGGTGACTGAGTGGCTATGTGTGTCACTAAGTGATTGTGTGTGACTGTGAGACAGTGTGTGTGTGTGTGTGTACAGACACCCACCCACACCCACCGTCACCTGCCCACCCAAAGTCATGTCACCGTCACCTGCTCACAGTCAGTCACCGTCACCCAGTCACCCACCTCCTGACCCTCCCTATCTCTCACCCTCTCTCTGTCTCTCTGACTCTCTCTCACCCTCTCTCTGTCTCTCTCTCTCACCCTCTCTCTGTCTCTCTCTGTCTCACCCTCTCTCTCTCTGTCTCACCCTCTGTCTCTCTCTCACCCTCTCTCTCTCGCTCTCTCACCCTCTGTCTCACCCTCTCTCTCTCTGTCTCACCCTCTCTCTCTCTCTGTCTCACCCTCTCTCTGTCTCACACTCTCTTTCTGTCTCACCCTCTCTCTCTGTCTCAACCTCTCTCTCTGTCTCACCCTCTCTCTCTGTCTCACCCTCTCTCTCTGTCTCACCCTCTCTCTCTGTCTCTCACCCCCTCTCTCTCTGTCTCTCACCCCTCTCTCTCACCCCCTCTCTCTCTGTCTCTCACACCCCCTCTCTCTGTCTCTCACCCCTCTCCCTGTCTCTCACCCCCTCTCTCTCTCACCCCTTCTCTCTGTTCTCTCACCCCTCTCTCTGTCTCTCACCCCCTCTCTCTCTGTCTCTCACCCCCTCTCTCTCTCTGTCTCTCACCCCCTCTCTCTCTGTCTCTCACCCCCTCTCTCTCTCTGTCTCTCACCCCCTCTCTCTCTGTCTCACCCCCCTCTCTCTCTGTCTCACCCCCTCTCTCTCTCTCTCTCTCTCTCTCTCTCTCTCTCTCTCTCTCATCCCCCCTCTCTCTCTCTCTCTCTCTCTCTCACCCTCTCTCTCACCCCTCCTCTCTCTCTCACCCCCTCTCTCTCTCTCACCCCCCTCTCTCTCTCTCTCTCTCACCCCCCCCCTCTCTCACCCCCCCCACTCTCTCTCTCTCACCCTCTCTCTGTGTCTGTCTCACACTCTGGATCTGGATATCTTACTTACCCTATATATCTTAACTGCCCTATACTACACCAAAATTACCTATACTGCTTTCTTCCAGATCTGACTCAAGCTTCACACGGAAGACATGTTGTTCTGACTAGGAATTTATTAAATGTATTTTATTTTAAAGCGGGACTAGGGGCGAGATTAGGGGCGGGGTTAGGGGCGGGACTAGGTGGCGAGTAGATTTTTTGGTTGGGCGAGTAGATTTTTGGGTGATTTGTCGAACACTGTATATATATATATATATATACACACACTGTATTTGTGTTATGTTTTAAACTGTTCAGGCAGGAAGCTTTTCCTGCCAGCCCAGCAAGAAATGTATTAACATGTAAATATGTTAAGGGTACATGTGCTGAGGAATTTTCATATTTGGGCTTCAATGGGCACTCTGCTGAGTTGGTGCCCCTGTGTCTATGAGAAATCCAAAGTTGAAAAGGCTAGGTGTTAATGTGGCCAGGATATCCCTGAGTATCAGATCCTGGTACGCAGGAGAGGCCATTCACACTTGGTAGCCAAACCCCAGGCTTTCTGTCGCCAGGAAAGAGGTTGGACCCGGTATGCTAAGCAGCTTAGGTGTCAAGTTGACACATGCTCTGTGCAAACCGGGAAGCAACTTCTGTCCTTTTTGTGAGCTACAGGCAAGTCTGGGATTGGTGGGAAAAGCTGTTCCCACGGGGGGATTTGCTATATATGTTAGGCATAGAACCCATAAACCTATAAAAATGCCTGCAGCCCAGTCCCAGTGAGATTCATCTAAGATTTTACCAAGAGACGTCCAAGGAACAGCAGCATCGGTTCCGGAGTGTAAGGGGTTAATTACACCATAAAAAAGGATCACCCCCCTCTTCCAGAATTTTTTTGTGCTAAGGGTTCCCGAACAAACCCTGTAAGGACTGAACAAACTTTTTCCTTTTGGCAGAGATATAGGGGTGGCAACTTGTGCCCCTAGCCAGGAACTGTTACACGGATCAATTTGCGCATCCACTTGCATGCGTGCAGGGTGCCCAGAGACTTTGTATCATTCCAAGGACATTTGATTTCGTTCCCTGTACCCAGTAAGTGTTTTATCCAGTGTAATTGTGAAGATTTGTGTGTTTGTCTGAAAATAAATAAATTACAATTTATTTTACTCATCTGGTGTGCTCAGTGCTGAATCCCGGTATTAATGTGTAGATAAGACCTGGTCTCCCGTGACAAGGGTGAAGATACATTTTAACCCCTTTAGTCCCAACAAGGATTAGGGTTAACCAGCCGGGCATAATACCTTTATTATTGGCCTGGTTAACCCCTCCCGCCACAGTTACCCTCTGGAAAGGTTCCCCAATTATCTGTAGTGGGTTCAGGGGTGGCTTCACATGATCACCCGCCTTACCTACTCGCTGGCAGGCATCACAAGCACAGCAGAACTCTCCCACGGGCTCTCATCAGAATGACCCCCTGATGCCCCGCTAGAGGTATGGAGTGGATTACCTGCAACATTTGCTGCCTTTTTGGGCTCCAGGACATTTTGGGCTAAGTCCTGGTCAGTCCTAAAGACTCTTGTTTCGAGTGGCATTTAGCTAGGAAAGTCTATTTTTTTGACCCCAGTTCCCAAGTCAGCATGTCTCTTCTTATGTAGTTTGTGTATCATTGTGTGTATGCCTTTTCATGCAAATACATTTCCAATTTATTTCACTTCACCTATTTTGCTCAATGTATAATCGTGGTAAAAAGGTGTAAATGCCTGGTCTCCCGTTACACTCTGGTCAGCAACATTTTTCACAGATGTTAACTCTATTTGTCCCCCAACATCCACCCTTAACCTCGTGCTTCCAAAGTCCCTGTCCTGCAGCTATGTCCTATAAGGGACCCTAACCACACATGGCATCCCTAGCTTATAACCCTGCAGGTGACAGGATAATGGGAACAGAGTTACAGGGAAACATACAATGTACATTACTAGACCCAAGAGCTGACACTCTCAGCTCTTGACACACGGTTTTTAGGGGCAGCCAGCCGGGCTTCACCTTTATTATGAAGGCCGGCTGCCCCCTTCCATCACACATATATTGGAATGTGATCTCTTCAGAAGTTTGAGATAATAAGCAATAGATTAAAGAGATCATATATTTAATTACAGATCCAGTCTTATAAATGACTTCATACGTGTTTAGATCTTTACATGCAGCTGGGGTGTTAGATTGGGTCAGCAAACATTTTTTTTCATTTTCACAATGTTTATCTTTTATCATTTCTAATGTTTGAATTTCCCCATTATAGTTAAGATCTTTTACTCTAATCATCCCACTCTTCCTGTCACGGGCCCACATGGGAGGATTTTTAAATATTGAGGTCATTAGAGATAGAAATTCTGCATTCTCAGTCATTTTTAACCTATTAAACTACTATATGAGTGTCACGGGAGGCCAGGCAATTACACCTTTAAACCCGGGATCATTCATTGAGCAAAACCAAGGAGTAAAACAAATGTATTCCATTGAAACAGATGTGCACACAGTGGATTACAATTATACAGAGGGAAACACACTTACTGGGGGATATGGGCTAAAAAAACTAACCTTTCCTAGCTCAGATTGTCTTTTGTCTAACCCGTGATGTACCCGCAAAAGTCATGGAACTCAACTCGGCATGCGTTACCAGACGCCACCGCTGTATCTGCTAAGTATCTGCCAAAATCCCTTGACCAGGAGATAGTACAAACCGTCCTAGTACTTTTTTCGGCTTGTAGTTCCAGCCACGACCGCTACGTTCTATTCTGAGAACTTGGCCCCGAAAAATAGGGCAAAGAAAATTTCTCGCCTTTAAATTTCTGAAGCCGGCGCGCGTCTGTTTCTCTCAGAGCATCTTTTGGTCAATTCACATCTGCCGCTGCTGTCTTGGCGCTTAGAATCTCCCGACCTAATTGGCTGCTACTTTTATTCTAGGATTTTCCGTCCCATTCACAAAACGCTACAGCCAATCAGTGTGCAGGAATTATCCTACCAGCCTATCACAGATTTGCCGATACTCTAAAGCCGGACAGGCACTGATTTCAATTCTGCTAAGGGGCGTGGACCAACCTGACACCTCTACCACTTAGCATAATGAGCCCCCATTGTGCCAGGCTCCTCAGAGTCTGGGGCTGGGCCAAGGGTTCCCGGATAGCTCTTATTCATGTCATGACGTAGATACTTGAGTGTAACTTCGGTGCTCTGCCCGCCCTAACACCTTGGCAACTCTGAGACTTTCAAGTCCGGGACCTGACCTGACACAGTAGCACCAAGCCTGATGGCCATTTGGCCTCTCAGAACCACAGACTTTGAAATTCCCCAGTGTCACCGGAGACCAAGCTTTGAACACCTCAATACCTGGATCCTTTGATTGAACAAAACGTGAGATAAAATAAATTGTAATTTATTTACACAAGAAACACACACAGCTTGATTTACAAAATAACACGAATAAACACTTACTGGGATGAGGCAAAACAAAATAAAATATCCACAGAACGAAATCCACCGAAATCAAATCTCTAGGCATCAATTCCCAGACGTGGGGTTGCTGCAGAAAAAGAACTGTGCAACAGTTCTTGGCTAGGGGCACTGCTTGCAGCCCTTGTTTCTCCACCGAAAGGAATATTTTCATTCTGTCCTTGCAGGATTCGTTCTCCAATCCTTAGTTCTAATGAACTTTTGAAGCAGGGTGCAACCCTTAGTTATGATGTTATGACCTTTGCACCGCACAATGTAGCTCAGATGGATCTAACCTCCCGATAGGATGCACAAGACTTTAGACACACAAAGCCTATTCTTATACTGTGCAGCCAATCACTGCGTGGGAACTAATAATCCCACCTATTGGAAAGCTCTGCCAGGACTTCAGGGACCCGGGCAGAGGCTTCAAGATATGCTACGATCATGCGCTAACTTCGCACCTGAGCCCCTTAACATATCTAACCGAGCCCCCTGCCCTGGCGACGTGAAGTCTACCCTCCTCCTGACAGTTGGACATCTGTCAGGAAAAACTGTTTTGTGGCGAGAATGGGGTTAATCAGGACATTAATAAAGGTATTATACCTGGCTGATTAACCCCAACTCATATTGGGAGTGAAGGGGTCAAAAGTATATGCATGACACTGATGTATTTGCCCCTGTCTCAGCCTTTTAATCACCATTTTGCAGGCTGCTCCCTACCTGAAGTAATAGAAATAAATACAAAGTGTGCTATAATGTTTTTAGGCACAAGATGGCGTTGTCAGCGCTGAAGCCGGCGCTGATTGAATACGCGTGGCTGGCTATGGGAGGTCTGTTTGAAGTATGGGTATCCATTTCCAAGCACTCTACTCTGTAACGGCAAATCAATTGAATAAGTAGCTTGCGGATAGATTTGAAGTGGTTTACCGATAAAATGTATCCGTACCTTGTTAGCTCCCATAACTTGAAAGGCAGAAATTCTATTGCCGTGGGAAGTGGGTCAACTGACGTGAGAAGTAGGTGAACTTGGCTTCCCACCAGCAAGCCTTTCAATTAAGCGGGTTAACTCGCGAACGCAGACAGCTAGCACTCTAATATTTTGGGTGCAAGTCCCAATAAATAAACCACTCACAAACATATACAAATTACATTAGTGACACCCCCAGAACATGTTTTAATAAAGTGTATTATACTGTAATTTTTAAAATGTACAGGCAGGATCAGTTTTTTCTGTGAGCCCGGGAAAAATCCTTTGGCATTTAAATATGCCAGGGGTAAATGAGCTGAGGGTATTTTCCTTCCTACACTTCAAAGACCCCCTGTTCATTGGGAGACTGTAAGTCTAGTGAAGTGCCGGTAATGAAAAGCCTCAGAGATCCAAAGTGTGAAAATGGCCGGGATGTTGCTGAGTGCCAGATCCCGGTACTTAGCATGAGCCATTCACACCTTGGAGCCAAACCCCAGACTAAGGGTCGCCAGTAAAGGGGTGTACCTTAGGTATGCTAAGTCGCATGGGTGTCAAGCTAACACATGCGAGGTGCAAACAGGAAAGCCTTTTGCCCGGTTTTGTAAACTACAGGCAAATCGTAGATTGGTGGGTTAAATGTTCCCTTGGAGGGGATTGGGCAGGCATGTTATAGATACTTGGGGGTCACTGTGTTTGAATGCTAAGAGTTTCCGTCCGCTGGAATGTAAATGTCCTGGCTCTTATAACTTTAAGATCCTAAAAAACAGGGGCACCTTTATTCATTATTTTATATTAATGGTTACAGTATAATAACTATACCTGCTTGCATGACTACCCCCTAGTAGTATGCATATTAAAAATCAGGGTGCTAGGATATTCCTAGTGAAAGTTAGCGTACTGCCTGTGCTATGCAGGAAGCTAACGAGTTTTAAAACTTTTTTCCTGTCTGCGGTCTGCGGTCTGCGGTCTGCGGTCTGCGGTTTGGGTTTGGGCAGTGACACATTGTTGCAATGCCAAGAGCTAACTCAACCACACTCACACTTATCCAATTGACTTTAATTTGATGTTGTGACCACATTATACATTGTTACAAAAAACTGAACCAATATATGACCGCAGCCCACTTATCCAATTTACCTTGCGGTTAAGGTTTTCCCTTGCCTGTCTGCGGTTAGACAGTGAGTCAGTATTACAACGCAGGAACTCACCTCATAGCCACAGGCACACTTATTCAATTAACCCTTAATACAGTGATAGGGCCCTCTTATTCCTAGCAGGGTGCATATAGACAATTTATTACACCTTTACAGGACTGCAGTCAGCCCTGTGCTGCAGAGCTGACACTCCACAGTTACTGTACCTTTTATGACTCATGGGCATCCAGCCTGACATAATGCCTTTATTAGTGGCCTGGGTACCCCTTCACCGTCACACCCAGTTTATATACGGGGCATACACATATACACTGTTATACACCATGTTCATAAAAATCATTCACAATTCTTCTAAGTCCCTCGCCCCCTAGGATCTACTGAAAAGATGTGCATGTTCATTTTCAGAGCTCCTAGAACTTCCTATAAGAAGTTTTTTAAAAAGTTGCTTCAAATAATGCTTAGGTTCATTTTAAGGGTGCTTCACTTGTACCGAAGCTGGACTTAGAAATAATATTACTCATCCAACTTGATACATAGTTGTAGATACCCCAAACCCTGATATCGGGTCCGGTGGGTTGGGCATATGCCGTGGGGATCTCCCCCCCAAACTAGGGACCCCTGACTATACCCGGGATACACAAATCCCTATGCCACTTTTTAACTCTCTGGTCTGTGCTGAAGCAGGGACTCCTGGTGGTGAGCTGTAAGAACTTCTCTGGGAAGGAGTTTGACTGGAACATTGTGCTTCAATGTATCCGAGAATCTTACCTGATTCCATGATACATCCTGTAACTCGGAAACCCCGCTACATAGCCAAAATCTGTAAAAACTTTCTCCATCAAATCCACCCTGAAACTCATAGCCCCGCAATCTCTGCTCGCTGGCACTCCTGGAAAGGTAAAACCACAAGAATTCTTTATTGTCGCATATTTCACATACCATGCATAGCAGTACATACACGACGGTCAGGTCCAAGAGCTGACACTCTAGGACCCCACCACGTGACTCAGGGGCAACAAAGACGGCTTGACCTTTATTAGTAAGCTTGGTTACCCCCTCACCAAGAATACATCAGCTATAGGTACAGGAATATGTAAAACATGACCAGTTTGCCCTAATATACAGCACAGAATGGATTCGTCCTCATAGCATGTTCTGATTATACGATATACAATCATTTTATTCCTGTGCAATGATCATTCATTTTATAACTAGGAAGGAAATCAGGGGAATGACGCTATCTCTCTATGGGTGACAGAAGCACAATATGATACCCGCGTTACACGCTAACAAGAAAAGATTATTACAGTGACCGGGGTTTGGGGATAGGGGCAGGGATCAGTGTGTCAGTGTTTCCCAATGACATGTTCCCTGGTGTTCAGCTCAGGCCTGAGCAGGATAGTGTAACACTTGGGAATGAATATACAGCCCAGCAGTCCTGCACTGGAAGCCAGGATAGCGAATATCTCCACAGCCACCGTGTTCCTGCCCTTGGTGCTCAGGTACGCTGGGATGAAGGAGACCCAAACACTGCAGAACACCAGCATGCTGAAAGTGATCAGCTGGGCCTCATTGAAACTGGCAGGTAACTTCCTAACTAGGAAAGCAACAATGAAACTTAACACGGACAAGAATCCCATGTAACCAATCACAATGTAGAATGCAGCGACAGACCCTTCGTTACATTGTAATATCATCTTCCCAGTGTCAGATTGTGTGTCATAGTCTGGGAATGGGGGAGAGTGAGCCAGCCACACCATACATATCACAACCTCCCCCAGTGAGCAGAGAAGGACCAGGCAGCTGGATACTCTGCTCCCCACCCATTTCTTTATCCTGCTGCCGGGCTTTGTGGCATTGAAGGCGATGACAACAGTGACGGATTTTGCCAGAACAGAAGAGACTGATACAGTAAAAATAATCCCAAAGGCAGCTTGTCTGAGCAGGCAGGTCACCTTCCCAGGACGTCCGATGAACAACAAGGGGCAGAGGAAGGACAACATGAGGGAGAGGAGGAGGATGTAGCTGATGATCTGGTTATTGGATTTTACTATAGGAGTTTCATGATGTGTGATAAAGATTCCCAGAACTGCACATGTTATTACACAACAGAGAATGGAAATAGAAGCTAGAGAGGAACCCAGTGGATCTACATATGAAATGAACACTATGGTTCTCAGGACGCAGCGATCTCTCTCCTTATTGGACCATTGATCTTCAGGGCACTGGACACAGTTTTCAGCATCTGTAAAATGAAAAATATTGTAAATTATTGTCCGTTTGTTTCTATTGCCCAGAAATTATTATTTATTCACTATGTTTTTCTGTCTTATTATGGAGTCTCCTCAAACACAAATATATCCTCCAGTAATACCATACACAGTAATTATATATCTGCCCATACGCAGGATATCCCCCAGTAATACCATACACAGTAATTACATATTTGCCCATACGCAGGATATCCCCCAGTAATACCACACACAGTAATTACATATCTGCCCATACGCAGGATATCCCCCAGTAATACCATACACAGTAATTACATATCTGCCCATACGCAGGATATCCCCCAGTAATACCATACACAGTAATTACATATCTGCCCATACGCAGGATATCCCCCAGTAATACCATACACAGTAATTACATATCTGCCCTTACACAGGATATAACCCAGTAATACCATACACAGTAATTACATATCTGCCCATACGCAGGATATCCCCCAGTAATACCATACACAGTAATGACATATCTGCCCATACGCAGGATATCCCCCAGTAATACCATACACAGTAATTACATGTCTGCCCATACGCAGGATATCCCCCAGTAATTCCATACACAGTAATTATATATCTGCCCATACGCAGGATATCCTCCAGTAATACCATACACAGTAATTACATATCTGCTCATACGCAGGATATCCCCCAGTAATACCATACACAGTAATTACATATCTGCTCATACGCAGGATATCCCCCAGTAATACCATACACAGTAATTACATATCTGCCCTTACACAGGATATAACCCAGTAATACCATACACAGTAATTACATATCTGCTCATACGCAGGATATCCTCCAGTAATACCATACACAGTAATTACATATCTGCCCATACGCAGGATATCCCCCAGTAATACCATACACAGTAATTACATATCTGCCCTTACACAGGATATAACCCAGTAATACCATACACAGTAATTACATATCTGCTCATACGCAGGATATCCCCCAGTAATACCATACACAGTAATTACATATCTGCCCATACGCAGGATATCCCCCAGTAATACCATACACAGTAATTACATATCTGCCCTTACACAGGATATAACCCAGTAATACCATACACAGTAATTACATATCTGCTCATACGCAGGATATCCTCCAGTAATACCATACACAGTAATTACATATCTGCTCATACACAGGATATCCCACAGTAATACCATACACAGTAATGACATATCTGCCCATACGCAGGATATCCCCCAGTAATACCATACACAGTAATGACATATCTGCCCATACGCAGGATATCCCCCAGTAATACCATACACAGTAATTACATATCTGCCCATACGCAGGATATTCCCCAGTAATACCATACACAGTAATTACATATCTGCTCATACGCAGGATATCCCCCAGTAATACCATACACAGTAATTACATGTCTGCCCATACGCAGGATATCCCCCAGTAATACCATACATAGTAATTACATATTTGCCCATACGCAGGATATCCTCCAGTAATACCATACACAGTAATTACATATCTGCCCATACGCAGGATATCCCCCAGTAATACCATACACAGTAATTACATATCTGCCCATACGCAGGATATCCCCCAGTAATACCATACACAGTAATTACATATCTGCCCATACGCAGGATATTCCCCAGTAATACCATACACAGTAATTACATATCTGCCCATACGCAGGATATCCCCCAGTAATTCCATACATAGTAATTACATATCTGCCCATACGCAGGATATCCCCCAGTAATACCACACACAGTAATTATATATCTGCTCATACGCAGGATATCCCCCAGTAATTCCATACATAGTAATTACATATCTGCCCATACGCAGGTTATCCCCCAGTAATACCACACACAGTAATTATATATCTGCTCATACGCAGGATATCCTCCAGTAATTCCATACACAGTAATTACATATCTGCCCATACGCAGGATATCCCCCAGTAATACCATACACACTAATTACATATCTGCCCATACGCAGGATATCCCCCAGTAATACCATACACAGTAATTACATATCTGCCCATACGCAGGATATCCTCCAGTAATACCATACACAGTAATTACATGTCTGCCCATACGCAGGATATCCCCCAGTAATACCATACATAGCAATTACATATTTGCCCATACGCAGGATATCCTCCAGTAATACCATACACAGTAATTACATATCTGCCCATATGCAGGATATCCCCCAGTAATACCATACACAGTAATGACATATCTGCCCATACGCAGGATATCATCCAGTAATACCATACACAGTAATTACATATCTGCCCATACGCAGGATATCCCCCAGTAATACCATACACAGTAATTACATATCTGCCCATACGCAGGATATCCCCCAGTAATACCACACACAGTAATTACATATCTGCCCATACGCAGGATATCCCCCAGAAATACCATACACAGTAATTACATATCTGCCCATATGCAGGATATCCCCCAGTAATACCACACACAGTAATTACATATCTGCCCATACGCAGGATATCCCCCAGTAATACCATACACAGTAATTACATATCTGCCCATATGCAGGATATCCCCCAGAAATACCATACACAGTAATTACATATCTGCCCATATGCAGGATATCCCCCAGTAATACCACACACAGTAATTACATATCTGCCCATACGCAGGATATCCCCCAGTAATACCACACACAGTAATTATATATCTGCCCATACTACTGGAAACGTGATGCTTCCTTACATATTATTAGAGCACAGACGGGCAATTGTCTTATGAGTTTAGATTACAATTTTGCGGTTTAAATTTTTCTTCTGCATGAATATTTACAGTAAATGCTAAACTCTTGCGCTGGAGTCTTGCCTTGCAGGATTTTGACTTTACCATCCAGCACAAGAAGGGAAGCGAGCATGGCAATGCTGATGGCGTTTCCCGCCAGGACAGCCCTCAGGACATACTAACTTCAAGAGCTGGCAGGTCAGCCCAGCCACCGGACGGAGTGGTCAGGGCAGTTCCTGGACTTTGATTGGGGGAGGTGTGTCGAGGAAAAGTGTAATCAGGCCTAAATAAACGTATTATACCCAGCTGATTAACCCCAACTCGCATTGGGAATGAAGGGGTTAAAAGTAATTGCACTGTTGTCTTTGCCCCGTCCCATCCTTTTTAACCCCCATTTGCAGGCAATTATCTGCCTGCTGTAATCGTAGTGAATGCAATGCCTGCTATATTCTATTGCGACACAAGATGGAGTAGTGAGCAACACAGCCAGCCCTGTGTATGGGAGGTCTACTGTATTAGATGGGTATCCATTTCAAGCTCTTGACTCCGTAACTGCAAGGCAATTGAATAATTGGGTTGCGGTTAGATTTCAAGTGGTTTTACCAATACAATATATCCGTACCTCGTTAGCCTGCAGAACTTGAAAGGCAGAAAGTTAATGTCCGTGAGAAGTAGGTCAATTGACGTGGGAACCGGGTGAACTTGGGTTCCCACAAGAAAGCCGGTTCAATAAAGCAGGCTAACTCGTGAACGGAGGCATCCAGCACCCTAGTTTTTGGTGTGCAAGTGTATGTTATTAATACACAAACATACTGTGGCGGTGAAGGGGTTCATTTCTCAGAGTTCAGGGGAGCGCAGGTTCAATATGAAATGAAAGAGGAATATAACATAGTGCAAATAGAGTATGAAATGGTGAGGTGTGTTCAACACTAGGTCAAATGGAGACTCACGTGGTGTCAATCAAATACGGGCGTTTCAGAGATCAGTGGCAGTGAGCTTGACTCTGGTATGTGATGTGAAACTTCAAACAGGTATGATGATACAGGATGTCACTCATGGAATTTCACCAATCAGGGTATAGAAGAAAAAACCATCCATAGCGTAATCCAATAAAAGATAAATTTATAGAAACAATAAAATGAACACTTACACAGTGTCATAAGAATACAGACACATACTGTAAAATGCCAATGTCATCAGATTCGGTTACTCCCCGCTTCCTCCGTCACCGACCTCTCTGTCTCAGCTTCACACTATCCGAATTAATCGTCTGTGGGGCTGCAGGTAGGTGTCCTGATGATAGGAGGGTCTTTGGAGAGAGCTCTCACTTTCACGAGACAGCCCAACACAATGCTAAGGGGGAGCGGTCTGGAGATCTCTGGATTCCTCTGATGACGTCACTGGAGCGACTCTACGCGTTTCACTGGGCTTCGTGAAGGGGTTAACCTGGCTTATAATAAAGGTCAAGCCCACTTGGTTAACCCTGACTTGTGTTAGGGTCTTAGAGTGTCAGCTCTGGGACCCAGATGTCAAAAATGTATTACTGCAACTGTATACTGATTTTGCGACATTAAAGAATTATGTGATTTTTTTCCTTTCCGGGAATGCTGGGATCGGGAGATTTCTAGGCTGTAAGTTTCAGGGTTGGTTTGGCGGAGAAAGTCTTTGCAGAATGTGTCTATGTAGCGGGGTTCCGGGTTCTGGGATACCCCAAAAGTTGTATAGAGAGATTGAGTGATATCCTCTGATACAGGTATCCTGAGCCTAGAGTAGGGGTTCAGGAAGGTGCTCACACTAAGGTTATGAAGCAGAGCAGATTTCAGTTTTTTAAAAGTTTAAAATTATTTTTCTAATGTGTGCCAAGGAGGAGGCTCATGAATGTGGGGAATATTTACACTCACTCCATGCCTGACACCAGAATAAGAACTCATAACTTTTTGCACGCAGCAGACAGGACACCACATCTTTGATTAAACGGAATAGTTTAAAATGTATAGATATTGCTGACCTGTATATGAGCTGAGGGCGTTCTGAGTCATGGATTCTGGAAGGCACAGATGATTACCTGGCTTGGCTCCACTGTGTCTGTCCAGGTGCCATACTTGAAAGGGCTCAGAGATGCCTAGGTGTGAGGCCAGATGGGCACTGCCATTATTATAGAGCACCCATATCCTGGCCTGACACAGGGAAACCTAACAACCTTTGCTAAACAGCCAGCCGCTGTGGAGCCTCGCACCGTGGGAAGGGGGTGGGGGGGGGGGCAAAGGGGTAGAGGGGGATATTTCACCTGCCCGGGTAAAAGGCTCCGGGGTGGGAAACCCTGTATGAGTGTTTTAGATTGGTCGCTAGGAGGTTTCTAAGGTTTTTTGATTTGGCTGCAGGTTTTCTGGGACCCGGACGCCAGAGGTTTGAAAAGCCCTGGCACAGGTCAGATTCATCTAAAATTCTGTCACCCCGTGCTCACCACAAACGAGACGGGACCACGGTGCTGAGGTGGGAATGGATAATACACCACCCACAGCCACGAGGGCGCGTCTTGAGTGTAGAATAGTCTGGATATCCGGGCCGGGGCAGGAGAGGAACGGGTAATAGAAGTTACTGTTAGCCAAGTCCGGGGTTAGAGAGAGGAACAAAGTCGTATTACCTTATGCCAAGGTCGGGAGCGGAGAGAACGGAGTGGTCGTATTGCCGTAAACCAAGATTGGATGCCAGAGGTTCGGAGAAGTCGTTTTGCTGTAAGCCAAGGTCGGGTGCCAGAGGTTCGGAGTAGTCGTATTGCTGTAAGCCAAGGTCGGGTGCCAGAGGTTCGGAGTAGTCGTATTGCTGTAAGCCAAGGTCGGGTGCCCGAGGTTCGGAGTAGTCGAGGAGGAAGCAGGTTCGGTACACAGGGTCAGGACTGAAAGACAGGTCAGCACTAGGGAGGCAGAGAGTGATGAGAACAGCAAAAGGTTCTATGCTCAGCCGAGGTGCCAGTGGAATAGCTGAGCATATGTAGGTGCAAGGGTCCAATAGCAGAGCAGCACTGTGGAGGTGTGTATCAGCGTGAGGCTGTGATAGGAGGCAAATGCCAGGTGAGCTCTCTGGGGTGGAATTTGAGGGCAGGATTTGTGTCAGTATGTGCCTGAATTGCGCGTACCCGCCGTCCGGGACTTTGTGCCTTTATGAGGCAGGAGCGGGTGCACGCGCGCGCGCTCGTGTGAGATGCGGGGAGGCAGCAGGACCCGCGGCGGCAGGAGCGGGAGAGGAGGCAGTGCAGGGAGCCGATACCGTTGAGTGAGGCGCGCGCAGAGGACGGCGTGGCTCCCCGAGCCTTACAGATTCATCTAAGATTCATCAGATTCATCTGTTCCATCTTGTGTGATTCACCTGAGATTCAGTCCCATTTGAGTTCCAGCTCTGAGTACTGTAAATCATTTAAATTTCTCAGAGGATAAGTGACCAGAATTCAACCAGCAAGAGGCTACAGGACGGAGAGGTAAACATGAAGAACAAGATGATTCTGGCGCAGCAGCCAAAGAGTGGGTACCAAACAAAAGATGTTTAAAAATTAATTCTTTATTGATCCATCTAAAAAAGTGGAGGCACTAACCCTCCTACGCGTTTCGTGTTCCAAAAAAAAACTTTATCAAGGAGTATACACTGTAATAATGGTGCTTACTTTTATACACATTCAAATGCCCAGTTTTCACACCAAAATGACGACGTAGGACCGCCCACAAAACGTGATGACGTCACGTGCCCGTCGGACACGCCCCCAAATCACTCCAAGGCAAAACGGACCACTAAAATACACACCCACACATAAACAGGCCCGAGAGTACTGCAGTGGTATCCCCCACCAACCCAGCACTTTAGATCCATCTAAGAGTTTCATCAGTTCCATCTTGTGTGATTCACCTGAGATTCAGTCGCATTTGAGAAGTTCCAGTTCTGAGTAAATCGTCTATATTTCTCAGAGGATAAGTGACCCGAATTCAACAGCAAGAGGCTACAGGAAGGAGAAGTAGCCTGGAATATTTTGCTGTGTGTTTGCAATTAGGAAAGATTAGTTCTGTTATCACAGTTTCCAAAGTAAGTGTGTCTTTTTTCTGTATTTTTGTGTAACATAGTTGTGTACGTTCGTTAGGTGAATAAACACAATTTATTTTTATCTCTCTGCTTGCTCAATCAATGATCCCGTTAATTAAAAGTCTTAATAAGCTGGGTCCACCGTGACACATACATATATAAATTACAGTCGTGGTACACCGGTCACATGAAGTTTTAATAAAGAGTATAAAACTGTGAATTTAAAATGTACAGGCAGGAACAGTTTCTTCTGTGAGCCGGGGCAAAATCTTCTGACATGTAAATATGCTAGGGGTGAATGAGCTGAGGGTATTTTCTTCCCTGCACTTCAAAAAGGTCCCGCTGAGCCGGAGACCCTCAGTCTAAAGATGTGACAGGGGTGTAAAGCCTCAGAGCACCATAATGTAAACATGGCCAGAATCCTGATAAGTGGCAGATTCTGGACCATTGACACCTTTGGGCCAAACCCCAGACTAAGGGGGGCCAACAAAAGGGTGTAACCCAGGTATGCTAAGTTGCATGGGTGTCAGTGTGACGGGGGGTGGGTGCCAAGCAAGTAATTAAGGAGTCAACCCCATTAGGCACCCCCTTCCACCATCAGTGAGGTGAGGGGGTTACCCGAAATATTTTTACAATACATATGTTCCCCTGCTTCAATAACCAAAAGGTATGTTCCTTGGGTATCCTCTTCCCACATTTAGAGGGAATGAATGTATTTTTATTCCCCTGCCTCATGGCAAACTGTTTTATTTGCTAGATGTGTATATAGGTACAATTATTGGAGTTTGTACATTTGCAGTGTATGCAGTGTATGCAGCAACCACATACACTGAGATCCAGACGGGAGGGAAAGGGTTAATGTTAATTTTGTGTTTATGGCCCTTTGTTCCTTTTCCTGCCTTTGCAGGCTCTATTTTACAGTGTCTCCATAGGTCGCCATTACAGCCCCATATAACCCTATGGAGATTCCGGCGATTTGGGCCCGCAGACCGCAAAAGCGGAAACATTATCTGGAAGAGAGCTTTGATCACTCCCCGGTCAAGTTCACGTCCAATTGGCGTGGGAACGTTTGTTCTAGGGCACTCAGGAATAAAATTCGTTTTGCCCCTGGCCCCTAGGAACGCCCTCACTCGACCCCAACCGGGTCTGGGAGTTAATGATCCCGGTAAAGGGTCGCGCTCATTACGAGGGTCGCACCATTGACCGTAATGGCGGAGAAAGCCGCATGGCTTTCAAACACTAAGTGAAAAACATTGTAAACTGAAAACCCATAACTCCGGTTCCGTGGGGACCAGAGGGCTGGGATTTGGCCAGGATGTAGTCACTGCTCCAGCATTACTACATGGCAATTTCTAGCCCTCTCCCCTGATCCGGACGGAGTATGGTTAACTGTAAAAAAGTGTGGGTTTCCCATTGACTTCAATGGTAGCGGAGGTCCCATTGAATTCTATGGCAGCACCGGCCATATTGATTCAGATGGAGGAAAGCCGCGTGGCTTTGAAACGACTAAGTCCGAAAGTGTGTAAAGTTAAAACCCATATCTCCGGTTCTGTGAGTACCAGAGGGCTGGGATTTTGGAAGCATGTAGTCACTGCTCCGGAATGACTGCATGGCAATTTCCAGCCCTCTCCGATCAACCAGACGGAAAATGGGTAAACGTGAAAAATAAGGTTTTCCCATTGACTTCAAAGGCGGAGTTGCTCCATTTAAAGTATATAGCGGCGGAGCCCATTGATTTCAATGGGAGAGTGAAACGCAGTGATTTCTTTTAGCTTATAGCGGAAAATCCGGCATTAAAGTTAATAGGGGATTTTACTTGTTTTTGTATCTCCGGTTCTGGGGGTCGTGGAAGGCTGATATTTGGCCACTATGGCAAGGGTCCTCTGGCATGAGGACCTGGCAAATTTCGCCCGCTCAGACCCACAGAACGGATTATTTTCATATATGTTCAACATTAAAAATGTACTCTGCATCCCTGATATTTCGAAAGCCACTGGCCCAGAAGGAATGTTAATTGCCACAGGGTGTCAGGGTGTCTGAGGGAAACCCATGTATGGAAGGCTCACCACTCTGGATTAAGAGTTCTAGGACAAAAGGAGAGAAGGACATGGGTACTTGTGATAAGTGTTGTGTTTCACACCTTGAGACAAAGGTTTTCCTGTCCCAAGCAGACTAGGCGATGCCAGTCTTGTGGGAGGGGGGCTAGGAAAATGAGCCCCTGATTAGAATAATGCCCACCCAGTGGGCAGGTACTAGCTTGCTCCTCAAGTGAGGTGGCAAGGGATAATTGGGTGGAGGTAATTGATAACCAATGCCTTGCACCCAATGTTAGGGTATGGGGCTGAAACTCCATATAAACGAGTGTAAGCTCTATGCCCATTGTCTTCATTTTTCTACAACTACTTGTTACCTGATGCTTGAATGAATTGCCAATCCTGTACCTGATTGCTTCATTGTCCAAGCCCTAAGTAAGTGCTATATTTTGTCTGTTCTTTGTGCAATCTTGTGTGTTCACCTTCTTTAAGGAATAAACTATATTTATCATATCATAGTCGCATTCAATTCAACCCAGATATTTTGGTGTATATTATAACCCTGTACTAGCTACCATGACAGTCAGGCTAACACATGCGCTTTGCAAACCGGAAAGCCTTTTTGCCCGGTTTTGAAAATTGCGGGAAAGACGGAGATTGGTGGGTGAAATATTCACACGGAGGGGACTGGGTGCACATGTTAAGGATAGCCTTGATCAGCCAATAATTGTGCCCACCGGACTATCCCCAGTGTGATCAAGATATCATTCATGATGTGACTACGCTTTACGCAGGACTTCGTTCAAGCACAACGGTAGGGGATCAAGTACATAAGGGGTTAATACCATCGGAACCAAGAATTAACCCCAAACTCCGGAATTCGTTAGCCCTGGGGACTCCCGAAAGAATTCATACGAACTTCTACAAAATACTTTGATTTGGCCAAGTTAATAGATCGTCAACTTGCGATATAGCCACGGGACTTTAAACAGAGACAGCATTTCTTGCGCTTTCGTACAAAGGACAATTAATTGTTTTTTCCCATCACCATAAGTGTTGTATTAAGTGTATTCTGAAGTTGTCGTGTGTTTGTCTAGCAAGGAAATAAATCACAATTTATTTTGCAACTTGTTCTGTTCAATCGAGTACCCAATGGAGATAGTAGGGGAACCCCTGCTGCAGCCGCAGTGAAATAATGATGTGAACGGTGCTTTGGGTGTAAACACTGTAGAAGATATGGGAGAGAGAGAACCCAATGTAGCACTCAGGTTCACACTCTGGAGATGAGTGAATGGATTAAAAACATAATCTTTATTAATAACAACATATATAAAATATTGATCGAACGACGTACTGAAGGTGAGTTGATCCTAAATAAAGATAGCCATATTGGATCCGGATCAAATTGATAATGTGTGCCAGATAATTTTAATAAACCACTGGTAATATGTCAACACAGTGTTCCTGATGCGGACCTGTGTGGTGGGTGATTACTCCAGGTGTGTCCGGGTAAGTACTGAGATTGCAGGTCACAAGGATAAAATATATCCTAGTACTTAATGATAGGTGTGACCAGTAGCAACTGATAGACATATAAAACAAATACACTATGTATATCAGTAGTGGTAATGTTCAATCAGCTATGCTCCTCTGTAGGGATCTGTATGCCCATATCAGTGTCAGAATGACCTGAGGTAACCCTCTGGGTGCTGTACTCCAGGGGTGTGTTGACCTATATTAACCTGCGTGGCTAAAATCAGAGGTAAGTATCCTGACTATAGGTCGTGGGGGAGGTCAGTATCCCAATGAGGGAGACACTGATACTAGGGGGCAGGCTGGTATCTCACACATAAATCAGAGGGCTGGGTAGTGGTATAAGCTGAAGGATAGAACCTCACAGATGCTATGCAGAATACCAAACACGGCAAGTCAGCTATAGTATTGCTGCAGGCAAGGTTCCTCAGTACTTGTAAATAACGGAGCACTATCCCTGTAAACACCTTTAAGCGAGGCTAAGAGTGACCGTCGGGGCACTTATATCCTATATAAAACTGCACTAGCAGACTACCGCATCAACTCGCGGTCTCAGAGAATCATGCGGAGGCAGTAACTGATCTGCGCGTGCACGTGTAAGCTAGGAGCCGACGTGGGGGTGGAAGGGGAAGGGGGGGTGGAAGGGGAAGGGGGGGGAGGTGGGAGGGGAAGGGGGGGGGGAATTCTAGTATGAGGGAATCCTGCAGTGAGAATATAAACTGATACAGTCACTGGAGATGGAAATGCATGATATATACTGTAGGTCAGACCATAGCAAACAAACGCACCAGTAAAGGCTAATGGCTAAAAGGCGTGTGAATGATGCACACAAGGAGTGTAATGGAGGCCATAAATGAAGACTGACAGTAAAATGTGTAAATGTATGATGTGGGAGGTGTAGGAATGTGCTAGGCGGAGCCGCCTAAAAAGTCAAAACGACTCCTTCTACGCTAAAAATTAAATATCTGTATACCAGGATCCCTCTAGCCCTATGAAAGGAATGAGGAGAAAATGAAGCCTTCATTAAGGCCATGGGGTGCCAGTGTGTCCTGGGGACATGAAGACACAGACAACCGGACAAACTCCTCCCTATGAAGCAGTTTGCAGCTCATTGCCAGATTTCCCTGTTTCAGCACAGACCAGAACAGTAAGACCGGGCAGGGGGAAATCACATTCCAGGGTACCCCAGAATATGCCCAAACCCCCAGAAGTCAGTATAGGGGTTCAGAGTCTTTCTCACTGTAAGGAATCCGGTTCTGCTTTTGCTTATAGCCTTGCAGAACTGAGCAGTTTCTAATTACTCCCTCTGGCAATCTATAAGCACCTGTGATAGCTATCTCTGCTGCCCTAGCCGGTGCTCCATCATTGGAGGAATTCTCACACACCTTCCTCCTGTGATTGGCTCACTGCCCTTTATATGCTGGGCTTTGGCACTGATCCAGTGCTGAGCATAATTCTTCTCTGGACGTTACTGTGTTCAGCCACAAGCCTCCTGGCTTGTTTTGTTTGAGTACTAACCTTTCTAGTTCTAATTATTAGTTCACAGAGGCCTGCTGTTACTCTCTACGCAGAGGCCTGTCTTCCAGTGTTCCAGAGGCCTCATGTTACTCTACACGCAGATCCCTCAGTTCCTGTGTTCCTGTGGTCTGCTGATACACCCCACGCAGAGACCTGTCATGGACTCCTGTGCTGAAGCATTGGTTTAAAGAAGAAGAAGCAGGCACACGGTCTTACTCAAAAGGAGGTTTAATATGCCATAAAGTCCAACGTTTCGGCAGTCTAATACTGCCTTTCTCAAGGTGAAGGCTGCTTCTTCTTCTTTGTACTAGAACATTTGGGACTACAGGAGCTCCCCAGGACCAGCGCAACGGCAGCTAAGTACCCCACCTCTATTACCCTTGATATTGAGTGCGTGTCTCATCCTCTGTCTCTGAAGCATTGGTTTGCCAGCACTGGTTCCTGATACCTGCTGAATTCTCCCCTAGCAGAAGTTACCTTTCATTTCCTGAGGCCTGACGCTACTCTCCACGCGAAGGCCGGTTTTGGACTCCTGTGCTGAAGCGCTGGTTTGCCCCAGTGCTGCCCTGCGGTGTTCCTGAGCCAGCCTGCTGTCTCCTTCTACAGACACCGGCATCATGGGCCGAACCCACATCTCTCACAGATGAAACTCCCACGCTCACGCGCCTACGCTGGAGCTTGGAGCTCCTGTCGACCTATTGCCGAACTCCTGCTTGAATAACGACGATGCTGCCTTCTCCAATCCTGACCTGCTATGTACGACTATGGATTTCACACTCCGGATCAGTCTGTGTGGACTAAGGTCGGTAATTATATAACCCCACCTCAGCCCCGCGGTCCGGTCTTGGTTTGAGGCTAGCACAATCGTAACACTCATCAGGTATAAAGTGGCGCGAGAAAAAAACTCTTGAGGAATAAAAGTGGCTTTGTGGCAACTTTTGTTAGGAAGCCCCTAGCGCTCTGAAACTTGCTGTGCGCGTAGTTCAGGGAGAAACATGAAAAACACCCATAGCATAAATGTTATAAGTTTGTTTAAATTTTGATGAATGAAAGTCCCCTCAAATAGTGTTTCAAACATGTTAGGCACCTTTGGGCTTTCATTCAGACCCCGGTGACCGGGAATTACTCAGTTATTGTAGCCCCCACTTAGTATGCGTCTAGTGACAAAATGAGCTGAGGAGGTGCAGCATCCCACTGGCTTGGTGCCACACTGTCTGTAAAAGCCCTTAGTTGAATGGGCTCAGTGTCCCCAAGGTGTTAGTCAGGGAGGGGATCCTCAAGTACCCCCATTCTAGTGTAATGTCTGGGCAGTTTGGCAAATAATGGCTAGCCCAGACTTAGTGTAGCCAGGGAGAGGGGCTGGGTCTCATATGCTAAGGAGCAGAGGTGCTAAGTTGGCACATGCTCTTAGCAGAATGAGAAGTCACCTCTGCCAGGGTTCCAAAGTATTGGCAACTCCAGGATAGGTGGGAAAACTTTTTCCCACGGAGGGATTGGCTTCACTGGTTAGAGATAGGGATTTAAACTCTTTAAGAATTCCTGCAGCCCATCTGGAATCAATTCTACAGGATTTGTGCAAGCTTAACAAGATTCTTGCATGAACCCTCTAAGGTTTTGTAAGGGTTAAAGATTCCAAGTGCGATTACAGCAGAGAACAAAAGAAGCAGGTCCGTCGGAGTACACAGCAGTTGCAGGTAGCGCTGCTGACCGTGGACCGTTTCAAGCCATTTTGCGAGCAACTCCCGCTCCTGGGAAATTACTCCTGGAGACTTGTTTTTTCAAGATTTCGTTTTGGGAACAATTTATTTTGTTTGACCCCGTCCCAGTAAGTGTATTTTCAGTGTAATTATGTAACATTGTGTGTACGTCCATTCATGATTCTCCTATGATTCCAGGTATAAATGTGTTAAAAGTACTGGTCTTCCATGACATGGCGTCAGGAACTTAATGCCGATTTGAGTTCCATGACTTTTTGGGACAAGTCTCGGTCAACCTAAAGACTTTGTCTTACCTCTTATTTCACCTAGGAATGTCTTGATTTGTCGCCCAGATCTCAGTAAGTGTGTTTTTCTTTTTTTTTTTGTAATCGACTGTGTGTATGTCTGTTTCAATTAAATAAATGACAATTTGTATTAGTAACTTGTTTTGCTCAGAGAATGATCCCAGTAAAAAGGTGTTTGACCTGGTCTCCCGTAACAGTCTCCCCTTCTGCACACCGTACACACACATAGCAGCAGGCAGGCTGTCCCTCACGGGGAGCTTTCCTGTACCCAGTGTCACTGTCGACAAGAACTTATCAACACTTTTATATTTTTGGGATTCTTGATTGAGCATAACAAGGCGGGCAAAATAAATTGTCATTTCTTTCCTTTATAGACAAACACACGACAACCTCAGAATACACTTAATAATCACTTACAGTACAGGGATGGGGAAACAAAATAAATTGTCCATTGAACAAAAGCTGAAGAAATAAAGTCTCTGGCTTAAAGTCAGACGTATAGGTTAGAAACAAAGTTCCAAGAGCAATGCTCAGTGTGAGGGACACATATCGTCAAGATAAGCATTAAGGTTGCACACACTGAAAGGGTGTAAAGGAAGCCAAATATTGCTGTGTGAAGTAATGGACCCAGTGCTATATGAATAGTGGAGACATATATACCTTGAAAGTCCACAAGGTGGAGACAAAGACTGATGTATATTGATCACAATAAAATGCAGTACTCCACGGGACAGAAAATCTCCTCGACACACTCTGTCCCCGTTACCATGTTACAAATAAACTATTTTATTTTATATATATATAAATACATGTATAAATATATATATATATACAACACCCCGGCCATTTTCACACTTTGTATCTCTGAGGCTTTTCAACTCGGACTTCACTACACTCAAAGACTCCCACTTAGAAGGGGCTCTTTGAAATACGGAGAGGAAAATACCCTCAGCTCATTCAACCTTAGTATATTTGCATGCTAAAGGATTTTTCCCGGGCTTGCAGAAAAAACTTTCAAGCCTGGACATTTAAAACCAAACAGTAAAATGCATGTTATTTATAAAAGTATGTTCCACTTGTGTCACTGGAATAAACTTTATATGTGGGTGCATGGTTTCTTTATTCTGAGTTGCACTCCAAAAATTAGAGTGCTAGCCCACTCCGTTCTCAAGTTAGCGTACTTAATTGAAAGGGCTATAATGTGAGGTCCATAGTTAACCCAGTTCCCACGTCAAAATATTTTCCCCTTTCAAGTTAAGACGCTAACAAAGCAAGAGATACATTTGACAGAACCCACTTCAGTTTAACCACAAACCACTTATTCAATTAACCTTGCGGTTGCGAGGTCTAGTGCTTAGAAATAGATACCTATCCTTCAAAGCGGCTCTCCCACACACAGCCACCCGTCTTCAATCAGCGCTTGGTTCAGCGCTCACAACGCCATCTTGTGTCTGAAACGCTAACAGCACAGTTTGTATTCATTCTTATTACCACAGTCAGGGAATAGACTGCAAAATGGGGACAAGCAAGGTGGTGTAGGGGAAAAAACATCATGGGAATGCACATACTGTACATTTAACCCCTTCACTCCACATGAGATTTAGGGTTAATCAGCTGGATATAATGTCTTTATTAATGGCCTGATTAACCCTCTCATCGCTACACCGAGGATCACAGCTGTCACTGCACACTGACCTGTTGTGTTAGAGATCTCTCCTTCTGCACACCGTACACACACATAGCAGCAGGCAGGCTGTCCCTCACGGGGAGCTTTCCTGTACCCAGGGTCACAGCTGTCACTGCACACTGAGCGAGGAGCGAGGCTGGAATTATTCTAAGAAAAACAACACTCAGTTTTATTATTCACTAGCTGATATACCCGGCGTTGCCCGGAGGCAGGGAGGGGGGGCGTGAAAGGCAGGAGGGGGAGGCGTGAAAGGCAGGAAGGGGGGCGTGAAAGGCAGGAGGGGGGGGGCGTGAAAGGCAGGAGGGGGGGAGTGAAAGGCAGGAGGGGGCGTGAAAGGCAGGAGGGGGGGGGCGTGAAAGGCAGGAGGGGGGGGCGTGAAAGGCAGGAGGGGGGGGCGTGAAAGGCAGGAGGGGGGGGCGTGAAAGGCAGGAGGGGGGCTGTGAAAGGCAGGAGGGGGGGGCGTGAAAGGCAGGAGGGGGGGGCGTGAAAGGCAGGGGGGGGGCGTGAAAGGCAGGGGGGTGTGAAAGGCAGGGGGGTCGCGACACACACACACACACAGTGTCACACACACACAGTGTCACACACACACACACGTCACCTAGAGCGACACACACGCGACACCTACCTCTACTTCCGTCCGCCGCCATCTTAGGCGCCGCGAGGGAGGAAGGTTTTTTTTCCTGCCGCCGCCATCTTAGACGCCGCGAGGCAGCTGCAGCCTGCCTGGCCGCTGCCTGTTCCCCTGCCGGGGATGGAGATCAGCGGAGCGGAGGGAGGGGAGAGGTGCGCGGAGGGAGGGGAGAGGTGAGCGGAGGGAGGGGAGAGGTGAGCGGAGGGAGGGGAGAGATGAGCGGAAGGAGGGGAGAGATGACGCGAGGCAGCTGCAGCCTGCCTGGCCGCTGCCTGTTCCCCCGCCGGGGATGGAGATCAGCGGAGCGGAGGGAGAGGTGAGCGGAGTGAGGGGAGAGATGAGCGGAGTGAGGGGAGAGATGAGCGCCGGGTGTGTGGGGTGTGTGGGGTGTGTGGTGTGTGGTGTGTGTGTGTGGTGTGTGTGTGGTGTGTGTGTGGTGTGTGGTGTGTGTGTGGTGTGTGTGTGGTGTGTGTGTGGTGTGTGGTGTGTGTGTGGTGTGTGTGTGGCGCGAGCCGAGGGGAAGAGAGTGGCAGTTGGGTGACGTCACACCCACCAATCTGATTGGCCACAGGCTGAGGACCAATCAGATTCACCGCAGCTAGTACCAACCTTGGATTTTATATATTAAGATTGTTAGGAAAGTAACATAATTAGAGTAAATCCTCTTGACAATGTATGTTTAGTTTTATTAGCCTTCACTCCTCCAAAGTTCAGAATTCTTTCTGAAAACCCATCCAAGGTTCTACCATGGGACCTCTTGAAATATAATACACGTAAATGTCAAAAACCAGATCTCTTTATAGAAATAATGTATTAAAATAATTCTAAGCTACAATATAATTGCTAGCCAGCATAAAAAATATATAACAAAAATAACAATTTAACAGTGCATTACGGAAATCGCAAATAAAACCAGAAGGTAAGCTCTACCGATAGAATGTACCCGTTCTTCGGTTAGCTTTCTGACTTGAAAGGCGGCCAGTCACTTAACGTGGGAACTGTGTCACTTAACGTGAGAACTGTGTCACTTAACGTGGGAACTGTGACACTTAACGTGGGAACTGTGTCACTTAATGTGGGAACTGTGTCACTTAACGTGGGAACTGTGTCACTTAACGTGGGAACTGTGTCACTTAACGTGGGAACTGTGTCACTTAACGTGGGAACTGTGTCACTTAACGTGGGAACTGTGTCACTTGACGTGAGAATTCGGTGAACTTGGCTTCCTGAAGCCGGCATTTCAATTAGAAAGGCTAACTCGAGAACGGAAGCACCCAGCACCCTGGTTTTTGGTGTGCATATGTAATAAACCTCAACATGACTTTACATGAAAGAATTACAGTAAAAATACACCCAGAACATAATGTTTTAATAAAGTGTGTAAACTGTGTATTTAAACTGTATGGGCAGAACTGGTTCTATAAGCCTGGGACAAATTCCTCTGACCTGTAGATAGGTTGGGGGTGAATGAGCTGCAGGTATTATATTCCTGACACTTCAAAGGGATTCCGCTGACCAGGTGCCCCTCAGTCTAAAGGAGTGACAGGGATGAAAGACCTCAGAGCACCCTAATGTTTACATGGCCGGATTCCTAGGAAGTCATAGATCCCGGGCCATTGACACCTTTGCGGCAAACCTCAGACTAAGAGGCGCCAGAAAGAGGGTGTACACCAGGTATGCTAAGTTGCCCGGGTGTCAAGCTGACACATGAGCTTTGCAAAATGGGAAGACTTATTGCCTGGTTTTGCAAACTGCGGGCAACGCGGCTATTGGTGGGTTAAAAAGTTCTCACATGGGGATTGGGTGCACATGTTAGATGTACCCAGGAATTGCCTATAACTGTGCCCGGTGTGATTCCTATGATCCATGATGTGACTACTTTTACGCAAGAGCACAGCGGCAGCCGTTCCAGAAGGCAAGGGGTTAATAACAATGCTACTACGGATTTACACCAAACTTCGGAATTCGTTAGCCCCGGTGACTCCCGAACGAATTCTAACGAATCTCTATGAAATTCTTTGAGGTGGCTGAGATATTAGATCGGCAAGTTGCGATCTGGCCACGGGATCTTTAAATCAAATCTGCATTTCTTGCGCTTACAGGTGAAGGACAATCTATTTATTGCCCTTATCCCAGTAAGTGTTGTTTTAAGTGTAGAACTGCAGGTGAACTATCCACGCTCGAGTCGTCCAAATATGTGGGTCCCCCCTTGCAGCTAACTGTGATTGAGCACCTCCTCACAGTACTCCTAAAAGGGGGCTCTAAAGATGGAGTCCCCAAAAATAAACAAAAAAAATGCGCACAGAGCGCACCGGGGGTTAAAGCCCAGTAATGATGATAAACAATATAAATCAAATGGGTTGGTAGGCTATGCTTGGCTCATAGAGTAACAGGCATACTACATGTAACTGTAACCCACCAGAACTCACATGACAACTGTATGGTAAAAAGCACAGTTTAATCATATAACATAACATACATAATAAAATCACACTTTAAGTAATTAAAATTGGGTCCTAATAGACCACAATACCTCCATACATACGGTTACTAAACCGCTGCTGGACTACTAAAAATGAGCAAACACTCTCAGCACAAAAGGACCCGGTAATGGCTGATGCCCCAAGTGCCAAGGTATAGAATATAACAGACTAAAATACATAAACAATCCCGTTACCGGGTGTAGGCTGATGGGGGGAGCACACTTACCAAGGAGCGCAAGCTGGAGCCGCTCACTGTTGTTTTAAGTGTATTCTGCAGATATCGTCTGTTTGTCTATTAAGGAAATAAATCACAATTTATGTTGCAACTTGTTCTGTTCAATCGAGTACCCAGAAATATAAATGCGTTGATAAAGTTGGTGTCCATCGTGACAATACCCCGCACATCTCTCCACGACCTTCTCTCTGTTCCACGATCGGAACCTTCCTGTGCGATTACGCATGGTGCCTTCGGGGAATGGGTAAATGAAGTCTCTTGTGCTCTTTAGAAGTGTGTGTCAGTTGCCACTTGTCTGAGGAGCTTGCAAGCTACGAGGTCTCCACTATACTACAGAATCCCGCATGAGACTATAGTATAGGTTCAATCAGAATCCCACACGCTGCCACCAATTAATACAAAGCATGTCACGGTGGACACAACTTTGCAAACACTTTTATATTTCTTGGTATTCGATTGAACAGAACAAGGCGCAAAATAAATTGTGATTTATTTCCTTGATAGTCAAACACACGACAACTTCAGAATATACTTAAAACAACACTTACTGGGATGGGGAAACAAAATAAATTGTCCTTTGCGAGAAAGCGCAAGAAATTCAGTCTCTGTTTAAAGTCCACTTTGGCTAGATCACAACTTGCCTATCTAATAACTTGGCCAAATCAAAGAATTTCGTAGAACTTTGTTAGAATTCGTCCGGAAGTCACCAGGGCTAACGAATTCCGAACTTTGGGGTAAATCCGAAGTTGCGATGTTATTAACCCCTTCTCTTCTGGAACCGCTACCACTGTGCTTGAACGAAATCCTGCGTAAAGCGTAGTCACATCATAAATCAAATCTGGTCACCCTGAGTATAGTCCGGGGGGCACAGTTATAGCGAATCCAGCGTATATCTTTAACATGTACACGCAATCCCCGCCGTGTGATTTCTTAACCTACCAATCACCGTTTTGCCCGCAGTTTGCAAAAAAACGGGCAAAAAGACTTTCCCTTAGTCTGGGGTTTGGCCCTAAGGTGTCAATGGCCCAGGATCTGGTACTTATCAGAATTCCTGCCAGGTTTATAATTTGGTGCTCTGGGGCTTTTCATCCCTGTCACTTTTGCTAGACTGAGGGTCCCTGGCTTAGCGGGACCCCTTTGAAGTACAGGAAAGGAAATGCCCTCAGCTCATTCACCCTTAGCATATTTACATGCCAAAGGATTTTTCCTGGGCTCTCAGAAAAACTGTTCCTGCCTGGACATTTTACATTTACAGTTTCACACACTTTATTAAAACTTCATGTTCTGGGAGTACCATCACTGTAACTTTTATATGTACCTTCGTGTTTTATTTATTTACACTTGCACACCAAAAACCAGGGTGCTGGGTGCCGCCATTCCCGAGTTAGCCCCCTTAATTGAAATGCCGGCTTGTGGGAGCCAAGTTCACCGAAATCTCAGGTCAATTGACTTTCCGCCTTTCAAGTTACGGAGCTAACAAGGCACGGATACATTCTATCGGTAAAACCCTTCAGAACTTAACCGCAAGCCACTTATTCAAATGACTTGTAGTTACAGGGTCAAACCGATAGAAATGTATACCCATTCTACAAACGGCTCTTTAACTTTTGCCACACTTCTTCAATCAGCGCTGGCTTTGGCGCTCACTACTCCATCTTGTGTCTAAAAAGGATATAGCAGGCAATACATTTACTTTTCATCACAGCAGGCATGGAATAGCCTGCAAATGGGGGTTAAAAAGGCTAGGACAGGGCAAATACTTTTAACCGAATCATCCCCATTGCGAGTTAGGATTAATCAGCCGGGTATAACCTTTATTTTAGGTGAGGTAGTGGGAAATGAGCACTGCAATCAGGATCAGGCTGGAGGCAAAAGTGCTATTCAAAAAAACCTTATTGCGGCATCAAAGCCAAAGTTAAAAAAACATGAGGATGATCCTCTGACGCGTTTCGTCCGCAATGGATAAAGTCTTTGATGCCGCAATAAAGTTTTTTTGAATAGCACTTTTGTCTCCGGCCTTATCCTGATTGCAGTGCTCATTTCCCACTACCTCACCTATGATCTGACGACTGGGGCGGACGCACGCCACGGAGCAGGGTCCACCCCCAACAAGCAACACACCGGAGGCTGTGCCGGCAGTGTAAGTTTACACTTTGTACACAGGATTTCTGAAGTGGAGCCACTGGAGAATTTGGAAGCCCGCTCAGAGAGGGATCGCCGGATAGAGTGGAGGCTCACTGGTACAGGTTAGAAGACTTTTTCCCGGACATGCTATGGAGCATGCTACCACACAATTTCTTTAAGCATAAGTGTTGGGACACTTGAGACTGTTTATTATATCAAAGAGGGTCTGGAACCCTGCCCACATCATGCTATTGATTGCCTCACAGCACCACTGAAATTATTGGAAGCACCCAATTAGGGATATTCCCTCACCAACCTTTATTTTAGGCCTGATTAATCCTTTGCTCGTCACAGACATAGTATATGGCTTGCACCCCAAACCCACCTTAGCAAACTTGATACCCTCTACAATTCAATACAGTATGCCATTTTGTTCTCCAATGCAACTACAACACACATCACTGTGAATTGCTCAAATAACTAGATTGGTCATCACTTGAGTCTAGGCGCAAAATTAATCTCTCCTGTCATACCTTCAAATACTTCCTGGGCAAGCTACCCGTCTACCTAAACAGCTCCTCACCCCTACCCCATGCCGCACTTATCATCTGAGATCTTACTCCTAAAGACTGTTCATGGTCCCAAGGTTCAGCAACGTATCTGGCCGCTCCGTCTCTTGCTGTGCACCCCAAAACTGGAACAATATACCAGAGACTGACACAGCCACCATTAGTCTAAATTTTTTCAAAACTAAAGCTGTCTCACATTTTAATCTGGTCTGTACCTGTTACATACACCCATAATATATATTATCTTTAACTGTGCATGCAATGTCTTGTATATAATGTGTTCACTTATTTAACTATGTATTGTAACCATGTATTATTTGTAATGTTAACTCTATGCCCAGGACATACTTGAAAACGAGTTAACTCCCAATGTATTACTTCCTGGAAAAATCTTTTATAAATACAAAAATAAAATTGCCGGGCCTCTTACCTCTGTAACATCAGGGTGCCACTGGATAATGCTCTCTTTTATAATGAGCTGTTCACCCCCTGGGGAGAAAGGGTTGAAGCTTCCAACTTTCACCCCAGGTACCCGATAGTCGTGTGATATGAACCAGTTTATAATGTCATACTTTCCAGGCACATCCCCTTCGCTAGTAAAGAAAATCTCCTCCCCAGATGCGGATGTAAAATGCACATTCTTCAGGTAGTTACTGAGCTAAAGAAGAAAGAGAAGGATCATTTCTGCAACTGGATGTGACTGAAATCTTCAACAAGGAACTCGGGCGACTCAAGAATGCATTATGTTTTAATCTTTTTCCAACTAATAGACATATTCCTAATATATCCAAGTCCTTCTGTTGAAAATGATTTGTTAGTTTTTCATTTGAACAATTATTCAATCTGAAAAGGTTCCATTAATGACAACATCCATGTGTCATACTTTCTCATATTACTGATTACAACATTTGAAAGAAGCTGAGTTTATTTTTCCCAGACATTAACAACAGTCTGACCGGCAGGCGGACAACTTGCTGGACTCCGGTGCCACCGTGACTCTGGTTCGCCCTGATATGGTGCGGCCAGAGGATTTGCTCCCAGGCACCGGGATGCAAGTGACCATGCCAAATGGAGGACCGCGGTCCATCCAGGTTGCTGGGTATTTTTTGATTGGGGTGCCGGACGTGGCATGAGGGAGGTGGGGGTTTTGCCCGGGTTAGACGCCGAGGTCCTACTTGGCAATAATTTGGGGCATGTAACCTGAGTTTTTACAACTGAGCTGGCCCCTGTTGCAGCGATCACCAGGAGCAAGTCAGCAAGGATTGCAGCATAACCAGCCCCTGTCCCCCTGCCATTGGGACCAACGGTTCCAGCAGTCTCTGCGGAGACCAGGCAGGTAAGCCAGACTAAGTCGCATTCTGACCCTGACTTACTGTTCCCTGTCCCTGTTCCCTGTACCCCTGACTCAGGTATGACCGGAGAGAGGCCAGAGTTAGGTATCCAGTTTAGGGATGTGGTGTAATCAGACCCCAGCTTGGAGGGCATGAGTCTTCGGGCGTCCGAGTATAAGCCAGGGGACGGGTCTGATTACTACTTGTGGCACCGTGGGCTGCTGTATGGAGATCAAGGGACCAAGGGGTTAGATGAGGTCTGGACAGGGAAGAGACAGCTAGTGATACCCATGGAATATAGGCAGCAATTGTTGCGGGAAGCCCACTCTATTCCACTAGCGGGGCATCAGGGGCTCACTCGGACGAGAGCCCAGCTGTTGCAGCGTTACTACTGGCCGGGGGCATCCAGGAAGGTGGCAGATTTCTGCCGGTCCTGTGAAGCCTGCCAGCGATTATGTAAGTCGGGCGACTGTGTGAAGGCACCCCTGAACCTGTTACCGGTTATAGGGGAATCCTTCCAGAGGGTAGCCATGGACCTTGTGGGACCCCTCATGATTCTGAGTTGGTCCGGACGTGCTACATCCTCACGGTGGTGGACTTGGCTACCTGGTACCCTGAGGCAGTTGCGCGTGCCACCATTGATGCTAGGGCAGTAGCTAAAGCATTATTGACCATTTTTACTAGGGTAGGTTTCCCTAGCGAGATCCTAACCGATCAAGAGTCACAATTCATGTCAGAATTGTTACAGTGTCTCTTGGAGGCGTGCGGGGTGAAGCATCAGTGCACGACCCCTTACCACCCCCAAACCAACGGACTATGTTAGAGGTTCGACAATACCCTGAAGCAGATGCTGCAAACCTTTATAGAGGCAGAGAGCAAAAACTGGGAGATTCACCTGCAGCCCTTGCTGTTTGCATAACGAGAGGTACCGCAAGAATCTACAGGCTTCTCTCCCTTTGAGCTGTTATATGGTCGCAGGGTACGGGGACCTCTGGACCTATTCCATGAGGGATGGGAAGGGGAGACTCCTAATACTGATGCTTATGTGCTTCAGTATGTGGTAGATCTCAGAGACCGGTTTGAGATGCTTATGGGGTTGGCACAGGACAACCTTAGGGCTGCTCAGACACAGCAAAAGACTTGGTATGACCAGAATGCCGTAGCAGAGAATTTATCTGTCACGGTAGCTAGTACAGGGCCATATAATACACACCAAAATATCTGGGTTGAATTGAATGCGACTATGATATGATAAATATAGTTTATTCCTTAAAGAGGGTGAACACACAAAATATACAAATAACACACAGAATATGGACACTTACTTATGGGTTGGACAATGAAGCAATCAGGTACAGGATTGGCAATTCATTCAGGCATTGGTTCTCAATTACCTCCACCCAATGACCCCTTGCCAGCTCACGTGAGAAGCAAGGTAGTACATGCCCCCTGGGTGGGCATTATTCTAATCAGGGGCTCATTTCCGTAGCCCCCCTCCCACAATACTGGCGTCGCCTAGTCTGCTTGGGACAGGAAAACCTTTGTCCCAAGGTGTGAAACACAACACTTATCACAAATACCCATGTCCTGCTCTGCTTTGTTCTAGCATACACAAGCAGGGTGGGGGAGCCTTTGATCAGGGGGTTTATTGTAGACCACTTGTCTCCCCCCTGAGCATTAACATACCATATGGGCTCTAGCCTTCCCGGGCTTTTACCTAGCCTTTGCAAAACAGTACTTTCTTTAATATCTACACATATTAAAATAATCCATTCGGCTAGGCCGAGCGGGTTGAAACTTGCCAGACCCTCATGCCGGAGGGGACTCTCCATGGTGGCCAAGTTTCAGCTCGCTGTGACCCACCAAACCGGAGATACATAATTACAGTTTTATAAGCACATTTTCCAAAGAGGCTTTTTACCGCCATTCAAGTCAATGGCAGAAACCCAAACTTTACCATTACCCTGACTCCATTCTGTTGCCCCGAGAGGGTCGCTATTTGCCATGCAATCCTGCTGGAACTAGAACTACATGTTGGCCGAATCTCAGCCATCTAGGTTGAACAGAACCGGAGTTATGGGTTCCAGGTTTCTGCTCATTCTGACTTAGCCGTTTTTACTCACGGCTTTTACTTCCGCCATTAGAGTCTATGATGCGACCCTTATAACGAGTGCGACCCTTTACCGGGGTCATTAACTCTCGAAGCCGGTTGGCTTCATGTGAGGGGGTTCATAGGGTCTAGGGGCAAAAATAATTTTATTCCTGGGTGCCCTAGAACCTAAGTTTCCCACGCCAATTCAACCTGACCTTGACTGGGGAGTGATCAAAGCTCTCTTCAAGATATTGTATCCGCTTTTGCAGTCTGTTGTTTGGATGGCTGCCAACCCGTTCCTAGAGTTCGGCTTCGAGGAATCCCCATTGAAATGAATGGCCCCATTGACGTTCAATGGGGAACCACCGCTCCTCCTCTCGGGGACCACCTGTAGGTCTTCTATGATTACGGGCCCAAATCGCCGGAATCTCCATACGGTTGCATGGGGCTGTAATGCCACCTATGGAGAGACTGCAAAATGGAGCCTGCAAAGACGGGGAAAGGAACAAAGGGCTATAAACACCAAAATAACATTAACCCTTTCCCTCCCACCTGGATCCCAGTGTATGTGGTTGCTGCATACACTGCAAAGGTACAACCACCAATAATTGTACCAATATACACATTTTAGCAAATAAAAGCTTTTGCCATTAGGCAGGGGAATAAACATACATTAATTCCCGCTAAATGTGGGAATTGGATAACCAAGGGATGTACCTTTTGGTTGTGAAGCAGGGGAACATATGTATTGTAAGTACATTTCAGATTAACCCCTCTGTAAGACTGTAAGCTCCTCGGGGCAGGGACTCCTCTTCCTTAATGTTACGTTTATGTCTAAAGCACTTATTCCCATGATCTGTTATTTATTTTATCTGTTATTTATTTGATTACCACGTGTATTACTACTGTGAAGCGCTATGTACACTAATGGCGCTATATAAATAAAGACATACAATATAATACAATACAATTAAGGGCAGCATAGAGAAGGAGGTAGTGGAGATGCTGGCTCTAGGGGTAATTGTACTGTTCCAGAGCCCTTGGGCTTGTCCGGTAGTCCTGGTACCTAAGAAGGATGGGACCACCCGGTTCTGTGTATCCTTATGAATAGTCAGTTTGTCAGTGTGTTAGTTTGTTTTTGTTAGCTATGTATATGCCTACAGTACTTAACTAATTAGAAACTGTGTGGAATCGGACCATATATTAATGTCCAGTTAGATGATCCGGTAATCTTCCGATAGACCACACGAACAGTCTCACAACATGCGGAAAAAGAAAGACAGAGAATATCATAGCATATAACATTACTCCACCTCCCCTTCTATTTGTTCGATCCTTCCGAAAAAGGGAATAACCCTCTAAATTAACTGTTCAGTCGTGAGTTTCACCCCACCATGTTTCAGTAATGCCTATGATATCATACTGCTCCCTTGCAGCTATTAATTCAAGCTCCCCCATTTTATCTGTCAGGCTTCTTGCATTAGCCAGCATGCATTTAAGGTTTTTTTTCAGCCTGTACTATTATCTTATCTGCTCCTTCCTTTCTGCGCCCACTTGGTTTAGTCTTTAGAAGTTTTCTAGTATTATCTGTATTTACTATGGGTGTCTCACTGCTTGTCAAACTCGCACTTGCCCCCATTCTACCTCCATACCACCTTGTATCCTCCTCTATTCCATTTAGTTCATTATCTGTTTCATTCCCTCCCCCCTCCATCCTAGTTTAAAATCTCCTCCAACCTTTTTAGCATTCTCCCCCCTAGCACAGAAGATCCCTCTTCATTGAGGTGCAATCTGTCCCTAGAATATAGATGGCACCTCTCAGAAAAGGAGTCCCAGTGCTCTAAAAACCCAAATCCCTCCTTCCTGCACCACTTTCTTAGCCATGAATTAACCTCCCTGATCTCTGACTGTCTCCCTGCGGTAGCGCATGGCACTAGTAGTATTTCAGAAAATACTACCTTGGAGGTCCTTGCCTTAAGCTTTTGGTCTAGATCCCTATAATCATTTTTTAGGACCCTCCATCTTTCTCTAATTTTGTCATTGGTGCCAACGTGTACCAAGACCGCCGGGTCAATCCCAGCTCCCCCCCCAACAATCTGTCTACCCGATCCGCAATGTGCCGAACCCGAGCACCCGGGAGACAACAAACTGTTCGGTTCATGCGGTCTGGCAACAGATTGCCCGATCTACCTTCCTAGTAATGGAGTCCCCTACCACCACAATCTTACTTTGTATCTGAGCATCCCGAGTCCCCACTGCGCTGGAGGAACTATTCCCCTGGCTGCTAGAGGAATTAGTCTCCCCCAGCCTTGCCATTTCTGCCCCGACATTCCCAATATCTTCACTCAACACGGCAAATCTATTGGGATGTGTCAGCTCAGAAACGACCTGCCTCTCCCTATTGCCCCTGCTTCCCCTTCTAACTGTCACCCAGCTACCTACCTGCTCCTCACTAATGGCAACCAAGCTACCTATCTGCTACTCACTAACAGCTTCCCTCCAAACTGCTACTCCGCCCCTGTGTTTGGGAAATGGAACTCTTAGGGGCCTCATCTGAGGACAAACTACTCATAGTCTCTTCTATTTTTGCAGCTCTGTTCTCTGCTTTCTTTTTCCTTAGTTTCTTCATTTTGCTTAACTCTGTTTTCACTTTCATCTCTGCCTTTTCAGACAAACATTTCTTTGCTTTTGCAGAACTTCTCAGTTGCCTTAATGCTCTCACTCCATCAGAGTCTGCCTCCATAATGGGTCTCAGGCCCCCTTCTCCCCCACACACCTCTCACTGCACCTCCATACTTGTGAACACACTCTCAGCCTGGATAGCAGAGTTCTCTGGTCTAAGGCAGCCAGCTACTGCCAGTAACAACATCCTTTTATACCTTGCTGGCTATCAGGTGTCAGCTTAAATCCTGATTACCTAGCTTCCTCCTGAGTTAACCTTCTAAGTGCTGGATGAAGCACTCAGACATATGTTTCCCAGGCATAACTGATAGGGGTTGACTTCACCCTGTCACATACCTCCCCTAAAGCCTGACCCTCCACTCCTTCTCTTGACAAAAAACGGCATTTCCATGCTCCTTTCCAGGTCTATGCTGTATATCAAAAGAGAAAGGTTGGCTTGCCATATACTGTACCACCTGGTCAACCTTGAATTTGTGTCCTTCATGGTGTTTAACCATTTCAAGGGCGCATGGTCAGTGACCAGGGTGTCGTACTCCGGCGACATAATGTCTCAAAGCCTCAATTGCCCATTTTACAGCTAGGCACTCCGTCTCAATGACGGAATACCTCACTTCCCTTGGGAACAGCTTCCGGCTGATGAACAGTATGGGGTGTTCAACACCATCAAATTGCTGGGACAGCACTGCTCCCAGTCCTACCTCTGAGGCATCCGTCTGGATGATGAAGGGTTCTTTAAAATCTGGGCTCCGAAGAGCGGGGCCCTCTGACAGGCACTTTTTTAGCATGTCAAAGGCGTCTTGGCACTCCCAAGACCATTTAACTTGGGTCGGGGAACTCTTTTTTTCAGATCTGTTAGGGGTGCAGATATTTCTGAAAAATTGGGGATAAACCGCCTGTAATACCCTGCTAACCCCAAAAGGGAGCGGACCTGTGTCTTTGTCTGTGGGGTGGGGACTTCCTTTATGGCGGCCACCTTGCTAGCTAGTGGCCTTACTATCCCTCCCCCAACGGCATAGCCCAAGTACTTTGTAGTGGATTTACCCAGGGCACATTTTTTTGGATTTGCAGTGAGCCCTGCTTCTCTTAAGGACGTTAGGACTGCCCTTAACCTTTTTATATGAGACTGACAGTGTCTGCTATAGATGACAAAGTCATCCAAGTAGGCCGCGGCATATGTCCTATGGGGTCGTAGTACCTTGTCCATTAACCTTTGGAACATGACTGGAGCCCCATGTAACCCAAATGGCATAGTGACGAATTGGTATAAACCGAGAGGGGTGGCGAAGGCAGTTTTGCATTTTGCATTTGGATTCTTCCGCTAGAGGTATCTGCCAATATCCTTTCATGAGATCTAAGGTGGAGATATACTCTGCTTTACCAAGAGATTCAAGCAATTCATCCACCCTAGGCATTGAGTATGCATCGAATCTGGATACAGCATTTACCTTTCGCAGATCCACGCAAAACCTCACCTTCCCATCTGGTTTAGGGACCAACACTATAGGACTACACCATTCGCTGTGGGACTCCTCGATCACTGGTCACATAATTTTAGTAGGTTTGACCTTTGTTCCATTGTTAACTACCCTCCCATGGGAACCTGATGGTCATTGTACGTACTACCCTTTGGAGGCTGTGGACCAAAATCCGTCTCTCCTTCCAGAGGGTGGATAAACAGCGATCTCATCGTTTTCCAGGGTTTCAGGAGGTTTACGTGGTAGATTTGTTTACCCTTCCTGGACCCTGGTTGAGAGATCTCATAGTTCACCTCCCCGGTGCGGCGGAGAACTTGGAAAGGACCCTGCCACTTTGCAAGGAGTTTACTCTCTGATGTCGGTAGTAGTAGCATCACTTGGTCCCCAGGTTGGAAGACCCTCAAGCGGGCATTTTGGTTGTATTGCCTCTCTTGACGTTCTTGAGCAGATTTGAGGTTTTCCTTAGCAAACCGACCTATCATGTCTAGGCGGTTTCTAAGGTCTATGACATACTGAAGGGTATTCTTGGAGGGGGAGGGCTCCTCCTCCCAGGATTCCTTCAGTAGGTCGAGAATACCCCGAGGTTGGCATCCATAAAGGAGCTCAAACGGGGAGAAGCCTGTGGATGTTCATCCCAAGCTCGCTTTTCTGTGTCCACAAACTTCCTAAGCATGGTTTTTAAAGTACGGTTAAACCTCTCTACCAATCCATCAGTCTGAGGATGGTAGACTGAGGTCCGAACGGATTTTACCTCCAATAACTTCAGGACATCCTGCATTAACTTTGCCATGAAATTTGTTCCCTGGTCAGTTAACATTACTTGGGGAAGTCCTACCCTAGAGAACAGTTCTAACAGCCTGTGAGCAACCTGTTTAGCAGTGGCTGATCTCAGCGGGAAGGCCTCAGGATATCTGGTGGCATAATCTACAACAACGAGTATAAATTTATGTCCCTTCACAGAGGGTTCTAAAGGTCCTACCAGATCTATCCCAATTCTCTCGAATGGGATGGCTACCAAGGGCAGAGGGACCAAGGGAGCCGGCTTCTGTCCTTTTTGACTAGTTAACTGGCATTCAGGACATGTCTCACATAGTTTCATGATGTCACCATGTATGCCTGGCCAGTAAAACCGGGACGAGATGCAGTCCGAGGTCTTATCCCTGCCCAAATGACAACCCCATGGGAGAGTATGGGCTAGGGTGAACACTGTTTTAATCAACCCTTTAGGGACTAGCATCTGTTGAATGACCTCCCCTGTTTGTGTAACCTTATTCACACGATATAGGATGTCATTCAATAGTTCAAAATGTGGAAACACTCTTACACCTTGTTCATCCATTATCTTGTAGTTGACCTGTACCACCTTCTCATATTGTCTAGCCAGAGCTGGGTCTTCCCTCTGCCTCTGACGGAAGTCAGGAAGATCCAGGTCTGGCAAAATTCCCATATCTCTCTGTTCCCCACCCTGGTCATCTCCGGCCATGACCTGCAGTCCTTTGGGCTGATTAATTTTACCAAGAGTCCCAGCCTTTCTTAACCAGTCCTCTTTTTCCGCATGTCTCTGTTTATGTGTCTTTGGGACGTGGTGTCTACGGGGATAAATCTCTGGGGAAAAAGGAAACAAGTCTCCGGGCTTCTCCGGTACCAGAGAAGTAAGCTCCGTAGGAGTAGAGGCCAACAATGTTTCAAATTAGGGCCAGTTTCGGCCAAGTAAAACAGGAGCAGGTAGCCAGGGAGCAACTCCCACTAGCAGGCAAGCCTCTTGATCCGCAGTAGAATGTTCGCCGTCGGGTATCTCTTTGTATCCCCATGAATACACTCGATATTCCAAGGACAGTCATAGGATAGTCTGTTGTTTGGAATTAGGCCCTCCAGGATCAGGGTTTTTCCAGATCCCGAGTCCAGCATGGCTTTTACTATTTTCCCCTCCAGAGATGCTGGGACTAACCACGGATTGTGGTCCCCTCAGAGAGAAGCTGTGGCAGTGGTTCTGCCATATGAACAGTCCATCTCATCATCTCCAGAGTTTTCAAACTCGGTCGTCAGTGGAAGCTCTCGACAGGGCTCTGTGTTTGGACCTCTCCGCTGTTGGATGGGATCCTCCCTTATGGTTGGTGGTGGTATCCTCTCCAACAGATGGGTGACGGGAGTCTAGGTTCTCGGGGAATACTGTGGGTGGCGGCCTCCCTTGAGTGATCCAATGGCCTCGGACCCGGGACGGGTGTCTCTGCGGAAGTTTGTACCAGGAACCCTCCGAGATGGGAAAGGGTCTTCCGATCGGGTTGACTGGATCTCCCGAGCTGGCGGGTTGTCTGCTCTCCTGCCTCTGGCATCACCGGAAGCAACTGGTGTTTGCACGGACCATTCCCAGCTATCCTGTTGGGTGTCGTCGCCAAGGAAGTTTTCCACCAAGCGGACCGCTGAATCCAGGGAAAATGCAGCGTGTGTTTTTACCCAGGAGCGGGAGAAGGGGGGCAGTATCTGTATGAACTGCTCGAGCACAAACTGTTCAAGGATCTCTGCCTTGGTATGCTTCTCCGGTTGTATCCACCTGGTACATAAGTCTACTAAGCGGTGGGCTACGACCCAGGGTCTGTCTCAGTTTGTATATTTGACTGTCCGGAACCGCTGTTGGTAGGTTTCTGGAGTGAGGCCTAGGCGATCCAGAATAGCAGCCTTTAGTTGCTGATAGTCCATGGCCTCATCTGCTGGAAGAGCCTGGTAGGCTGCCTGAGCTTCTCCTATGAGGAGTGGAGGCAGAGTCGTTACCCAGCGATCAACTGTCCAGCCGTGGGCCATGGCTACCCTTTCAAAAGTGAGGAGAAATGCCTCTGGGTCTTCGGTTGGCTTCATTTTAGGCAGCATCACCGGTGGGTTATTTGGAATCTCTGGTCTGACTGTGGCTGAGCCTTCGTCCAGCAGTTGGAGTAGCTTTTCCTCTCGCCGGGCCTGTTGCTCATCTTGCTGGGCTTGTCGCTCAGCTTGCTTCTCTGCAAGCTGGAGCGGCTGCTCAAGGAACTAAGAAAAAATTGTCTCCATTTTTTTTTGTGTGGCCCTTCAGATACAGGGGCCATTTGACATCCCACTTCTGACACCACCTGTGGCAGGACGGCCTGTAGCCGAGGTCAGGGAACAGTCCACACATGTAGTTTCAGGATATTGAAAACGTTCAGTGGCTTTATTTCTCCACAGCACAACATAACATGTGGGTACACTGTCCCTTTAAACAAAAACAAATCCTGCTCCACATTTGGGAGAACTGACTAACACTCCAGGCCTATCTAGCAGGCTTACTGGCTAAACCATTTACCAAACCGTAAGTGTATTTTAAGCAGTCAGGAAAACAAATGAACAAGTCTTACTTTGGTTGAAGTAGTTAGTTTGGTGAATCCGTCTGGCTAGCAGCTCACATAGCAGAGTACTCTGATTTTATTTGTTGAAAAACATGCAACATATACAATACAGAAACAGTCAAAACATTACATATTTACATCGGGAGGGGGAAAAATACAAATAAAAACAATAGAACACAAATTCAGTGCAATTATTTCAAATATTTACATTTCTCCACAGTTTTTCCCACTGTTTCTGTTCTATTTTGGAAGCAGACAGTCAAAACATTACATATTTACATCGGGAGGGAAAAAAATACAAATAAAAACAATAGAACACAAATTCAGTGCAATTATTTCAAATATTTACATTTTTTTTTACAGAATCTGCTATTCCCTCCTCCTCCCACTCACTTTTGAGGGCTTCTGTTCCACCTTCCTCCAATGCATCCATAGTATCCCCCCAAGACAATGCATCATAGGTATTTCAGGTGGTTTTCCCTGATGACTGTAAATCCCCAGTGTGACCTCTTCCTTTGGTCTTTTTCTTTGCTTTAGTTACATGCTCCCATACCTCCCCTTTTGGCCCCTGTTCCCCTCCTGCTGCTGCTGGCCCCTGATCCCCTTCTGCCGCTGCTGTCCCCTGCGCCCCACCTGCCGCTGCTGGCCCCAGCTCCCCACCTGCCGCTGCTGGCCCCTGCTCCCCGCCCGCCGTTACTGGCCCCTGCTCCCCGCCCGCTGCTACTGGCCCCTGCTCCCCGCCCGCTGCTACTGGCCCCTGATCCCCTCCTTCCTCTCTTCTTGTTGGCTCCTGCTCCTCCTCCTGCTCAAAGGATAACTCCATGGCATCAAACTGATTTATCTTGGTCTCCTCTACTAGGGCTGTCTCAGTGTCCTGGGGAGCATTATTATGCGCCGCCTCAGGACACTCCCTAAAAGAGTGACCCTGTCCCCCACAGAAGTTACACAGTACAGTATTAGGACATACAGATCGGTTATGCCCAAGAACCCCACACTGGCTGCACCTGATCTTATCACAGCTCGCACTCAAATGCCTGTTGGACCCACATTTGAAGCAAAGCTGGGGCTGGCCACTGTAAAAACAGACCCCTCTGTCTCCCCCAATGAAGAGGGAATTTGGGAGGTGGTGAGACATACCAAATCTTTCCCACAGCATAACCTTACAACTCCAACCCCCAGTCCACACCCACGCTCCTTCCCAGATCTCCTCCTCTATTTTCTCCAGATCAGACCGCATAGTACATTGTCTCTTCAACCAATAAAGAATGTCTTGTTTGGCAATGGCCTCGTTGTGAAAAATTACAGTCACCAGTTTGGTTGTAGGATGACTTACAGGGATGGCAACAAAGTCTTTCCACCGAAGTGTGAATTTCAAGTCCTCAAACCTGTGCCAGAAAGCTTCTATCAAGTCACCCCTTTTGAAGCTTATGTTATATTCCCTGTTACCTGGGGTGTGTATGAAAGCCAAAATGTCTGAGGCCTGAAACCCCATAGATTCCTTCAAAAGGACTTTACCAATAAAGCATTTATCAGGAATATCCCCAATACCTTTGTATCGCAGTCTCACCACATTTATCCGCTTGGCAGTGGGGTTTGGGAACTTGGGGTAACTGCTGGACCCTGGACCGGCACCTCTCCATGTGGACCCTTCTGCTCTCTCTGGTCTCCCTCCAGCTTCTCCAGGGATGCTCCGCTGTGCTGCACCATCCGTGGCTGCTGGTGGCCTCTGTGCTGCACCGTCCGTAGCTGCTGGTGGCCTCTGTGCTTCACCGTCTGTGGCTGGTGGTGGCCTCTGTGCTGCACCGTCTGTGGCTGCTGGTGGCCTCTGTGCTGAACCGGCTGCTGGTGGCCTCTGTGCTGCACCATCTGTGGCTAGTGGTTCCTCTGTAATGTTTTTTCCTGAGGCTGCACAGGTAACAGCTGCAGCTCCTCTCTGCATTCCTCCCTCCCCCGCACTGTGCACAGGTTTTGCTTTCTTGAGGCTAATTGGTAGCCCTTGTGCAGGTTCAGTGATTTCATGGCACCCCTCTGATGATGCAACTTCTGAAGTGTTTGCAACACTCTGGCTGCCCTCTGGTAGTGCCAGCTCTGCAGTGTTTTCTGCACTCTGTCTGCTCTGTAATATGACCACTTCTGCATTGTTTGTATCACCCAGATTGCTTTCTGACAGTGAGGTTTCACTAATCACATAGTCTGTGCCTGGGACACCATGCTCAGGGGTGTGAGCTGCTGTTTCTTGCATCTCTGCACTGCTGGTCTCAGGTGGCTGTGTTTGCGAGACCCACCCTTTGCTGCTCCAGCTGCTCACTGGGGAGTAGTATTGGATCTTCCGGACACTGAAGCGGTTAACTGCTGCATCATCTTTCCTCCCCTCACTCAGGTATAGCTTTTGGCTTCACTCCAAACTGCTACTCCGCCCCTGTGTTTGGGAATTGGAACTCTTAGGGGCCTCATCTGAGGACAAACTACTCATAGTCTCTTCTATTTTTGCAGCTCTGCTCTCTGCTTTCTTTTTCCTTAGTTTCTTCATTTTGCTTAACTCTGTTTTCACTTTCATCTCTGCCTTTTCAGACAAACATTTCTTTGCTTTTGCAGAACTTCTCAGTTGCCTTAATGCTCTCACTCCATCAGAGTCTGCCTCCATGATGGGTCTCAGACCCCCTTCTCCCCCACACACCTCTCACTGCACCTCCATACTTGTGACCACTCTCAGCCTGGATAGCAGAGTACTCTGATTTTATTTGTTGAAAAACATGCAACATGTACAATACAGAAACAGTCAAAACATTACATATTTACATCGGCAGGGGAATAAAAATACAAATAAAACAATAGAACACAAATTCAGTGCAATTATTTCAAATATTTACATTTCTCCACAGTTTTTCTCACTGTTTCTGTTCTATTCTGCTTTCTTCCCTCTGTTTCTGCCCTCTAATCTGAGCAACCATCCCTTGCAATGTTTCCTCCTCAGAAAGTACTTTATTATTTACGTAATCCCATTTTTTCAATTCCCCAAAAGTAATACCTCGGTTGGTAGCAGTTCTAACACTGTTAACATTCACAGTGCAAAACCTTATAGGCTGTGTGGGGGTCAGTGGGCGGACACATCTTTTTTTTTTAACTGTATCTGCTATTCCCTCCTCCTCCCCCTCACTTTTGAGGGCTTCTGTTCCACCTTCCTCCAATGCATCCATAGTATCCCCCCAAGACAATGCATCATAGGTATTTGAGGTGGGTATCCCTGGTGACTGTAACTCCCCATTGTTACCTCTGTCTTTGGCCTTTTTCTTTGTTTTAGTTACATGCTCCCATCCCTCCCCTTTTGGCTCCTGCTCCCCTCCCACCGCTGCTGGCCCTTGTTCCCCTCCTACCGCTGCTGGCCCCTGCTCCCCGCCTGCCGCTGCTGGCCCCTGCTCCACGCCTGCCGCTGCTGGCCCCTGCTCCTCTCCTGCCGCTGCTGGCCCCTGCTCTTCTCCTGCCGCTGCTGGCCCCTGCTCCCCTCCTGCTGCTGCTGGCCCCTGCTCTTCTCCTGCCGCTGCTGGCCCCTGCTCCCCTCCTGCCGGCTCCTGCTGAAAGAATAGCTCCACGGCACCAAACTCATTTGTCTGGGTCTCCTCTTCTAGGGCTGTCTCAGTGTCCTGGGGAGCATTATTATGCACCGCCTCAGGACACTCCCTAAAAGAGTGACCCTGTCCCCCACACAAATTACACAGCACAGTATTAGGACATACAGATCGGTTATGCCCCAGAACCCCACACTGGCTGCACCTGATCTTATCACAGCTCGCACTCAAATGCCTGTTGGACCCACATTTGAAGCAAAGCCTGGGCTGGCCACTGTAAAAACAGACCCCTCTGTCCCCCCCAATGAAGAGGGAATTTGGGAGGTGGTGAGACACACCAAATCTTTCCCACAGCTTAACCTTACACCTCCAACCCCCAGTCCACACCCACGCTCCTTCCCAGATCTCCTCCTCTATTTTCTCCAGATCAGACAGCATAGTACATTGTCTTTTCAACCAATAAAGAATGTCTTGTTTGGCAATGGCCTCGTTGCGAAACATTACAGTCACCAGTTTGGTTGTAGGACGACTTACAGAGATGGCAACAAAGTCTTTCCACAGAAGTGTGAATTTCAAGTCCTCAAATCTGTGCCAGAAAGCTTCTAGCAAATCCCCCCTTTTGAAGCTTATGTCATATTCCCTGTTACCTGGGGTGTGTATGAAAGCAAAAATGTCTGAGGCCTCAAACCCCATAGATTCCTTCAAAAGGGCTTTACCAATGAAGCATTTATCAGGAATATCCCCAAAACCTTTGTATCGCAGTCTCACCACATTTATCCGCTTGGCAGTGGGGCTTGGAAACTGGGGGTAACTGCCGGACCCTGGACTGGCACCTCTCCATGCGGACCCTTCTGCTCTCTCTGGTCTCTCTCCAGCTTCTCCAGGGATACTCCGCTGTGCTGCACCACCCGTGGCTGCTGGTGGTCTCTGTGCTGCACCGTCTGTGGCTGCTGGTGGCCTCTGTGCTGCACCGTCTGTGGCTGCTGGTGGCCTCTGTGCTGCACAGTCTGTGGCTGCTGGTGGCCTCTGTGCTGCACCGTCTGTGGCTGCTGGTGGCCTCTGTGCTGCACCGTCTGTGGCTGCTGGTGGCCTCTGTGCTGCACCATCTGTGGCTGCTGGTGGCCTCTGTGCTGCACCGTCTGTGGCTGCTGGTGGCCTCTGTGCTGCACCGTCTGTGGCTGCTGGTGGCCTCTGTGCTGCACCATCTGTGGCTGCTGGTGGCCTCTGTGCTGCACCGTCTGTGGCTGCTGGTGGCCTCTGTGCTGCACCGTCTGTGGCTGCTGGTGGCCTCTGTGCTTCACCGTCTGTGGCTGCTGGTGGCCTCTGTGCTGCACCGTCTGTGGCTGCTGGTGGCCTCTGTGCTGCACCGGCTGCTGGTGGCCTCTGTGCTGCACCATCTGTGGCTAGTGGCTCCTCTGTAATGTTTTTTCCTGAGGCTGCACAGGTAACAGCTGCAGCTCCTCTCTGCATTCCTCCCTCCCCCGCACTGTGCACAGGTTGTGCTTTCTTGAGGCTAATTGGTAGCCCTTGTGCAGGTTCAGTGATTTCATGGCACCCCTCTGATGATGTAACTTCTGCAGTGTTTGCAACACTCTGGCTGCCCTCTGGTAGTGCCAGTTCTGCAGTGTTTTCTGCACTCTGGCTGCTCTGTGATATGACCAATTCTGCATTGTTTGTATCACCCAGATTGCTTTCTGACAGTGAGGTCTCACTAATCACATAGTCTGTGCCTGGGACACCATGCTCAGGGGTGTGAGCTGCTGTTTCTTGCATCTCTGCACTGCTGGTCTCAGGTGGCTGTGTTTGCGAGACCCACCCTTTGCTGCTCCAGCTGCTCACTGGGGAGCAGTATTGGATCTTCCGGACACTAAAGGGGTTAACTGCTGCATCATCTTTCCTCCCCTCACTCAGGTATAGCTTTTGGCTTCCCTCCAAACTGTTACTCCGTCCCTGTGTTTGGGAATTGGAACTCTCAGGGGCCTCATCTGAGGACAAACTACTCATAGTCTCTTCTATTTGTGCAGCTCTGCTTTCTGCTTTCTTTTTCCTTAGTTTCTTCATTTTGCTTAACTCTGTTTTCACTTTCATCTCTGCCTTTTCAGACAAGCATTTCTTTCCCTTTGCAGCACTTCTCAGCTGCCTTAATCCTCTCACTCCATCAGAGTCTGCCTCCATGATGGGTCTCAGACCCCCTTCTCCCCCACACACCTCTCACTGCACCTCCATACTTGTGACCACTCTCAGCCTGGATAGCAGAGTACTCTGATTTTATTTGTTGAAAAACATGCAACATGTACAATACAGAAACAGTCAAAACATTACATATTTACATCAGCAGGGGAATAAAAATACAAATAGAACACAAATTCAGTGCAATTATTTCAAATATTTACATTTCTCCACAGTTTTTCCCACTGTTTCTGTTCTATTCTGCTTTCTTCCCTCTGTTTCTGCCCTCTAATCTGAGCAACCATCCCTTGCAATGTTTCCTCCTCAGAAAGTACTTTATTATTTACAGACACAAGAACTCTTGATATCCAAAGGTGATATAAAATGGTGGCATTGATCACTCTCAGGGTGCTGGTGTTAACACCCAGATATGTAGAAGCAAACCCAAACACTATCTCTGCATATGTCTGTGTATGTAAATGTTTTATTCCTAGTCTGTGCGAGGCTTTTTCCCAAACTGCCTGCGAGAAGCTACAATCCTTTATAAAATGCTCTACTGTCTCCAAATGGCCAACATACCCCTCCCTGGGGCAATCCTTGGTCACATCCTTCTGGTGCTTCAGATTTGCCCTAACATAGGTCTTCCCATGACTTGTCAACCACAAAACATCTCTCATTTTCCAAGGGATTCGCTTCTCCCTGAAAACCCCCCTTGCCTCCTGAGCTCTGACTGACGGACAGTGGAAAAACCCAACTGGCGCTAAAAAGGACCTACCTAAGACCAATTTGTATAACACTTTCCTGGGAGTGCCCATTAGTTCTTTCACAGTTAAATTCCAACCTCTTATTTGTCTAGCAACTCTCCTTATGTAAACTGGAGGATTATATATTCTAGTTATTATTTGTCTTACCGGGCCCTCTGTAAACCAGTCTCTTAGAGCCCAAAGCCTTGTTTTTAGCATTGCTGGCCACAAGAGAGTGCCTGTGTTGCCGACAACTGGAACTATATTCTGGTACAGAAAATGTAGACCAAAAAACAATTCTGCGTTCACCATATTTTGACCCCCTTGTTCAACTCCTAAGTAAACAATGTTTCTTTTAATTGGATTAAGGCGATTACCCCAAAACAACTGAAAGAACATACTGCTAACCTGTGTCGTTATTTTATCTGTTGGTGGGAATACCACATTAACGTAAACGAAAAGTGGTAATAAATAGGTCTTTAAAGCTCGCACTCTATTTTCAAAGCTCATTTTCCACTTCTTCCACCTTTGGACTTTCCAGTTACAAATATCCAGTTTTGGCTGCCAGTTTTGCTCACACATGTCCTCTTTCCCAAATGTGATGCCCAAAATCTTAATGTCATTTTGAGGCTCAGGAAAGCCACCAGCTAACTGGAAATCAGGATCAGGAGACCCCACCCAACAGGAGACACATTTCTCATGATTTATCCTTGAATTTGACACAATTCCATATTTATCAATTAAAGTTCTCACTTCCTCCACTTCTTCAGAACTGGTTACAAATATTGTAACATCATCTGCATAGGCAAGACATTTTATTTTTTCCTGAGAAGGGACTGGTAACAAAAACCCTTTAATGTTCATATTGCCCTCCAAAAGTCTAAGAAAAGGATCTATTGCAAAAACATATAACAGGGGACTTAAAGGACATCCTTGTCTAACACCAGATCTGATATAAAACCGCTCTCCTTGACACCCATTCACTATTGGGATTCCTGATGCTCCATTATACAAAGTCTTAAGCCACATTATAAATGTATTGGGGATCCCATACCTTTTTAGGACAGAAAATAGAAACATATGGTTAACTCTATCAAAAGCTTTGCTTTGATCTATACTTAATACATATCCCTTCATAGAACCTGTCCTGCTGTACTCAAAGATTTCTCTTACCAGTAACAGGTTATTCACTATCTTTCTCCCTTTCACTGCACAGCCCTGTCGTTCACTAATCAGCGTACCTGACACGCTACTTAACCTAATAAACAGAATCTTAGCTAAAATCTTGTAATCAACATTTAATAATGCTATGGGCCTCCAATTTTTTAAATCATACTTATTACCCTTTTTAAATAATAATACTAATAAGGATTCCTGTTGGAAGTTTCCTAGTTCTTGGGAAAACAAAATGGAATTGAAAAGCTGAACTAAGAGCGGCACTAAAACATCCTTGAAACATTTATAAAACTCAGCAGTTAGACCATCTGACCCAGGAGTTTTCTTCAATTGCAAAGATGCTATGGCATCAGCTACCTCAGAGTTACTGATGGGTCTTATAAGGGCCTCTGTCTCTTCCTTATCAAGGGCTGGTAGTCTTAACTGATTTAGAAACTGCCCTATCTCACTCAGTGCAGGGTCTTCTGATGTATATAAGTCACCGTAGAATCTTGAGACTAGATCTAATATCTCCCTATTTGTCTGCATCACTACACCCTCCTCATTTAGTAGACCTGGAATTATTTTCCTCTCTCTCCTCTGCCTGCATGCCTCAAAGGGGTCTGGAGAAGAGGAAAACTGGTTCCCAAAACTGCTTTCCTCCTGTAGGGTTTTATACCTGTTATACTCAAACTCCAGCATTTTCTTCCTTGTTTCTGCTATCTCTTTTCCCAAGCCTTCTCTCCCCAGTTGTAGTTCTGAATTCAGTTTTGTCAGTTTATTTCTCAACTGAATATACTTCTGTTGCGCATTTGATAACCCAACCCTAGCTTCTTTTTTGAAGAACATTTTTATATCTGATTTAACATTTTCCCACCATTCTGCATAGTCTGAAAACAAAAACTGTGTAGAAATCCTATTAATCAGAAAGGTTTCAAATTGCTGCCTTAAGGATTCCTGCTCTAGCAGTTTAGAGTTTAATTTCCAAACTCCTCTACCAATACGTATGGCTTCATTAAGATTAATAGTGGCCTCTAACAAGAGGTGGTCAGTAAATGCTGCTGACTTTAAACCAATTGAACCAATTTCAACAGAGCTGGTTACATAAATTCTATCCAAACGACTACTGTGTTCCCCCCAACTATAGGTATACCCCGGCTTGTCTGGAAACATCACCTTATATCCATCCTTAAGGTTTGCATCTCTACACATTTGATTTAAAAAAACTCCATCACTTGTTATTATTCCTTTTCCCCCTAACCTATCCTGAATACATGTTACACAATTGAAATCTCCAGCTAATAGCACTGTTTTACTTGTAAATAAATACGGCTTTATTTGTTCAAATAAGAGTTTCCTCAAACTTAGTTTTTGGGGTCCATAAACATTAATTAACCTATATTGCACTTTGTCAATAACAATATCAATTAATAGACACCGACCTGGTGAAATTTCAACTAATTTTATGCATTGAAAATGTGCAATCTTAAATAAAAACCCAACACCATCATAAGAATCAGGCCCAATAGACCAAAAGGAAGCCCCCTCTTTCCAATCTCTTTTAGAATTAAAGATGCCAGATGCTGAAATCAATCTAGTTTCCTGTAAAAAATAAATATCATAATCCCATTTTTTCAATTCCCCAAAAGTAATACCTCGGGTGGTAGCGGTTCTAACACTGTTAACATTCACAGTGCAAAACCTTATAGGCTGTGCGGGGTCAGTGGGCGGACACATCTTTTTTTTTTAACTGTATCTGCTATTCCCTCCTCCTCCCCCTCACTTTTGAGGGCTTCTGTTCCACCTTCCTCCATTGCATCCATGGTATCCCCCCAAGACAATGCATCATAGGTATTTGAGGTGGGTATCCCTGATGACTGTAACTCCCCATTGTTACCTCTGTCTTTGGCCTTTTTCTTTGTTTTAGTTACATGCTCCCATCCCTCCCCTTTTGGCTCCTGCTCCCCTCCTGCTGACCTCTGCTCCCCTCCCACCGCTGCTGGCCCTTGTTCCCCTCCTGCCGCTGCTGGCCCCTGCTCCCCGCCTGCCGCTGCTGGCCCCTGCTCCCCGCCTGCCGCTGCTGGCCCCTGCTCCCCGCCTGCCGCTGCTGGCCCCTGCTCCTCTCCTGCCGCTGCTGGCCCCTGCTCCTCTCCTCCCTGCTCCCCTCCTGCCGGCTCCTGCTCAAAGGATAGCTCCATGGCACCAAACTCATTTGTCTGGGTCTCCTCTTCTAGGGCTGTCTCAGTGTCCTGGGGAGCCTTATTATGCACCGCCTCAGGACACTCCCTAAAAGAGTGACCCTGTCCCCCACACAAATTACACAGCACAGTATTAGGACATACAGATCGGTTATGCCCCAGAACCCCACACTGGCTGCACCTGATCTTATCACAGCTCGCACTCAAATGCCTGTTGGACCCACATTTGAAGCAAAGCCTGGGCTGGCCACTGTAAAAACAGACCCCTCTGTCCCCCCCAATGAAGAGGGAATTTGGGAGGTGGTGAGACACACCAAATCTTTCCCACAGCTTAACCTTACACCTCCAACCCCCAGTCCACACCCACGCTCCTTCCCAGATCTCCTCCTCTATTTTCTCCAGATCAGACAGCATAGTACATTGTCTTTTCAACCAATAAAGAATGTCTTGTTTGGCAACAGCCTCGTTGCGAAACATTACAGTCACCAGTTTGGTTGTAGGACGACTTACAGAGATGGCAACAAAGTCTTTCCACAGAAGTGTGAATTTCAAGTCCTCAAATCTGTGCCAGAAAGCTTCTAGCAAATCCCCCCTTTTGAAGCTTATGTCATATTCCCTGTTACCTGGGGTGTGTATGAAAGCAAAAATGTCTGAGGCCTCAAACCCCATAGATTCCTTCAAAAGGGCTTTACCAATGAAGCATTTATCAGGAATATCCCCAAAACCTTTGTATCGCAGTCTCACCACATTTATCCGCTTGGCAGTGGGGCTTGGAAACTGGGGGTAACTGCCGGACCCTGGACTGGCACCTCTCCATGCGGACCCTTCTGCTCTCTCTGGTCTCTCTCCAGCTTCTCCAGGGATACTCCGCTGTGCTGCACCACCCGTGGCTGCTGGTGGTCTCTGTGCTGCGCCGTCTGTGGCTGCTGGTGGCCTCTGTGCTGCACCGTCTGTGGCTGCTGGTGGCCTCTGTGCTGCACCGTCTGTGGCTGCTGGTGGCCTCTGTGCTGCACCGTCTGTGGCTGCTGGTGGCCTCTGTGCTGCACCGTCTGTGGCTGCTGGTGGCCTCTGTGCTGCACCGTCTGTGGCTGCTGGTGGCCTCTGTGCTGCACCGTCTGTGGCTGCTGGTGGCCTCTGTGCTGCACCGTCTGTGGCTGCTGGTGGCCTCTGTGCTGCACCGTCTGTGGCTGCTGGTGGCCTCTGTGCTGCACCGTCTGTGGCTGCTGGTGGCCGCTGTGCTGCACCGGCTGCTGGTGGCCTCTGTGCTGCACCATCTGTGGCTAGTGGCTCCTCTGTAATGTTTTTTCCTGAGGCTGCACAGGTAACAGCTGCAGCACCTCTCTGCATTCCTCCCTCCCCCGCACTGTGCACAGGTTGTGCTTTCTTGAGGCTAATTGGTAGCCCTTGTGCAGGTTCAGTGATTTCATGGCAACCCTCTGATGATACAACTTCTGCAGTGTTTGCAACACTCTGGCTGCCCTCTGGTAGTGCCAGTTCTGCAGTATTTTCTGCACTCTGGCTGCTCTGTGATATGACCACTTCTGCATTGTTTGTATCACCCAGATTGCTTTCTGACAGTGAGGTCTCACTAATCACATAGTCTGTGCCTGGGACACCATGCTCAGGGGTGTGAGCTGCTGTTTCTTGCATCTCTGCACTGCTGGTCTCAGGGGGCTGTGTTTGCGAGACCCACCCTTTGCTGCTCCAGCTGCTCACTGGGGAGCAGTATTGGATCTTCCGGACACTAAAGGGGTTAACTGCTGCATCATCTTTCCTCCCCTCACTCAGGTATAGCTTTTGGCTTCCCTCCAAACTGTTACTCCGTCCCTGTGTTTGGGAATTGGAACTCTCAGGGGCCTCATCTGAGGACAAACTACTCATAGTCTCTTCTATTTTTGCAGCTCTGCTTTCTGCTTTCTTTTTCCTTAGTTTCTTCATTTTGCTTAACTCTGTTTTCACTTTCATCTCTGCCTTTTCAGACAAACATTTCTTTCCCTTTGCAGCACTTCTCAGCTGCCTTAATGCTCTCACTCCATCAGAGTCTGCCTCCATGATGGGTCTCAGACCCCCTTCTCCCCCACACACCTCTCACTGCACCTCCATACTTGTGAACACACTCTCAGCCTGGATAGCAGAGTACTCTGGTCTAAGGCAGCCAGCTACTGCCAGTAACAACATCCTCTTATACCTTGCTGGTTATCAGGTGTCAGCTTACCTCCTGATTACCTAGCTTCCTCCTGAGTTAACCTTCTGAGTACTGGATGAAGCACTCAGACATATGTTTCCCAGGCCTAACTGATAGGGGTTGGCTTCACCCTGTCACAGTGTGCAAAAGACCTGAGTGTACTTATGCATTTTATATATGTTCTGCAATTAATGCAGCAGATGATAAAATGGCCACAGTTGCTGAAATCTATCAATATTTCATCTCAAATTATGACTTTTACAAATTTTCACCTGATGCTTGTGTGTGGAAGTCGTGTAATAAGGAAAAAGTTAAGTAGTGATCCGTGTTTTTTTGTATTACCCCTGCACACGGATTTAGAGGAGGGTATTGGTGTATTGCCCCTGCACACGGGGGTTAGAGGAGGGTATTGGTGTATTGCTCCTGCACACGGAGTTAGAGGAGGGTATTGGTGTGTTGCTCCTGCACGCGGGGTTATAGGAGGGTATTGGTGTATTGCCCCTGGACGCGGAGTTAGAGGAGTGTATTGGTGTGTTGCCCCTGCACACGGATATAGAGGAGGGTATTGGTGTGTGATGCCCCTGCACGCGGAGTTAGAGGAGGGTATTGGTGTGTTGCTCCTGCACGCGGAGTTAGAGGAGGGTATTGGTGTATTGCCCCTGCACACGGGGGTTAGAGGAGGGTATGGGTGTGTTGCCCCTGCACACGGAGTTAGAGGAGGGTATTGGTGTGTGATGCCAGATTTTTCCAGTATCTTTGATCATTGAGACTTCAAAAGGAGAAAAGTCATGTTAAATCCAAATAAGATCTGTCAATCCCAGGCCAGCAATGTAACAGCGCCTGCACCAGCTTACAATAGCGGTCCGACCGTCAGTGAAAACCTGGTGACCGGCAGCCCTTGCTATCTGTCCCCGCCAGGATACCTGCAAAACTTCCAGCCTGAGCCAGATTTCACGTACAGGTACGAGCAAGCTTGCATGTACCAAAAAGATTTCCAGCTTCATCAGCTGTCAACTACAGGTGTAGCATGCCCGCTGTCACCTGTCAACTACAGGTGTAGCATGCCCGCTGCCACCTGTCAACTACAGGTTTAGCATGCCCGCTGTCACCTGTCAACTACAGGTGTAGCATCCCCGCTGTCACCTGTCAACTACAGGTGTAGCATGCCCGCTGCCACCTGTCAACTACAGGTGTAGCATGCCCGCTGTCACCTGTCAACTACAGGTGTAGCATGCCCGCTGTCACCTGTCAACTACAGGTGTAGCATGCCCGCTGTCACCTGTCAACTACAGGTGTAGCATGCCCGCTGCCACCTGTCAACTACAGGTGTAGCATGCCCGCTGTCACCTGTCAACTACAGGTGTAGCATGCCCGCTGTCACCTGTCAACTACAGGTGTAGCATGCCCGCTGCCACCTGTCAACTACAGGTGTAGCATGCCCGCTGTCACCTGTCAACTACAGGTGTAGCATGCCCGCTGTCACCTGTCAACTACAGGTGTAGCATGCCCGCTGTCACCTGTCAACTACAGGTGTAGCATGCCCGCTGTCACCTGTCAACTACAGGTGTAGCATGTCCGCTGTCACCTGTCAACTACAGGTGTAGCATGCCCGCTGTCACCTGTCAACTACAGGTGTAGCATGCCCGCTGTCACCTGTCAACTATGTGTATAATGCAGACTACGGGACTGACAGCGGCTCATCACCACCCGTTTGGCAAAGTCTATACTGAAGGTAAATACAGTATAATGTACTACAGTATCTTCCTGTATTACACTACGTGTATTACTTACACTACCTGTATTACAGTACCTGTATTACACTACGTGTATTACTTACACTACCTGTATTACAGTACCTGTATTACACTACGTGTATTACTTACACTACCTGTATTACACTACCTGTATTACACTAGCTTTATTACACTACGTGTATTACTTACACTACCTGTATTACACTAAGTGTATTACTTACACTACCTGTATTACACTACCTGTATTACACTAAGTTTATTACTTACACTACCTGTATTACACTACGTGTATTACTTACACTACCTGTATTACACTACGTGTATTACTTACACTACCTGTATTACACTACGTGTATTACTTACACTACCTGTATTACACTACGTGTATTACTTACACTACCTGTATTACACTACGTGTATTACTTACACTACCTGTATTACACTACGTGTATTACTTACACTACCTGTATTACACTACGTGTATTACTTACACTACCTGTATTACACTACCTGTATTACACTACGTGTATTACTTACACTTCCTGCAGATCAAGCTGCCGTATTTTATTCTTTTTTTTAAATATCAGTACATTCTGCGCACAGACAAGTTATCAGTTACTGCGGATCGGTCCGGTCTCCTGTAATAAATCGCTTTGCTCAGGGTTATTTAGTTCTACGATTTTATTCACAATTCTAGAAAATGTAGTCCAACAATTTGATTGGCTGAGCAGCTTCTACAGTAGATACTGAACAATTGGTGAGCAGCTAGGCGCACGCGTGCGTGTCTCATGGTACCTTGTTGAAACGCATATGCGTATCATCACATCCCCACCCCCCACCCAGCTCGCACGCAAAGTATTACTACAGTAACAAGACAACGGTAATACAACTGCTTATCAACCCCCCCCCCCGAGCCATTCATGAACATTCTTGTAGCCTTCTTGAAGGAACCATTATGTGAAATGTGTTGACACTCATACAGTGTGCGTTTCAACAAGGTTCCAGACCGCATGAGCGGAAAAAATATTTTATGTTCGGAACACGACGCAACGTTATATTTTTGTAATACTTTTCTTCTTTTCCCTTCAGTATCCTGTATACAGTACAGTATGTGTCCTCATATTTTGTATGTGTATGGCTAAGGAGCCTCAGACTACTGTATACAGTATGAACTCGTAACGTTAATCTCTGCTTCAAATATAAATCTTCAAATTACAATTACTGTTCACACACACACACACACACACACAGAGACACACACACACACAGACTTGCAGAACTGTACGCCTGTACTGTACTGTACGTTGAATTGCTATTAGACTTTTAAGACAACAGCTCGCGATCGCCCACTTGAGTTTCTAGACGGTATTGCAGACAACGGTAAAATGCAATTTTCTGCGCCCGATAGATGTATTCTGCGCACGATAGAAAACCGATAGAAACCCGAGTCATTTGCTATACGGTTGGAAAACATAGCTCGTCATGACCCGGTATTCAGAGTGGTACGCCGTTCGAGGCTTTAGAATAAAGGCTTGCGCAGCTGTACACTTTGTACCCGACTGGTACTGTGAGCAATATTAGGGCATTTATTCTACATACGCCAAAGCAAAAGTTTGGTCCAAAGCGGATTTCCATCCAAAGTGTCCCAAATGTCCGCTTCAGCATATATAGAATTACCCCCTTAGTCTAGGAGAGTATTTAGTATGGAATACAATTTAGGATTTACATGATTTTCGCACGTTACACAGACAAAAACGCACACGTACCTGCCACGGATGTAAAGTGTTTTTCAGACTGGCTTTGTCAGCCACGGAATACAGAGAGGAGTCAACTGAGAACAGGACATGCAAAGCCTGAGCCAGCGCATGGACTGCTGTGTAAATACTGTATGTCATTCTGAAATTCTCTACATCATACACGTGAGGAGGAAGGGATTGCAGTGTTTCATTCCCTGTGCAATTAGGGAACATTAAAACAAAGCTCAAATGTATAGAATTAATAGGAACACAATTAAATGACTTCATCCAGAAATCTCTCAACACAAAATCATCTGGATCTTTATATGGGCTCCAATTAATCAAGAAATCCTTAAATCCGGGAATCTCTCCTTTATGTACTGAGAAGGATAACGATCCATTTAAGACCCTACAAAGTGCAGGTGGAATATAATTAGTAAAATACGACACAGAGGCTGAAATAATCCAAACCTTCACTGGCTGATCTGCAAGTAAATAACGCTTCATAAATTCCTCTAGAATATCTCTTGCACAATAGCTTATCACCACTCTGGCAGAGGAATTTGCTACGGAATATGTAATATCTTGTAAAGTGTCTGACAGGAAGTTGTCTTTTTTAGAAATTACGTGTAGAAATGCCACACAGCCGCCACTGCTGGTAATCAGGTCTTTCAGTTCTTGGCTTCCTGTTTGACTATTGTCATCGTCTGAAGCCAGGATCCCCACCCAGGTCCAGCCAAATTGTTGGAGCAGCTGGACGATTGCTTGATGCTGATTGCGCTCATTGGGGACCGTCCGAAAGAGGTATGGGAACTGTAACCGGTCATTGAAGATTGGATCCATTGACCCATAGCTGACCTGTGGGAAACAAATATTCCACATCTCTATCAGTAAATAGAATAAAGTAGGAGTCTGTAATTTGATAGAAAAAAAACAATATATATGCTGCAGTAAAAATCTATACTGAGTATAATTTAACATATCCACATACACAGTGTATTCTAGTGTACATTTTCTGGAAAAATATTACGCGCATCTCTAGTTTTAATGCTGCAACTTTAGTGAATAATGAGCTGTCCAAAAGGAAGATCCAAATGGATCAGTTTAAAAAATAAGAAGGTAATGTGCTGAAAGTATGTGTTATTCCCAGCCAAATAAAGACAAATATGAATTACATATAAACTGCGGCACAGCTTGGATGCGGCACTCAAATAACATGCCATATTCTCTATCATAAACATCACAGTATCCTATGGTAATGTATTCACATATAATGCAATCACAGTATCCTATTGTAATGTATTCACATATAATGCAAACACACTGTATCCTATAGTAATGTATTCACATACAGTATAATGCAAACACACTGTATCCTATAGTAATGTATTCACATATAATGCAATCACAGTATCCTATTGTAATGCATTCACATATATTGCAATCACAGTATCCTATGGTAATGTATTCACATATAATGCAAACACAGTATCCTATTGTAATGTATTCATATATGATGCAATCACATTATTCTATTGTAATGTATTCACATAGAATGCAAACACAGTATCCTATTGTAATGTATTCATATATGATGCAATCACAGTATCCTATTGTAATGTATTCATATATGATGCAATCACATTATTCTATTGTAATGTATTCACATAGAATGCAAACACACTGTATCCTATAGTAATGTATTCACATATAATGCAATCACAGTAAAAGATTTATGGGAGCTATGAACTAAGCAGCGCATTTTTGCGCCTGATTGAAACATTTTTGCAAAAATCTGCCTGATCGCGCCAACTGCTTTTCCCCTCCCTGCTATCGTGCTTAAACTTGTAAAGCGCGAAAGCTGGAAGAAAAAGAAGCCGCCTGTAAGAACTGCATGGAGAAGCTGCGTTTCCATGCATGGATCTTACAGGCAATTGTTATCTTAAATTTGGAGGACTACATGGATGAATCCAATAGATTGCTAAGTGATGTTACCACATATAAAAGTTTAACCAATAATCCAGTAAAATAATTTTCCAGCCAAATGAAATCCTTCCTAGATGGAGGTTTGGCACTGGGAATTTTAAACAAGAAGGAATATGATTATATCAATGTATTACAACCAGTTACACCAGTGTTTTACTACATCCCAAAAATACACAAAGACACCAGTAGACTCCCAGGTAGACCCATAATATCGGGCATTGGGTCCTTCACGCAAAATCTCAGTGAATATATTGACATTTTATTACAACCCTATGTAAAAAAATATGCAGTCTTTATTGCGCGATACAACACAAGTCCTACAAATTTTGGGGCAAGTCAACTGGGAGGAGAATTACATACTGGCCACATGTGACGTCACATCCCTATACACATGTATTGATCTTGTGCAGGGATGTGACGCCATCCAATATGGCTTGCCAAGTGTGGAGATCTCAAGGAATCACAAATTGAATTAGGGAATTAGATTCATCCTAGGGCATAATTCCTTCTGGTTCAATGGTAAATATTATTTGCAAACAAGGGACACTGCCATGGGCTCAAGATTCGCGCCGAGTTACGCCAACCTATTTATGTGTTGGTGGGAAGACCATTTCATATGGTCAAATAACATCTTCGGCGCGAATCTTGTGCTCTGGCATAGATATATCGATGACGTAGTTATTATTTAGAAGGGATCAGAAGAAACCCTGAAAATGTTTTTTGAATACATTAACAACAATCATATAAACTTACGCTTTACTCACACCTACTGCTGCGACACACTTTATTCTAACAAATCACCGGTTTGTACCTGGCAGGTACCTGGAATGCGACACTATTCACTTGGAGCATGCCGCGTTCCAAGCCAGGGGTCATGCCCGGCTGATGCGCGGCTGATGTGTTAATTTATAATGGTTGAGGATTTAAAAGGCTGCAATGCTTCGAGTGTCCGCCAGATGGCATAAATTCATGAATTGTAATGCAGTATATATATACTGTATATATATATATACTGTATAACAACAACCCCAATAACCCCTAACATACAGTACTGTACACATACAGTACTGTATATGCACAACAATGATAATATGGGCCGGCGGGGCGAGATGTGTTTGCAGCAGAGAGAGATCTGCTGCTCTCTCTGCGCAAACATCGGCACATTAAAAATCATTTAAAATACATTTTTATTCATAGTGTAGATGTGCAGGGGGTCTCCGGAGCTGAACCGCATTGGTTTCAGGTCGAGGGACCCCCTGCTCCCCAAGATACAGACCCCTTTATCAGGTGCCGGTATGCCTCTGCGTTTAAAGGTCCCGATCACATGACCGCGGCCTGTAAACCAAGCAGAGGGATACCGGCACCCCCAAAAGGGGCCTGTATCTCGGGGAGCAGGGGGTCCCCCGACCTGAAACCAAAACGTTTCTGCTCCGGAGACCCTCTGCACATCTACAGTATGAATAAAAAACATATATAAATAAACACTCGTTCCTTACCTTAGCGGCTATGTGCTACGGTAACGAAGCAGCATTTCTGTATTTTAATAATATTGTACAGTGAGCAGGGGGTCCCTGAGCCAGAAATTAATGCTCAAGGGACCCCCTGCTCCTGCACAATATTATTAAAAATACAGAAATGCTGCTTCATTACCATAGCGTATAGCCGCTAAGGCAATGAAGGGGTTAACCCACCGTGCCCGCTTTATTGTGGGTAGCGGGGGAGGGTGAAGGGGGTATTTGGCCCTTGGTGTGTGTTTAGGACTTGCGGGGGGGTTGCGGGTGCACTTAACCCCTTCACGACCATAGCAGTTAATACCGTTACGGTCATGAAGGGGTAAACCCCTCCCGCAACCCCCCGCAAGCCCTAAACAACCACCGTTGGGGCTAATACCCCCTTCACCCACCCCCACTACCCACAATAAAAAAACTCACACACAGCAGCCGCCCAGAAAATAAATAAATAAATCTAAATAAATAAATAAATGAATATAAATAAATACATTTGAAATACATTTTTATTCATAGTGTAGATGTGCAGGGGGTCTCCGGAGCTGAACCGCGTTGGTTTCAGGTCGGGGGACCCCCTGCTCCCCGAGATACAGACCCCTTTATGAGGTGCCGGTATCCCTCTGCATTTAAAGGTCCCGATCACGTGACCGCGGCCTGTAAACCAAGCAGAGGGATACCGGCACCCCCTAAAGGGGCCTGTATCTCGGGGAGCAGGGGGTCCCCCTACCTGAAACCAAAACGTTTCTGCTCCGGAGACCCTCTGCACATCTACAGTATGAATAAAACACATATATATATAAACACTCGTTCCTTACCTCTGCGGCTATGTGCTACGGTAACGAAGCAGCATTTCTATATTTGTAATAATATTGTACAGTGAGCAGGGGGTTCCCTGAGCCAGAAATCAAAACTCAGGGGACCCCCTGCTCCTGCACAATATTATTAAAAATACAAAAATGCTGCTTCATTACCATAGCTGATAGCCGCTAAGGCAATGAAGGGTTAACCCACCGTGCCCGCTTTATTGTGGGTAGCGGGGGTGGTTGAAGGGGGTATTTGGCCCTTGGTATGAGTTTAGAACTTGCGGGGGGGTTGCTGGTGCACTTAAGCCCTTCACGACCGTAGCAGTTAATACCGCTACGGTCATGAAGGGGTTAACCCCTCCCACTATCCCCCCAAGCCCTAAACAACCACCATTGGGGCTAATACCCCCTTCACCCACCCCCGCTAGCCACAATAAAAAAATCTCACACACAGCAGCCGCCCAAAAAATAAATAAATAAATCTAAATAAATAAATAAATACATGAATATAAATAAATACATTTAAAATACATTTTTATTCATAGTGTACATGTGCAGGGGGTCTCCGGAGCTGAAGCGCGTTGGTTTCAGGTCGGGGGACCCCCTGCTCCCCGAGATACAGCCCTCTTTATGAGGTGCCGGTATCCCTCTGCATTTAAAGGTCCTGATCACGTGACCGCGGCCTGTAAACCAAGTAGAGGGTTACCGGCACCCTCTAAAGGGGCCTGTATCTCGGGGAGCAGGGGGTCCCCGGACCTGAAACCACAGCGGTTCCGCTCCAGAGACCCTCTGCACATCTACAGTTTAAATAAAACACACACATCAATAAAGAATCGTTCCTTACCTTTGCGGCTATGTGCTATGGTAACGAAGCAGCATTTCTGTAATTTTAATAATATTGTACAGTGAGCAGGGGGTTCCCTGAGCCAGAAATCAAAACTCAGGGGACCCCCTGCTCCTGCACAATATTATTAAAAATACAGAAATGCTGCTTCATTACCATAGCTGATAGCCTCTAAGGCAATGAAGGGTTAAGGCAGAATAGCATGTTTATTGGGGACATTTCATTTGCCCCCAATAAACATTGCAATAAACAACATACAGTACACCCCCTGTGTATTTAAAATACATAAACAATAAATACATTACATACATATATTTAATGTGTGTGTTAAACCTCCCTGCCTTGACTGTAATCTATGTAAAAAACCCTCCCCCTATTGTGTGTGTTAAACCTCCCTGCCTTGACTGTAATCTATGTAAAACTCCCTCCCCCTATTGAGTCTGTTAAGCTTCCCTGCCATGACTTTAATCTGTGTAAAGCCCCCTCCCCCTATTGTGTCGGTTAAATCTCCCTGGCCTGTGTTTCTGTGAGTGCAGTGTATGTAAATGTGGAGAGGGGGAGGGGGATCACGTGTAAATATAATGCAGAGCCTCACTGCCAATGGCCTAACCACACCCACACCCACTCACTACACACTACCCACTTGCCCATGGCCCCTCTGCTGCTGCAAAACAGAGACAAAAATGAAAACATCCAAATTAATGTCCCCTAACCCCTTAATCACCATAGCGGTTATTAACCGCTATAGTGATTAAGGGGTTAACCCACCCTCACCCACCACTCAGGACGCCTACATACCCTCCCACACTAACCCCCCACCCCGTCAGGCCTAACCACCCTCACCCTCACCCACTACCCACAAGGGAGGACTACCCACACACCGTTGGGGAAACCCCCCCTCCACCCCCAGTACCCACAATAAAAACAATACACAGGCCCACAATAAACATCATTATATTTATTAAATACATTACCCACCCCCTGTGCCCTCCCATAAATACAAGATTTATCCTTTTACAAACAGGGTTCATAATGCAGCCCCACGCGAGTCCCCGGTGGGCTGGCGGGCACCTGGACAGACCTACAGGGTACCAGCAGCCCTTTTTATACAGGTTCTGGAGGCCTGCTGGTGGGTCCCGCCAGCATCATGGCCCCCAGGTGGTCTCCTTGTTCACCGTGGGCCACAATTTGGTCCCCACGGTAGGCCCGCGGATGTCTGGGAGCCCCGGGTCAGACCCACAGGTGTCTGCTGGGCCTCAGGTGGTTCCCACAGGGGTCTGGGGAACTCACAAGTGCTCACTACTGGTCCACGGTGCCTCCACAGAAGTGGGACCACACAGCTTCATCCCTGCAGACTACGGGTCGGCGGTGCCCCCACAGATGTGAGGCCACCGCTTCATCCCCACATATGTCACCCATGGAACCACCAGCCTGATACCCGTGGGATACCCGAGGAGATCAACATGTGGTCTCCAGAGGTCCCACGCAGAACCACGGAACAAACCCTGAATGTAAAAAAAATAAACCTGGCCTATACATTCAATACATACACCCCCCACCCCAACACCTACAGTACAATAATGTGCAAAATAACTATTATCCAGATATGGATAATAGATTAATTGCCCATTATTAAAAACATTAACTAGCATATTCAAATAAATAAAGTACTACTGACCTCATCAATACGAAGTGTCCGTCGCCATCAACATCCTTGTCTTGCCCACAAAATACATAGCAAATACAAAGCCAATACATTGCAATTACATTCAGATATCAATTAACCCCTTAAACACCTTATCAGATAATAACCACAACGGTAATTAAGGGGTTAAGCCACACTGGCCCGATACCCACCCTTCACCCATGAATTTGTACAGTGGCTTCATCATGCAAATATATATATATATATATATATATATATATATATATATATATATATATATATATATAGTTGCATGATGAAGCCACTGTACAAATGGCTATTTATATATACACAGTATATACACAGTATATACTGGCTATATATACACTGGCGACACACTTTATTCGAGCTCGGCTAGTCCCACGAATTCGGGTATACCCGGGTGTATTGAGGTTTGTGACTGTTTTCTGCCCGAGTGCATTGAGGTATTTTCTAGGCAGGGATTGAAGCATTTTATTCCCGCTGGCTGCAATACTGCACAGTATATATATATATACTGCATTACAATTCATGAATTTATGCCATCTGGTAGACACGCGAAGCATTGCAGCCTATTAAATCCTAATCATTATCATTTAACAGATCAGCCGCCCGTCAGCCAGGCATGAACCCAGGCTGGGAAGGCAAACGCAACGGGGCTTGTCAGAGGTGAGGAGCGGCGCATTCCAGGTATCTGCCAGGTACATACTGGGTATTTGCTCGAATAAAGTGTGTCGGTGCAGTATATACACAGTATATACACACACATGATGAACCAATATACAAATAAATGTAGAAATGTAGAAGGGTTATCAAAACCATACTGTACTACAAATAACATTTCTCCATACAGACACACTACATTACAATGAATTTCCTTTAATAATCCTAACTGATCTTACAATCTAAATCATCAAATGTCAATGAAACACCTCACATTCCAATCAATACATTGCATTTACATTGTATAAATGATGCATAAAATCTATACACCATATACAGTACATTCTGCAAATGAATGTTAACAATATCATTGCAAGCAAAATACAAATACCTCCAAACAAGTAAACTATTTTAACCAATCAAGTAAACAAAAATCAATTAGCAATCATTATTTATATCCCTAAACAATTGACAGTCCATCCCGAATAATGAAACAATTAACTAATTCACGCCTGGAGCAGAACAACTTAGCATGTAAAAAAATATAAGTACCAACCAGAATACAAACTTTAAAACCAAGGCTATCCCTGAACACAAGCACACAATACAATACCAAGGATTACATCTATCTAATTTTAAAATACTTTAAACACACAAAAAAGCTTAGCAGCATAGACAAATTAATTTAAAACACATCAAATCAAGCTTTTAAAACAACATCATTTCTTACCCTGTATGTATATATCTCTCTAGACATATATACATACATACATACAGTGGCAAGAAATGATATACCACAAAAAAAAAATACACATGTTAAAAAAGCTTTTAAAAAAATTAACAAGTTAAATAAAATACATTTCTTTAGTTCACTTACCATTACTTGGCCCCACCGACTCCCATTGTGCAGCTTACTCACGAACCAATCCACCAGGCACAGGAACCCATAAAATAATAAACCATAAAAAAATAAACATTAAACTAAAAATCCAAATCAATCCACGGGTCTTCTAATTGTAATCCATCTTCATCTGTATTCTTCTTTCTTCTTTCTTTTTCCGGGCGGGGTCTTCTTCCCGCCTTCGGCCATGCCCTTGTCTTCTTTCTTCTCCGGAGATCCTTCCTACGCTGCGTCTGGCTTCAAAATGAGACGACATAGGCTTTTAAAGGCATATGACGTCACATAAAAGACACATGGCCGTCCACACATGGTACGGTAGCCAATCAGAGCGTGGGAACTCCATCCCTACTCTGATTGGCTCTAGTACCATGTGACAGGTTTTCATTGACGTCTCATCCTTTCTCCCCCAAACCTCTGTCACATGGTATACTAGAGCCAATCAGAGTAGGGATGGAGTTCCCACGCTCTGATTGGCTACCGTACCATGTGTGGACGGCCATGTGTCTTTTAATGACGTCATCTTAAAGGCAATTGAAGCAAAGCCATTCTGATTGGCTGTGCTTTCATTGCCTTTAAGTGACGTCATCATTTTTATTTTTTATCGGCCAAAACACATGGTTTTCACAGCCCAATCAGGACCATGGGAACCGTGACGAAAATGTGACGTCATAGGCCTTTAAAAGCCTATGTCGTCTCATTTTGAAGCCAGACGCCGCGGAGGAAGGACCTCCGGAGAAGAAAGAAGACAAGGGCGTGGCCGAAGATGGAAAGAAGACCCCGCCCCGCCCGGAAGGAGATAGAAGAAAGAAGAATACAGATGAAGATGGATTACAATTTGAAGACCCGTGTATTGATTTGGATTTTTAGTTTAATGTTTTTTTTTTTATGGTTTATTATTTTATGGGTTCTTGTACCTGGTGGATTGGTTCGTGAGTAAGCTGCGCAATGGGAGTCGGTGGGGCCAAGTAATGGTAAGTGAACTAAAGAAATGTATTTTATTTAACTTGTTAATTTTTTTAAAAGCTTTTTTAACATGTGTATTTTTTTTTTTTGTGGTATATCATTTCTTGCCACTGTATGTATGTATGTATATATGTCTAGAGAGATATATACATACAGGGTAAGAAGTGATGTTGTTTTAAAAGCTTGATTTGATGTGTTTTAAATTAATTTGTGTATGCTGCTATGCTTTATTGTGTGTTTAAAGTATTTTAAAATTAGATAGATGTAATCCTTGGTATTGTATTGTGTGCTTGTGTTCAGGGATAGCCTTGGTTTTAAAGTTTGTATTCTGGTTGGTACTTATATTTTTTCACATGCTAAATTGTTCTGTTCCGGGCGTGAATTAGTTAATTGTTTCATTGTTCAGGATGGACTGTCAATTGTTTAGGGATGTAAGTAATGATCGCTAATGGATTTTTGTTTACTTGATTGGTTAAAATAGTTTACTTGTTTGGAGGTATTTGTATTTTGCTTGCAATGATATTGTTAACATTCATTTGCAGAATGTATATGGTGCATAGATTTTATGCATCATTTATACAATGTAAATGCAATGTATTGATTGGAATGTGAGGTGTTTCATTGGCATTTGATGATTTAGATTGTAAGATCAGTTAGGATTATTAAAGGAAATTCATTGTAATGTAGTGTGTCTGTATGGAGAAGTGTTATTTGTAGTACAGTATGGTTTTGATAACCCTTCTACATTTATTTGTATATTGGTTCATCATGTGTGTGTATATACTGTATATATATATATATATATATATATATATATATATATATATATATATATATATATATATATATATATATATCTGTGTGTATATATATATATATATATATATATATATATATATATATATATATATATATATATATATATATATATATATACATGTAGAGGTATCAGTACTGTGTTAGCCGAGCTTCAATAATCAAAAAATAAATAGATGATACCGTTCTGTGGCTAACGAAATGCTTTAATTTGTGCGAGCTTTCGAGATACACTGATCTCTTCTTCCGGCGATGTTACAATGAATGAAGCAAAAGGTATACTTAAAAACAGTGTCTCTTGGAATGTTATCTGTGCTTGTCCTTCCCCCAGATGTGGATGTGTTTTATGGCTAGAGGTGTTAAAAGGTTACTGAAAGCAAGTGAAGAAAGAGTGTGTGTGTGTCAGTGTGAATAAAAATGAATGGAGAGCCCACAGTATATACAGTGCTTTACACAAGGTGTGTGTGGAGTGGGAGTGGATATAAATGGTGTGGGTGGGTGTGGAAATGTGAGAGTTTGTAGCACAACTAAAAGTGTGTGTGGATACTAAGTGGTCCCTATTGGTGTATAGGGATGGAAAAACAAGGAGTATTAGTATGTGTGAGAGACAGCTGTGTGTGCATACATATAGCACAGTATGTACAGACATGGCCTTTAGCGCTCATGGGACGAGAGTTCACTAGTGTCAGTAATGACTCATAAAATTTTGATCTCTGTTTAGGCCACTGCTAAGTGTCCCGAACAGTTGCATAAATTTGTATTCATGCAACCGTCTCTCTTTCGGGGTTTTAAGATTACCTTTGGGTATGGCAACCCTCAGATCGTTCATCTTATGGCCAGAGTCAGAGAAATGTTCGCCAACAGGACTGTCTCTTGTACCGCGTGTGATGCTGTGGCGATGCAGGTTCATTCTCTTGTTTAGCCCCTGCCCTGTCTCACCTATGTATATATATATATATATATATATAGTTGCATGATGAAGCCACTGTACAAATTCATGGGTGAAAGGTGGGTATCGGGCCAGTGTGGCTTAACCCCTTAATTACCTTTGCGGTTATTATCTGATAAGGTGTTTAAGGGGTTAATTGATATCTGAATGTAATTGCAATGTATTGGCTTTGTATTTGCTATGTATTTTGTGGGCAAGACAAGGATGTTGCTGGCGACGGACACTTCGTATTGATGAGGTCAGTAGTACTTTATTTATTTGAATATGCTAGTTAATGTTTTTAATAATGGGCAATTAATCTATTATCCATATCTGGATAATAGTTATTTTGCACATTATTGTACTGTAGGTGTTGGGGGGTGGGGTGTATGTATTGAATGTATAGGCCAGGTTTATTTTTTTTACATTCAGGGTTTGTTCCGTGGTTCTGCGTGGGACCGCTGGAGACCACCTGTGGATCTCCTCGGGTACCCCACGGGTATCAGGCTGGTGGTTCCACGGGTGACACATGCGGGATGAAGTGGTGGCCTCACATCTGTGGGGGCACCGCCGACCCATAGTCTGCGGGGATGAAGCTGTGTGGTCCCACTTTTGTGGGGGCACTGCCAACCCGTAGGTGCGGGGATGATGATGTGTGGTCCCACTTCTGTGGGGGCACCGCAGACCCGTAGTGAGCACTCAAGAGTTCCCAAGACCCCCGTGGGAACCACCCGAGGTCCCGCAGACACCTGTGGGTCTGACCCGGGGCTCCCAGACATCCGCGGGCCTACCGTGGGGATCCAATTGTGGCCCACGGTGACCCAAGGAGACCACCTAGGGGCCATGGTGCTGGCGCAACCCACCAGCAGGCCTCCAAAACCTGTTTAAAAGGTCTACTGGTACCCTGTAGGTCTGTCCAGGTGCCCCGCCAGCCCACCGGGGACTCGTGTGGGGCTGCGTTATGAACCCTGTTTGTAAAAGGATAAATCTTGTATTTATGGGAAGGCACAGGGGGTGGGTAATGTATTTAATAAATATAATGATGTTTATTGTGGGCCTGTGTATTGTTTTTATTGTGGGTACTGGGGGTGGGGGGGGGGTTTCCCCAACGGTGTGTGGGTAGGCCTCCCTTGTGGGTAGTGGGTGAGGGTGAGGGTGGTTAGGCCTGACAGGGTGGGGGGTTAGTGTGGGAGGGTATGTAGGCATCTCGAGTGGTGGGTGAGGGTGGGTTAACCCCTTAATGACTGTAGCGGTTAATAACCGCTATGGTGATTAAGGGGTTAGGGGACATTAATTTGGATGTTTTAATTTTTGTCTCTGTTTTGCAGCAACGGAGGGGCCATGGGCAGGTGGGTAGTGGGTAGTGAGTGGGTGTGGGTGTGGTTAGGCCATTGGCAGTGAGGCGCTGCATTATATTTACACGTGATCCCCCTCCCCCTCCCCACATTTACATACACTGCACTCACAGAAACACAGGCCAGGGAGATTTAACCGACACAATAGGGGGAGGGGGCTTTACACAGATTACAGTCATGGCAGGGAATGTTAACAGACACAATAGGGGGAGGGAGTTTTACATAGATTACAGTCAAGGCAGGGAGGTTTAACACACACAATAGGGGGAGGGTTTTTTACATAGATTACAGTCAAGGCAGGGAGGTTTAACACACACATTAAAAATATGTATGTAATGTATTCATTGTTTATGTATTTTAAATACACAGGGGGTGTACTGTATGTTGTTTATTGCAATGTTTATTGGGGGCAAATAAAATGTCCCCAATATACATGCTATTCTGCCTTAACCCTTCATTGCCTTAGCGGCTATCAGCTATGGTAATGAAGCAGCATTTCTGTATTTTTAATAATATTGTGCAGGAGCAGGGGGTCCCCTGAGTTTTGATTTCTGGCTTAGGGAACCTCCTGCTCACTGTACAATATTATTAAAATTACAGAAATGCTGCTTCGTTACCATAGCACATAGCCGCAAAGGTAAGGAACGATTCTTTATTGATGTGTGTGTTTTATTCATACTGTAGATGTGCAGAGGGTCTCCGGAGCGGAACCGCTGTGGTTTCAGGTCCGGGGACCCCCTGCTCCCCGAGATACAGGCCCCTTTAGGGGGTGCCGGTATCCCTCTGCTTGGTTTACATGCCACGGTCACGTGATCGGGACCTTTAAATGCAGAGGGATACTGGCACATCATAAAGGGGGCTGTATCTCGGGAAGCAGGGGGTCCCCCGACCTGAAACCAATGCGCTTCAGCTCCGGAGACCCCCTGCACATGTACACTATGAATAAAAATGTATTTTAAATGTATTTATTTATATTCATGTATTTATTTATTTATTTAGATTTATTTATTTATTTCTTGGGCGGCTGCTGTGTGTGAGTTTTTTTTATTGTGGGTAGCGGGGTGGGTGAAGGGGGTATTAGCCCCAACGGTGGTTGTTTAGGGCTTGCGGGGGGTTGTGGGAGGGGTTAACCCCTTCATGACCGTAGCGGTATTAACTGCTACGGTCGTGAAGGGGTTAAGTGCACCCGCAACCCCCCCGCAAGTCCTAAACTCACACCAAGGGCCAAATACCCCCTTCACCAATACCCGCTACCGACAATAAAGCGGGCACGGTGGGTTAACCCCTTCATTGCCTTAGCGGCTATCAGCTATGGTAATGAAGCAGCAATTCTGTATTTTAATAATATTGTGCAGGAGCAGGGGGTCCCCTGAGTTTTGATTTCTTACTCAGGGAACCCCTTGCTCACTGTACAATATTATAAAAAATACAGAAATGCTGCTTCGTTACCGTAGCACATAGCCGCAAAGGTAAGGAATGAGTGTTTATACATATATGTGTTTTATTCATACTGTAGATGTGCAGAGGGTCTCTGGAGCAGAAACGTTTTGGTTTCAGGTCCAGGTACCCCCTGCTCCCCGAGATACAGGCCCCTTTAGGGGGTGCCGGTATCCCTCTGCTTGGTTTACAGGCCGCGGTCACGTGATCTGGACCTTGAAATGCAGAGGGATACCAGCACCTCATAAAAGGGTCTGTATCTCGGGAAGCAGGGGGTCCCCCGACCTGAAACCAACGCGGTTCAGCTCCCGAGACCCCCTACACATCTACACTATGAATAAAAATGTATTTTAAATAATTTTTAATGTGCCGATGTTTGCGCAGAGAGAGCAGCGGATCTCTCTCTGCTGCAAACACATCTCGCCCCCGCCGGCCCATATTATCATTGATGTGCATATACAGTACTGTATGTGTACAGTACTGTATGTTAGGGGTTATAGGGGTTGTTGTTATACAGTATGTATATATATATATATATATATATACTGCATTACAATTCATGAATTTATGCCATCTGGTGGACACGCGAAGCATTGCAGCCTATTAAATCCTGAACCATTATCAATTAACACATCAACCGCGCGTCAGCCGGGCATGACCCGTGGCTTGGAATGCGGCATGCTCTGGGTGAACAGTGTCGCATTCCAGGAACAAGCCAGGGACAAACCGGTGATTTGTTAGAATAAAGTCTGCCACAGCAGTAATACGGGATAATATTAAGGAATACCTAATGGAAAACAAAATTATTAGTAATAGTCAGCATGGATTTATGAAGGATAGATCTTGCCAAACTAACCTTATTTGTTTCTTTGAGGAGGTAAGTAGGAATTTAGATGGAAAATAACCCTCTAAATTAACTGTCCAGTCATGAGTTTCATCCCACCATGTTTCAGTAATGCCTATGATGTCATACTGCTCCCTTGCAGCTATTAATTAATAGTGAATTATCAGTGGTGGAAGAAAGAATTAAGTGTAAAATGGACAGTGTGCAAAAGGATATCATTGCCAGTAAGCAGAGTAAGTTCCAAAGGGATAGGATTGACTATAAAACTGGCTGCTATAGGAGCTGGAAGATAAAAACAAAATATAAGGAGAAATATAAAGATCAAAAAGCCCAAGCTCAAAATACTCCCAAGAACTACTCTCACAAAATACCTAATCATTATAAAAAAAACTGTCTCGGATACTAAGGATAGAGCTTCTAATCCGGTACAGTTTATCACTCCGAAACCCAAAACATCTGATACACGGCCAAAATCATATAGAGAAAACACAGTTAAATCAAAACCCTCTTCACCTGTCCCCAAGATTATACATCTGGACAAGGAAATTGATTCCATCTTTGAGGAATATCATCATAGCTACAAGTACCAACCGTTGGTAGATTTTGAATTAGAACAACAGACATCTACCAGTAACCGTGATGACAAACCTACTTTTTCTTTTTTAGACTGGAGAAAGACCAGAGAACAGCAGAATGCGAGGGAAGCGATCAAAGACCTGTTAGGGAGAGAGGGAACCTCAAGAGACAGAAAAAGAAAAAGCACGGTAGAGGAACAAGAGGAGGTAGCAAGACAGGGAAAATTCACAAACGGTAACATCACATTATACCAATATATTTAATATTAGTAAATATCCTATTACGGATATAGAGAGGGAGGTCCTTTCAAAGGGTCTGTCCTTCTCTCTGGTAATAGGCCCGAGCAGTTTTCAGCTATATGTTGATACACAGCGGTTTATTAGAAAGCTGTGTCTCAAGAAATATTTTGCAAGCTATATTGTTTCCAAGCAGGACACTAATGATAATTTACCTATCAGTTCAGCACCTGGCACCTACTCTAAATTTAAAAACCCATCCACTTTTTTTCCTAAGTTTATGAGTGGCCCGTTCATAAGCACTTTTTCACAAATGGTCACAGATGACTTAGAAACACAAAGTAAAAAAATTTAAATTAAAAAACACAATTTAAGCCTTGAGGAAAAGGGTATCTTGAAGGTACTTGGAGAGAGTGATTCAATTGTGATCAAGCCGACAGACAAGGGGGGGGGTGGTAATAATGGATAAGAGCTATTATGTCCAGGAGACATTACGTATCCTTACAGACGTATCCACTTACCAACTCCTCCCCTCAAAATCCACTGCTGAATACCAGCATCAATTATTGGAATTTCTGAACACAGGCTTGGAACAACAAGTTTTGACCAAGCAGGAGTTCGATTTCCTATATAACCAATATCCCATCATTCCCATATTTGACATCATTCCCAAAATACACAAAGATTTACAAAACCCTCTGGGACGTCCGATCATATCCTGCATCCAATCATTAACTTCCCATTTATCTGAATTCATAGATTTCCACTTAAAGCCATGTGTCACCAAGCTTCCATCCTATTTAAGAGATACGACCCACATACTGCAGACCCTCAGAGACATCCAATGGCAACAACAGTTTTATTTAGTTACTGCAGATGTGTTTTCACTGTACACTGTTATTGACCACGTTCAGGGTTGTGAGGCTATTGGCCAGGTATTAGATGGTGATCCCTTAATTTCTGCTACACTCAAATCTTTTTTAGTCACGGGTATAAAGTTTATCTTATCACATAATTTTTTTAATTTTAATGGATCATATTATTTACAGACATGTGGCACCGCCATGGGTACTAAGTTCGCTCCTAGTTACGCTAATTTATTTATGGGCAGCTGGGAAGATAAATTTATCTGATCCGGCTGTCCTTACAGAGCGAACTTGGTCCTATGGCGGCGCTACATCGACGATATTTTCTTTATTTGGTCAGGCACCCCATTAGAGTTAATTTCATTTCAAGATTACATGAATAACAATTTGTTTAATCTTAAATTCACTTTCACATCCAGTAACACTTCTATTGAGTTTTAAGATTTATTCATATATATAGATAATAATATTCTGCACACTAAAACTTTTTTTTAAATCCGTTCAAGCCAATAATTATTTGCACGCCAGTAGCCATCACAACCATGCGTGGATCAGTAACATACCAAAAGGTCAATTCATAAGGTTAAAAAGGAACAGTTCAAAAAATAGTACGTTTCAAATACAAGCTCAAGAATTAAAAGACAAATTTATTAATCGGAAGTATCCAATAAACGAATTGGAGCAGACCATATCTGAGGTCGAATTGCTAGATAGGGATGTGCTTCTACAGTACAAAAAGAAATGTGACACAACTTCAAGGATATCGTTTATTACCCAATACAACTCAATGGCCCCAAATATCAAAAAAATCTTATATAAACATTGTCCCATACTTATGAAGGACAAAGATTTAGTAAAAATACTACCTAAAAGACCAAATATAGTGTTCACAAAAGCACCTAATATAGGGCGCAATTTGGCACCTAGTTGTCCTTTAGTGCGGAAGAAAGCCTCTAGCAATTTCGGCCTCAAGGGTTATTTCACTTGCAGTGTATGCACTGCCTGCAAATATAGTCTAAAAAGCACTGCATTCTCCTCCAATGTCACTTCCAAAACCTATAATATTAAACAACATATTAATTGCAATACTTCAAATGTTATTTATCTTTTGGATTGTCCCTGCGGTCTGCAGTATGTGGGAATGACTACAAGGCCAATCAAACGCCGTCTGTATGAACATGTGTACAATATCACTAGAGGTTTGATTACACATAATGTGTCTAATCACTTTCTCCAGGTACACAACAGGGACCCCACCAGACTGAAATGTGTGACCATAGAGGCTCTCATACCCAATTGGCGAGGAGGCAATATTAATAGCCTCCTAGGGAGAAAAGAGTCATTCTGGATATACGAGCTCAAGACTCTGACACCTCTGGGTCTCAACATTGAGTTCGACATCAAGGCATTTTTAGTTAATAAATAAATCACGGTTTTAGGCCACTTTGTTTGTTTTTCTTAATAGAGACATATGGGTTCTTTATTCAAGGTGACTATGTAAATATCTCATCCATATAAAAGGGTTTATAATATATATGAGTCACTTTTACTTTATATCACACCACTCACACACTATAATAATATAAGATACACCATAGACATTTTTAATACGATTATAGTTTTGTCACTTTTTATGTGGGTCGAGTTTGTCCCAGACGCTGATTGTCTGATAGTGCATTGTGTCTGGCTTGGGGCAACTCGTGGGCTACCAGTCCGCATATACTTTATGTCTTGTCCGTTTGCATACTGTCCATTACACATTGCTTCATTCATCAGGATCCCTGTGTTGTGATATTGAATTCCTTGGTGTATAACACCTATTTATGAGCTGCATATCCCTTTGGGGATTAATATTGGGATATTCATGTCAATATTTGTATACTATGTATAATTTCTTTGCATAATTTCTCTTTTTCTTGTTCTTTATATAGGTAGCCAAGATTAGTGGTTATTTTTTATTAGTTTTATTAGTCTATTGTCATCATTTGTATGTGTCATGTATTTGTTATGTTGTATGTTGTTTTGTTATGTTGCTGAGACCTGTGATTAAGTAATTGAACCATTGCGCATGTCCACTCTCATATTGGTTGCATATACCTTTAACTCGGGACTATTTATTTGTGGACATTGCATGGCTAAGGAACTACTTTTTAACCCCTGAGGAAGGAAGCGCAGTCTTCCGAAACACGTAGGGTGGTCTACGTTTGCACAGCTGATACCACGGCATCCACTACATTGGCTTAACCTACTCCACGGACATCCCCCGGTTGCGGTTCCTGTTTGCGGCGGCTGCTGCACTGATCCGGACCTGTATTACACCGCTGGGCTGCTGCTGTCGTTGTGGATCCTGCCACGATGCAGCGCGCGTGACGACGGCTCTCCCGTAATACACAATCCGGTGGACTCATTGTGTGGAGGTCTGCGGTATAGAAGGCAGGGAGGGTTCCCCATTCCAGGCGTCAGGACACGTGTTTTGGCCCGTAAGAGAGGGGATACTCTCAGATTTATCCACCGCCTGCATATTTTGAGTGTCTGGTAAGTGGGCATTTTTACTGTGGCTGCAGTGCAGACGTGACCCTTCATTTTCTAGTGTTTTACATTGTATTAAATGTTATATTTTTTATATATCAGTCATTTGTCTCAGCAATTGTTTGTCTTTTAGTGTTGTGTGTCTTTGTAGTTACTGTATCACACTATGTTTGTTTTTGTTTTCATTGCATGACCTACCGTCTTCATTGGAAGAGTTCCAGCGGAGTTCATCCTTCAACTGGTTGTATAATATATTTATGATTATATGTTATTACATTCTACATACATTTCTGTCTCTGACCCAGCGCCAAAGATATAACGTTTATTCCTGTCTTTAGATCTGACCTGGGGGGTCAGAGTTATATCATAGGCTGCGGGCCATTTTTCTGATTAGCGCTGCCTTTTTTCTGTTGTTTAGCTATTAATTCAAGCTCCCCCATTTTATCTGTCAGGCTTCTTGCATTAGCAAGCATGCATTTAAGTTTTTTTTCAGCCTGTACTATTATCTTATCTGCTCCTTCCTTTCTGCGCCCACTTGGTTTAGTCTTTAGAAGTTTTCTAGCATTTACTATGGGTGACTCGCTGCTTGTCAAACTCGCACTTGCCCCCATTCTAGCTCCATACCACTTTGTATCCTCCTCTATTCCATTTAGTTCATTATCTGTTTCATTCCCCTCCCTCCTCCATCCTAGTTTAAAATCTCCTCCAACCTTTTTAGCATTCTCCCCCCTAGCACAGAAGATCCCTCTTCATTGAGGTGCAATCCGTCCCTAAAATATAGATGGCACCTCTCAGAAAAGGAGTCCCAGTGCTCTAAAAACCCAAACCCCTCCTTCCTCCACCACTTTCTTAGCCATGCATTAACCTCCTTGATCTCTGATTGTCTCCCTGTGGTAGCGCATGGCACTAGTAGTATTTCAGAAAATACTACCTTGGAGGTCCTTGCCTTAAGCTTTTGGCCTAGATCCCCGTAATCATTTTTTAGGACCCATTATCTTTCTCTAACTTTGTCATTGGTGCCAACGTGTACCAAGACCGCTGGGTCAATCCCAGCCCCCCCCCCCTAACAATCTGTCTACCCAATCCGCAATGTGCAGAACCCGAGAACCCGGGAGTCAACAAACTGTTCGGTTCATGCGGTCATGGCAACAGATTGCCCTATCTACCTTCCTAATAATGGAGTCCCCTACCGCCACAATCTTTCTTTGTATCTCAGCATCCTGAGTCCCCTCTGTGCTGGAGGAACTATTCCACTGGCTGCTAGAGGAATTAGTCTCCCCCAGCCTTGCCATTTCTGGCCCGACATTCCCAATATCTTCAATTAACATGGCAAATCTATTGGGATGGGTCAGCTCAGAAATAACCTGCCACTCCCTATTGCCCTTGCTTACCCTTCTAACTGTCACCCAGCTACCCACCTGCTCCTCACTAACAGCAACCAAGCTACCTACCTGCTCCTCACTAACAGCGCCACCATCTGCACCACTAGTCGAAGCAAGGGCCTGATCAGTGAGCTCTAAATCCCTTTCAAGATTGCCAATGTCCCTCAATATTGCAAGTTGCCTCTTCAGATCAGCAATCTCTGACTCTAAAGAGACCACCCGCTCACACTTCCCACAGTGGTATGCTCCTTGGAACAGAAGCTCCAAGTGCACATACATGTGGCAAGATGTGCATTGAGTGGCATTTTCAATCCTGCTCATTCAAGCAACTATGAAGTTTATAAGTACTAACAGTAAACTGTACTTCAGTATACTATACCTTGTTTAACCACTTTCTTGTTCAAACTGCTTCTGGTTCTAACTGCACACACTTTAAACAACCAGCACTTCAAATCAAGCACACATATCAGTCAGTACACGCCAGGTTGGTGTAAAAAATAAAGCAAATTGGACCTGGATTGAAAACTGGTTAAAGGACAGACAACAGAGGGTTGTCAGAAATTGAACTTTTTCAGGTTGGGCTAAAGTCGAACGGGCAATGGATGGAAGGGAAGTAAACATAATTATGCCCCTTTACAAAGCATTAGTAAGACCACACCTTGAATATGGAGTACAATTTTGGGCACCAATCCTAAGAAAAGACATTATGGACCTAGAGAGAGTGCAGAGTAGAGCCACCAAATTAATAACGGGGATGGACAATCTAACTTATGAGGAGAGACTAGCTAAATTAGATTTATTTACATTAGAAAAGAGGCGTCTAAAAGGGATATGATAACTATCTACAAATATATTCGGGGATAATATAAGTAGCTTTCAAAAGAACTATTCATCCCAAGGGCAGTACAAAGGACTCGGGGGCATCCCTTAAGATTGGAGGAAAGGAGATTTCACCAACAACAAAGGTAAGGGTTCTTTACAGTAAGGGCAGTTAAAATGTGGAATTTATTACACATGGAGACTGTGATGGCAGATACAATAGATTTCTTCAAAAAAAGGTTGGACGTCTTTTTAGATAAGAAAGGTATACAGGGATATACCAAATAAGTATATATGGGAAGGCTGTTGATCCAGGGATTAATCCGATTGCCAATTCTTGGAGTCGGGAAGGAATTTATTTTTCCCCTTATGAGATATCATTGGACGATATTTCTCTGGGGTTTTGTGTTTGCCTTCCTCTGGATCAATATGTATAGATATATGATAAAATATCTGTTGTCTAAATTTTGCATAGGTTGAACATGATGGACGGAAGTCTTTTTTTAACCTCATCTACTATGTAACTATGTAACTATGTAAGGTACATATAAAAATAAAATGTGTTTCAGTATGTTTTAAAATGTAAAAGCAGGAACCCTTTCCTGCCAGCCCGGCAATGAATACATTAACATGTCAATGTGTTAAGGGTGGATGAGCTGAGGGATTTTTCATCTCCGTACTTCATAGGGCACCCTGCTAAGTTGGTTCCCCAGTGTCTAGAGAAGTCCGGTGTTGAAAAGCCTCAGAGACCCTAGGTGTTAGGGTGGCCGGGATATTGTCAAGTACCAGATGCCAGTGCAAAGTATGGGCTATTAACACTTGATAGCCAAACCCCAGACTTACTGTCACCAGGTAAGAGGTTGGGCCCAGTATGTTATGCAGCTTAGGTTTCACCTTAGCGCATGCTCTTAGCAGACGGGGAAGCAACTTCTGCCGTTTTTCTGAGCTACTGGCAAGTCTGGGATAGGTGGGAGAAGTTGTTCCCATGGGAGGATTGGCTGGGTATGTTAGAGATAGGACCCTTAACCCAATAAAAATGCCTGCAGCCCAGTCCTATTTAGTTCCATCTAAGATTCATCTAAGATTCATCTGATTCAGCTAAGATCCGTCTATGTTACAGCATTAGCGGTTCAGGAGTGTGAGGGGTTAACTACAATGTAACGAAGATTCGAACCCCTCTTCCAGAATTCATTTGAGCTAAGGATTCCCGAACTAATCCTGCAAGGACTAAACGAACATCTTTCCTCCTGCGGGGATACAGGGGTCGCAACTTCGGCCCCTAACCAAGGATTGTCGCATGGCTCAAATTTCGCAATGACTTGCATGCGTGCAGGGGTGCCCAGAGACTTTGTTTTCAAGTCATTCGTTACGTGGACATTTGATTTTGTTTCCCCATCCCAGTAAGTGTTTATCCAGTATAGTTGTGAATAAGTGTGTGTTTGTCTTAAAATGAAATAAATGACAATTTATTTTGCCCTCCTTGTTGTGCTCAATCCAGAATCCCGGTATTAATGTGTTGATGAGACCTGCTCTACTGTCATATCCTGTATCACCTTAAAGTGATCCTACCTCAGCTGCGGAGTATGCTGTGGGCCCGTGTATCCTACCGTGAGTGTCGTGGCCTACGATGATGGTACCGTCGGTCCCAGGCCTGGGACCAGTACCGACCTATGAGAAGGGTAACTGGACTGCCCCAGGTGTGTCGGGTGTGGGCCCTCGGGTGACGGTGGAGCATGGTAGCTCCTTAAGTCTGATTGTCCGGGCGATTGGCTCTCCATGTAATCGTGACCTGGTGGAGGTGTCCCCCCTAGAAAGAGAATTGTAAGCTGTGGGACCTGTGGAAGTAAGACCCCCACTTATCTGTGCAGCCCAGATGAGTTCCGGTCCAGAATTACCCGTTCCAGGATGAAGAGTTTCCGGAGCCTTCAGAGAGATTCACAGCTTAAGTGATGGTTCATATTCAGATGAAGACAAATCTGTTTCCAGGTGTATTAAAAGGCCGGGAAGTAGAGGCTCCTTCAAGTTATTCATGAGGTCCTCAGTGTCCCTCTCAGAGGCCTCAATAGTGTAATCACCATTGCGGTCAGCAAGCGACTTGTCCCCTGTCCCAGGCAGATCAGTAAATACTGGATCTGAGTCCACCTCTCCAGAACCATGTCACTGGTGGTACACTGGCGACACACTTTATTCGAGCTTGGCTAGTCCCACGAATTCGGGTATACCCAGGTGTATTGAGGTTTGTGACTGGTTTCTGCCCGAGTGCATTGAGGTATTTTCCAGGCAGGGATTGAAGCATTTTATTCCCGCTGGCTGCAATACTGCACAGTATATATATATATACTGCATTACAATTCATGAATTTATGCCATCTGGTAGACACGCGAAGCATTGCAGCCTATTAAATCCTAATCATTATCATTTAACAGATCAGCCGCCCGTCAGCCAGGCATGAACCCAGGCTGGGAAGGCAAACGCAACGGGGCTTGTCAGAGGTGAGGAGCGGCGCATTCCAGGTATCTGCCAGGTACATACTGGGTATTTGCTCGAATAAAGTGTGTCGGTGCAGTATCCCTTATTCCAGGGTTATGCCCCATAGCTGAGATGCACACGGTTCATACTTCGCAGTGGTCCCATTGTGGATCATTGGTTGGAAGAGGGAGCGTTTAATATCGATGAGAAAGCAGAGGTTCTCTTTAAAAGATAGAACGAAATTAAGATGGGTGTCTGACTTATTAAAGGTTCCCAGCCTGGATAGAAAAGCCAATCCGAAAGATCCAGGGTTTTACGTATTACCAGGAAAGGGAAGGGGCAGGAAAATTGTTAAATTAAGCAGAGCCAACAAGGCTATACGAACCAAATTTAGGCAGTCCCATGGGTACTACTTCCCGTATATTCCTGAGCCTATTATGCAGGACATAGGTGACAACCGGCGGGCATGGTTAAGGTTGGCTGTTATTGATTATTTGCAGCGAAAGACCAGCCACAAAGAGTTAATCGCTGAAACCGTGATATGTTCCATCATGGGGGAGTGGATGATTGGGACGTTCATATTCAAAGACAGAGTAGAGGTACGCCAAGAAGCAGGGGTACCCAAAGTGTATTCAGTGTGGGCTGAAGAGTTTGATGGGCGTCCTGTTAAGAAGCCGGACCCAAGATATTATCTTTGAGTAAGAGTATATTGTTATGTGTTTATATCATCCCTGATGTAAGTAGATGGTGCATTATTAATGATGTAATTCTGCAGGTCTCAAGCATGACAGACGCTGCTCCTAAATTCTGACCCAAACTAGTTCATTGGAGTTTTTCCCCCAGGGGAGGATGTAACAGGGTATGTCCAGCTGTACCTGTTTCTCCCTATGTAGTGTATCTGCTATGTAAGTCCTGTTAAGATCCAGGCATTAGCAGGTTAATCTGTGGGCCCTTGACTCCCCTTCCTGCTTCCCCAGAAAATGAAGGAAGGTAGGTGGTGTCTCATGGCCTGTATACAGCCCCTTGTAGGTGGGTACAGTCCAAGAGCCCGCCCATTCCAGAAGTTTCTAAGGGGAGTAGGCTAAAGTTAGAGGGCATTCTTTCTCTGGCAGACTTGAGAGAAGGAAGCAGATAAGTCTTCCTTTCCACCTTGGAGAGAGAGGATGCAGGAAAGAGTCTCTCCTGATCCCTGGCTAGGAGGAAGGAGGGAGAAGAGATGGTGGGAACTATGAGTCTTCCCATTGTGGGGTAAGCATGTTCACTTAGCTGGCTAGTCAAAACCACCTGGAGCAGTGGAAGTAAAGCACCATCCAGAAGTCCTGGGGCATATGCAGAGAAGTATGCTGCTAAGCTGTGTGATGCTGAATAAAGAGCCTGCAAATATACTTCAGCCTACGGTGTCAGTCCCTGGGCTGAGAGAAGGTATGTGTGTAGCGGTGGGTGAAGACGCCTACACTTGTGGGAGCCATCACTACTGGAGGCGCTGAAACACTGAGATGAACAAGAATCCTGAAAGAGCCAGTCCTGTCCAAGTCTCATAACATCTGCAAACCACTCAGACCTCCTGTGAACCAACAGGTGAAGCACCAAACAGCGAAGTAACACGCTCCTTTCCCCCACACTGTCCTCTAAGTGAGGTTAGGGGGGGGGGCATGGGTTACACATGAAATTCAAACAAAGCAACCGCGATAAACACGTGTGCCTGGGGCGATTGGCCGCGTTAATGCCGGGTGGAGTACAGCAGCGCACACGAAAATGGCTCCGTGATTTGTTTGAATAACGGCTGCTGCCGTCTGTAAGTCGCCTGCTTATTCTTGTATAAAAAGATTCCTGTGCCCCAACTGTATACAAAGACTAACAAGCACCAACTGTATACAAAGACTACTGTGCACTTACTGAATACAGGGACTACTGTGCAGCAACTCTATATAGAGACTACTGTGCATCCTTTAATAAATTATAAGTCTCTATAGAAAATGCTCTGAAATGACCTTTACTGTAGGTCCCTTTAATGTTATCGATCACTTGAAGGATCACAACGCGCACTTATATTTGATCATTATATAATTATTTTAACAAATAAACAGTTTTTTGAACTACAGTAGCTGCAGAGCTCATATGCTGTCAGTGATAGAAATGCCACTGAATGCAGCAGATGCTCAATTCTGAAAGACTTAGGTGACCACAATTACAGTTAGGTCCGGAAATAATTGGCTCTGACAGAAAGACAAAGGGGAGCAGACTATACCTGGACATACATTGCCTTAGCACACAAAGGTGCTGACCCAGGAGAGCAGAGAAGCCTTCCCCTACAGCTACAAGAAACAGATAAGACTTTCTTATGGGACTGTTGTATATCTGTATAAATGTATACAGTTAGGTCAGGAAACACTGACACAATTTTCATAATTTTTGCTCTGTACGCCACCACAATGGATTTGAAATGAAAAAACCAAGATGCAATAGAAGTGCAGACTTTCAGCTTTAATTCAAGGGGTTCAACAAAAATATTGTATGAAACGTTTACTGTAGGAATTGCAAACATTTTCATACACAGCCCCCTTATTTCAGGGGCTCAAACGTAATTGGACAAATTAACACAATCATAAATAAAATGTTAATTTTTAATACTTTGTCGAGAATCCTTTGCAGGGCAATGACTGCTTGAAGTTTGGAACGCATGGACATCACCAAATGCTGGGTTTCCTCCTTTGTGATATTTTGCCAGGCCTTTACTGCAGCCACTGCTGCGGCAGCTTTTATTCTAACAAATCGACGTTTTTTCCCTGGCTTTTTCCTGGAATGCGACGCTTTTCACCCGGCGCATGCCACGTTCCTTTTGCGTTCCCAGCCACGGGTCATGTTCGGCTGACGCGCGGTTGATGCGTTTATTGAGAATGGTTCGGATTTAATAGGTTGCAATTCTTCGCGTGTCCGCTAGATGGCAGATATTCATGAATTGTAATGCGCATGCGCTTCAGTAATGTGTCGACTTGCAGGTGTTTCGTTTAAAAAAGATACCACAGTGTGCTATTGTAACTTGGCCTTGAGACTGAAGGAGGAGGTTGCAAAAATGTATCAATTTAGGCTTTTCATATTAAAGAAAGACAAAGACCAGTTTCGGTTACAGTATTCCCCAGAGACCTGCCCGCCATGAGTGTTCAAGTGCAGCCCGCTTTCCAAAAACCCGACAGAAGTTACGCGTATTTGATATGGGCCGCGATTAATGCAACAGAGGATAAGATGGCAACAGTTGTTCAAATTTATCAGTATTTTATCGAAAACTATGACTTTTACAAATTTTCGCCAACTCCTCATACGTGGAAGCGTGCAATAAGGAAAAGGCTATGTTGGAGGGTATTGGTGTGTATCACCGGCTTTTTCCTGTATCTATGATCATGATCATGATGACAGCAAAAGACGAAGGGTCATGTTAAAACCAACTAAGAATCGACAGTCGCTGCCAAGCAATGCACCAGCACCGGCTTCCAATGACGGTCCCGCCGTCAGTGACAACCCTGAGCCTGAGCCGGATTTCGTGTGCAGTTTCGATCAAGCTTGCATGTACCTAAGCAATTTCCAGCCTCATCAGCTGACTACAGGTGGACTAGTCCCGCTGCAAACTATCGACATGGATGATCAAGAACGCTGGACTGGCAGTGGACCGGCACCGGTGCCAGCTGAATGGGAAATTCTATGGTGAGTATTGTTGCCGTATTATTTTCTGTGTTTTTTTTATTTTGACAATACAGTATCAATATGTGTGCAATTCAAAAGTCAAGCGATTCTCCTGTAAGCAATATCATTGGCTGAGCGGCTTCTACAGTACTGCAGATACTGAACAATTGGTGGAACACTAGGCGCATGCGCATTGGAGCCTTCTTGAAACGCATATGCGTGTCATCACATCGAAGGTAGGCGCATGCGCATGTGAACAGGAGATGCCCCCTGAGAAAATTATTGGTGGCACTGGCTGGGAACTTCTTTAGGGGGCTGACCATTACAGTAAAACTTTTCTTTTTGTTTTTCCTCAGAAAAGAAAACGGCTAATGGAGGGATTTCGATGGATAATATCGCTTTGTGTAACAATGCCTGCACATTGCTGAATCGGATTTAAAAACCCACGTACCGGAGTCTACAGTTTAGTGGCCGTTGTTATTGATTAGGATAGAATACTGTACCTGAAACAGTATGCTGATGTTTTCCGGCCGTACAGTATACTGTACAATATTTTTTTATATACCGTACAGTATACTGTGTAATAAACCCGAAAAAATAAAAACTATGCATTTATTCTACATGCATCACATATGTAACCCTTATTCCCCCCCCCCTAGACTCAACTGATGTATCTAGGGTGCGTGAGGGCAGATTACATGCGTGTGGGTGGAGCGTACCTGTGAGGAACAGGAGGGCCTGAGCTTCCCGCGGTGTTATGGGGGAGACAGGACCAGGCTTCTGGGGTATTGGCCTCCATGATGTATTTAGTGGTGGTGCAGCGCCTCCATCCTCTATACTCCCCGTATAGAAGAAACCCCCTTGGTCCCGGAGTTGAATGATCCAGAGTCACACAGACGTGGTAAGATCAGCAGGGTATTTATTGTTCACTCCCGTATCAGGGTACGATCAGCAGCAGCAGTACACAGTGACACAATACAGGTACAGTGTACACGATAGGCCTCCTTCTCCTCTCCCACCAAATCGTTCTCCTCAGGATGGTCTGAAGGGTGTCTTTGATCCCTGCCTCCACCCTCAGCCGCGGGCACTCAGGGTGGGGCTAGCTCTTCACTCACCCCCCCAAGCAAGGTGAGAGGAATTGGTCCCCCTCCAGCTAACTAGGCCCTGCTCCTCCAGAATCTAGCTAGTTCACACAGTCGGACTGTCCAGTCTGACACTCCAGCACTAACTTCACTAACTGACTGACTCGTTCATTCTGACTGACTCATTCTGACTGTCCAGTCTGACACTCCAGCACTAACTTCACTAACTGACGGACTCCTTCATTCTGACTGACTCATTCTGACTGTCCAGTCTGACACTCCAGCACTAACTTCACTAACTGACTGACTCGTTCATTCTGACTGACTCATTCTGACTGTCCAGTCTGACACTCCAGCACTAACTTCACTAACTGACGGACTCGTTCATTCTGACTGACTCATTCTGACTGTCCTGTCAGACACTCCAGCACTAACTTCACTAACTGACGGACTCGTTCATTCTGACTGACTCATTCTGACTGTCCAGTCTGACACTCCAGCACTAACTTCACTAACTGACTGACTCGTTCATTCTGACTGACTCATTCTGACTGTCCTGTCAGACACTCCAGCACTAACTTCACTAACTGACGGACTCGTTCATTCTGACTGACTCATTCTGACTGTCCAGTCTGACACTCCAGCACTAACTTCACTAACTGACTGACTCGTTCATTCTGACTGACTCATTCTGACTGTCCTGTCAGACACTCCAGCACTAACTTCACTAACTGACTGACTCGTTCATTCTGACTGACTCATTCTGACTGTCCTGTCAGACACTCCAGCACTAACTTCACTAACTGACGGACTCGTTCATTCTGACTGACTCATTCTGACTGACTCATTCTGACTGTCCAGTCTGACACTCCAGCACTAACTTCACTAACTGACTGACTCGTTCATTCTGACTGACTCATTCTGACTGTCCTGTCAGACACTCCAGCACTAACTTCACTAACTGACTGACTCGTTCATTCTGACTGACTCATTCTGACTGACTCATTCTGACTGTCCTGTCAGACACTCCAGCACTAACTTCACTAACTGACTGACTCGTTCATTCTGACTGACTCATTCTGACTGTCCTGTCAGACACTCCAGCAATAACTGAACTGCCCACAGACAGGAACGGCAACTAAGTTTGGTCAGCCCCGCCCCTCATGACATCAGCAAGACCTCCCCTCTGCATAGGCCTACAGCAGAGACAGGCTTGTATCAATCAATCAGGCAGGGCTTTCAAGGGGGAAAACCCATGATTACTACTGAGGGCCTGCCATTAACAGGGCTTACCACAGTAGGAGGAAGGTTTCATAGCCCATGCTGTTTGCAGGGGGCTACACATACATTATGTGTCTTCTACAGTATACAGTGCCAGTAAATACAGTACAGTTTGTGTCTTCTATTTTTTTTTAATACTCTTATACTGAGCATGCTTACAGTACACAGTGCAGTATGCCTCGACATTCTAGAAACACTGTATTTTGTTACAGTAGCAAAGGAGCAAATGGAACAATGTAAGACAAATCAACATGTTCTTTTATTGGTGGAGTAAGTACAAAAACATTCATTTACAAATACTGTACAATGTAGAAACATTTTAAGTGCACAGCAATTCAAAACACCAACTGGTGTATGGTTTACAGCTACATGTGTGAAAACATTTATGTCAGTCAGTATGGTTTACAGTCACATGTTTTAAAAACAAATTCTTTATTCATAAAATAAGCAAAACGCAACATCTCCTTCATTAAAGAACGACAAGTCAAAACATGTACTGTACAGTGGGATGGTGTGCAAAACAGTCTGCACCTTTCAGTCCTCGAGGGCAACAAACAGGGCAGGTTTTCAGGACAATCTTGAAAAACGTGCCTGTTTGCGGCCCCCAGGGACTGGAATTGTGCATGTCCTGTGTGTGTGGACAGCAAGTTAAAACATTTCTGTATAAATACAAGTAAAAAAACACACAACAACATCTCCTTTATTTAAGTACAGCAGGTCAAATCATGTACAGTACAATACAGTTCAGCACAACAATATGGTCTTACAGAAAGTCCACCGCATTGTCCATCCATGGCCGATTCCTTGCATGGCGCAAAACGCCATTAATGCAGTCTCGAAAGCCTTTCATTACAGGATCTGTAATTGGATAAAAGCGCTGCATTTCATCCTGAATGTTCTTTCTTAAATTGGCAGGAAGCGCCTTTTTAACGCGATTTCCTTCGTAGTTCACTTTAAAGGCCCATGCGCAGTACAACGACTAGAGAACATGGTGATTAAAAAGTAACAAGGCAAACTTGTGGGGTGCACCAGCACTCTTCACCCTATACTTCTACCTGAGCGCCAGTGGCAGATCGCACAGGGTGATGTCGGGCACCGTATCGATGCGAGCGAATGTAGGTCTTTTGGGAGCGGGTGTGCTTGAGGCGACGTGCGATGGTAGGTTGTCTGGGAGGAAGCTTTCCTCCGATCTTGGTCGCCGTATTGTCTCCTGGCGTGGTCTTGACGGGGTTGTCATGTCCTCCTCAACAGCATACATATACACTACATCTTATGGTGGAGGGGGTGCGCTTGGTGATTGAAGGGGGTCGAAGGTCCCATTCATCACATCCATGTCACCCCCCTGCTCCAGCATCGGGGAAACAGGGGCATTAAAACTGAGCAAATAATGTATGCCCGCTATGTCAGCCTCTATCTTCTCCATCCGTCGATCCATCCGTTGATCCATATGTATCATCCGTTGATCCATTTGTAGCATCCGTTGCTCTACATTTAGCATTGTCTCCAGAAGCAGATTTATCTTTGCTAGCACAATAGAATTCCCGGGGAGATCCACAGTTATCCCATTCAGCATCCGGTCTAATGAGCTGCTTCTTGTGCATGGCGTCTGGACATCTGGGGGGATGGGTGCAACGGAGGATGAGATAGGGGTTCCATGGAGAGAAGCGGCAGCGACATCGAAGAAGAGTGGAAGAGGTAACCTGTGGATATCAGGTAGAGGAGAAGCGGCAGCGTCATTGAAGAGGGATGGAGAAAGTGACCTTTGGATTTCCGGGCGAGAAGCAGAGTCGTCTAAGAGCAAAGGAGAAAGTGACCCGTGGATTTCAGAGGCAGCGTCGTCGGATAGAACTGGAGAAGATGGCCCGTGGGTTTCCGTGAGGGCGGCGGCAGCGTCAAGGATGAGGGGTGGAGAAGATGGGCTGAAGATTTCCGGGACAGCGGCGGCAGAGTCGTCGAACCGTATGTGAGGAAGTGGTCTGCGGGTTCCATGGGTTGGCTGTAAATCGTTTTGCGTCGAGAGTACATCACTGTATATCTTCTTGACATAATAAGGCTGACGTCTATGAAAACCCTTAGCCTTTGGGGTCAGCAGAAGGTTTTCTTTATTGGCCTTAGCCTCTCTTTATTGGCCTTTGCCTTGGCGTGGAAACGGCAACCGCCTTTCGCTTTTTCTGCTTGACAGGCACGGCAGAGGCGAGTGGGTTCCTGCGTCCGTAGAATCGGGGGTTGCTCCATGGAAGCAGGTGGCACAATGCAGTATCTGGACAAGGGCAAGTTCAGATAAAGATCATGGAGTGGTGGGCTATGCAAAGTGTGTAACCTTTTATGCATGGCGACCAGGTACAGGTGTTGAAAGTGGGCATACTTTAATGTTAGTCATTACCGTATAAATAAACCATCCATTTTGTGGATTCACTGCACATTGAATACACATCGACTAAACATTGAATACACATTCTTGTGTTTGTATTTCTTTCTACTCGCAGAAATGCCTGTTAAAAAGATTTCCAAGGAGCTCAGCATGCGAATTAAGGACATGTACACGAGCGGACACCGAATTGCTGCTATCCAACGCTGGTTAGCTACTTCTGGCATCGTTGTGACAGCAACCACCATGAGCTATCAGGCACACGGAAAAAACAGAGACCGCAAAAGGGCACCAAGGGTAACTAACGCGTATGTATATTTATACAACTTTAAAATAAAATTAATTTTAATTTAAATCTAATAATTTTGTTTTTTCTGTTGATTTATATTACAACAGTATTTATATTTTTTATATTTATATCAGTACAGTATATATATTTTTTATATTTATATTTATATTACAACAGTATATATATTTTGTATATTTATATTACAACAGTATATTTATTTTGTATATATATAGTACAATAGTATATATATTTTGTATATTTAAATTTATATATACATTTTATAGTGCTGCATATTAATAAAACAATATATTTTCTTTACATTGTAGGGAGACAACTCTTCTGGTGGACAAAATAAGTGAGGAGAATGATGAGAAGAGTGCATTAAGGGTCAAAAACACTCTGCAGGAAAAGCACAATCTGACTGTATCCGAGAGCAGCATAAAGAAGATGAGACGCAGCATTGGATAGAAATATGGACGTGTGCGGTTAGTACTGGACAGTACAGGAGGTAAAAGTGTTGTTTAGAAAACTGTACTGTACCGCTAAAATTATTTATTCCTTGTCATTACAGAGCGTACCCCATGATACGGGACGCAAACAAAATCAAAAGAGTGGTCCAGGCCCAGGCATGGATGGACAGTGGGGAGACTTTCCAGGATTGCATCTTCACTGATGAGTCTACTGTGTCGCTGGAGAGATTTGCAAGCTTTGCATTCCACAAAAAAGGCCACATATCTTTGAAGCCGCGGCCAAAACACCCCATGAAGCTGCATGTGTGGGGTGCCATCTCTAGGCATGGACCAGTATGCATTGTCATCTTTGAAGGTAAAATATATCAAATATAATGTAGCCTTATGCACTGTACTTTACTAGTGTAGCCTTACTGTATGCACTGTACTGTACTATTGTGCAGTTTTTTGAGCACTTTTTTTTTTCTTGCTATAGGAATATTGAATAAAGCTTTCTTCCAAGATAACATTGTCCCTGAGATAGTGCAATATATCACACGCGAGTTCCCCAATGGTCACCGCTTCTACCAGGACAACGATCCGTAGCACACCGCGTCAACAGCGCATATCCTTGAGTGCGGTATCAACTGGGTGAAGACGCCAGCGGACTAAGTGCAGTAGACTGTGTCTCATTTTTTCCCCACTGTTTTTACTGTGTACTGTATCTCTTAAACTAATTGTCCTTTTTTTCCAATGACAGATCGCCAGACTTCAATCCGATCGAAATGGTCTGGCATCAGCTGAAGGACCATATCCGGAAAGTGGTGAAACCCTCCAAAAAGGATGAGTTGTTGAAAGGCATAATGAGTTTTTAGAACGATGTACTCACCATGGAACGCTGTAAGAAATATATAGACCATATTGCCACTGTGTTGCCCATTGTCGTAATGGGCAAGCATCAGGAAAGTAGTACTGTGCTGTAGTATTGTAAGTACTGTATGATACAGATAAGTATGGCTCAGATTTTTTCTTTCCCAATAGTCAGAGTATACAGTAGTTACAGTATTTTCTTTACAGAGAGAGCAGCACCAGCCATCAAGTTACAGTACACAGTATTTAACAGTAGTCAGAGTATACAGTAGTTCCAGTATAGACTAGTTTGACAGTACTACAGTAACTGCCTACTAACTGCTCAATTTTTTTCTTTTCAGAGAAATCAGCACAAGCCATTTACAGTAGAACTACACATCACACAATGCCATAATACAGTACGCACATACTGTAACTGCACTAATTTTTTGTTTTCTTGTTGTTTCAGGAAAAAAGGGTGGCCTGGGGGGAGGTGGGTTTTTGTGTCCAGTCTAATCTGTTTTGTACAGTAAAATGTACAGTATATAAAGAGCAGTATAGATGTACACAAAACATCTCATCTCTCAATGAACTACTGTACTGTACACGGAATGAGGAACAAGATTAAGGCGGAATAAATAATATTACTATGTATACTGTATATATATATATATATATATATATATATATATATATTATACATTACAGTATATATATATAATTAAAAAATATTCTTATAAATGTGCATAATTCATGTTTCTCCATGTTTTACAAATGTTTTATAAATGTTTATCCAATTTCAATCTGCCAGAAGAACTTAATAAAGACTGCACTATGTATTATGCATGATTATTTTTATATTTGTATTTTTTTGTTCCTGATGAAATAAAATAAATATTTATTCACATTCCTGGTAATCATAATCATTGACAACAACCACACCCCCTCCCCCCACCCACCCCTACAGTATAAGAATGAATGACAAAACAACATGAATCAGTTAATGTTTTTTTTTACTCTCAATTCTCACAATGCTATGCACATCAGATTTACATTTCAAATTCGAGAAGGGATTTTCCAAAGCGTTACCATAAACAAAGCCTCAAAGGGTTTGGGGGGTTGGGTGAGTCATGTGCAGTAATCTGCTAGCTCCCATCTCAAAGGGGCTTAGAGTACACGCAGGCGCAGTGAGGCAATTGACGCTCGGCTAGGGACGGAATAAAAACACAATGACTAACTTCAGAAAATGAATGACTCTGTGGAGGTGTCTGTCGAATGACTCTGTGGAGATGGGGGGGGGTTGGGAGACTCATGCACAGTAAGCAGCTAGCTCCCATCTCAAAGAGGCTTAGAGTACACGCAGGCGCAGTGAGGCGATTGACGCTCGGCTAGGGACGGATTAAAAACACAATGACTAACTTCAGAAAATGAATGACTCGGTGGAGGTGTCTTTCGAAAATAGTTTGTGTGTGCGTGGGGGAGAGATGAAGGATTAGTTGTGCTGCAGTTTAAAGAAATTACATACTGTAGAATAGAGTACAGTAATTTCAAAAGGCAGTTCATCATAATAATTTGATCAATAAACCCCTAAATACAACCCCCATATACAGTACTTAAAAAGCAAGTCTCTTTATCTCCCTGTGCCTCAGGCATCAAAAACATACAGTAGATTGTGAGCTCCACCGGACAGGGAGGGACCTGTGCCTGCAAAATGTCTCTGCAAAGCGCTACGTATACTGTAACTAACAGCGCTATACAAAAACATGCTATTATTATTATTATAATATAAAGGTGATGCTCTGTGCAAATCAAAATCGAGAAGGGACTTTCCAAAACGTTGCCGTAAACAAAGCCTCAAAGCTCCCGTCTCAAAGAGAATTACACGCAGGCGCAGTGAGGCTTTGTACTGTAGCTCGTCTATGGACGGATTAAGAACACAATGGCAAGATTCAGAAAATTAACGACTCTGTGGAGAGGGGGGGGGGGTTGGGTGACTCATGCGCAGTAAGCAGCTAGCTCCCATCTCGAAGAGGCTTAGAGTACACGCCGGCGCAGTGAGGCTTTGAAGCTCGGCTAGGGACGGATTCAAAACACAATGACTAACTTCAGAAAATAAATGACGCTGTGCAGGTGTCTGTCGAATGACTCTGTGGAGAGGGGGGGGGGGTTGGGTGACTCATGCGCAGTAAGCAGCTAAGCTTCCATCTGAACAAGGATTACACGCAGGCGCAGTGAGGCTTTCAAGCTCGGCTATGGACGGATTCAAAACACAATGGTAAGATTCCAAAAATTAAAGACAGGCGCATGAATTCAAAGCTTAAGACATAATTTAATTTCAAAAGGCAGTTCATCATAATAATACACCCCCAAATACAGTACGTAAAAAGCACACAAATCAACCATGTGCAGTCAAACGCACAGGGTCGCAGTCAAAAGCTACAGCACAGATTGAATATCGTAATACAGTAAGATGGTTTTTGCAGGCTTGTGGAGAAAATAAAAATAAAAAAATTACAATAATTTTTTTTTTTTTAATTTTTTTTTTTTTTTTGGTCACTCACTCAGGCAAGCAAGCAGTGGTGGGCGAAGTTACAGGCGCAGGCGCAGTAAATTCCTGCTCTCAAGCAGGAATGTGATTGAAACCAGACACACGTTCAAAGGAATGGTGTGGGAGAGATGTACTGCATTGCACAGAAGATAAGAAGTTGAAATACCCTGCAGTGCAGTTAATTATCCTGAGCGAGGGGAGAGCGCTGTATATGCCGAAATATGACACTGTTACAGTACTGTACACGCCTATGCATTTCAACAATTTTCAAATGAGACATACCGTACAGCTGCACAGCACTGCAAATGTATGTATACTTTAAATATGCAAATTTACAATTACTGCGCTCGCACACACAGACTGTGTACTGACGTAGGTTGAATCGCGAAGGTATTAGACTTCCAAGACAACAGCTCGCAAACGCCCCCTGAGTTATTACACGGCATTACAGTATTGCAGACAGCGAGAATAAAATGCTAATATCACGAGCGCGAAAATAACGCAGTTCACTCCGGGCGAAAACAACACAAAACCGCACATAACCGGGATAATCTGAAAATCGCGGATCTAGCCAATTTAGACTAAATGCGGACGCCACTGTATCTTCAGTTTTTGTTTATTCGTGGGTCTTTCTGCCTTAAGTTTTGTCTTCAGCAAGTGAAATGCATGCTTGATCGGGTTGGGATCAGGTGATTGACTCGGCCATTGCAGAATATTCCACTTCTTTGCCTTTAAAAACTCCTGGGTTGCTTTCGCAGTATGTTTTGGGTCATTGCCAACTGTAAAGTGAAGCGCTGTCCAATCAACTTCGCTGAATTTGGGTGAATCTGAGCAGACAATATATCCCTATACACTTCAGAATTCATCCGGTTGCTTCTGTCTTCTGTCACATCATCAATAAACACTAGTGACTAAGTGCCATTGTAAGCCATGCATGCCCATGCCATCCCACTGCCTCCACCGTGTTTCACAGATGATGTGGTATGCTTTGGATTATGAGCTGTTCCAAGCCTTCTCCATACTTTTTTCTTCCCATCATTCTGGTACAGGTTGATCTTAGTTTCATCTGTCCAAGAATGCTGTTCCAGAACTGGGCTGGCTTTTTAAAATATTGTTTGGCAAAGTCCAATCTTTCCTTTCTATTCTTGAGGCTTATGAATGGTTTGCACCTTGTGGTGAACCCTCTGTATTTGCTCTCGTGAAGTCTACTCTATATGTTAGACTTGGATAATGAAATATCTACCTCCTGAAGAGTGTTCTTCAATTGGCTGGATGTTGCAAAGGGGTTTTTCTTTACCATGGAAAGGATCCTACGATCATCCACCACTGTTGTCTTCTGTGGACTTACTGGCCTTTTTGTCTTGCAGAGCTCACCAGTGCGTTCTTTTTTTCTCAGAATGTACCAAACTGTTGATTTGCCAATCCTAATGTTCCTGCTATTTCTCTGATCGATTTTCTTTTTTTTTGCAGCCTAAGGATGCCCTGTTTCACTTGCATTGAGAGCTCCTTTGACCGCATGTTGTGGGTTCACAGCAACAGCTTCCAAATGCGAATGTCACACCTGGAATCAACTCCAGACCTTTTACCTGCTTAATTGATGATGAAATAACGAAGGAATAGCCCACACCTGTCCATGAAACAGGTTTTTAATCACTTGTCCAATTACTTTTGGTCCCTTGAAAAAGAGAGATCTATATTAAAGAGATGTAATTCCTAAACCCTTCTTCCAATTTGGATGTGAATACTGTCAAATTAAAGCTGATATTCTGCACCTTAAGCCCATATTCATTTTGTAACTGTAACTTGAATTTATTTTGGTATACAGCCAAAATAACAAAACTTGTATCAGTGTCCAATTATTTCCGGACCTAACTGTACATTCTCGAAGGACCATTGGGGTCAATGGGACACAATGTGGGAAGGTCTACTCCACAACATTTCATGTATGTTATCTGTACATCACCTTCTGTTTCCACGTGTGTATTAGTGTGTTACTTATTTGCATTAGATTACCTGAGAGTAATGATACAGCCCTGTGATTACTGACATTGCATAGGATATGAAGGAGTTAACATCTCCAATGAAAGCTGCCAGGACTCCTGTCCGCTCACACATGTAGTTTGGGACGGTTTCTTCTCCTCCCGATATTATTTGGATGCTTCTCTGCAAAGCTTTACCTTCGTCATTCTCTGAATTAAAGATCTCGTATCCCAGAGTAACGTTGGGTAATATGTCCTTCCTTCCATTGATCTCCTCTACAGCAAACACAAAGGCCAAGTAGTGTCGATAATAACGCAGAGAAAGACTGTAAGAAAGTAATGTAATGATTGAATTTCAAACAATCTTTTTTTATCCTTGATTTAGTTAAGAAGTTAAACATAAAGATCACAAGGGTTAAACGTTTCATGGGCCATATTTATTAAGGGCTCCTCCAGGAACACTTGTGTTGGGAAACACCTTACATCTTCTTCACTAGAATGGGTCATACAGTATTTATGGAACTGCACTGTATATTATCCTGAGGAAAAGCAAGGCTTACTAAATATCATCTCTATATACAATATACAAGAATTTAAAAAAATGGCAAAGCTCAGATTCCCTCTCAGGAATCCCAGGCATTAAGGGGACAGAGAAGAACGGACAGGTTTCCTTTCCATGCACACAAATTAAAAACACGTTTTGTGAAATATGAAAAAATGTAAATGTGGCAACTCAAATATCAAATGGGATTTGCTTACAAATTACGATAAAGAAACAGAGTTTATTTCAGCCAGAACCAAAGGGGCAACACAATACACAAAATAAGCTTTAACTCAACAAACACAGGGTTACAGGAGGAGTTCTAGCTTGGCTGGGCACTGCCATAGCTATCTTACTGAGAAAGGCTTCCACAAACCATCCATCTCAGGGTATCCCAGTACCAGGGAATGATAGCCACTAACTGCAGGTTTAAAACTCCCGCTAGTCTCTGACATCGAGAGTAGCTATGAAACAGGGAAGTCTGTGCCGGAGTTCCGCGGTATTCCCCTGAACTACTGTAAAAGGAGGGAGAGAGGATCATATCACTGAGCAAAACCAAGAAGTAAAACAAATTGCAATCTATTCCTTAGAAACAGACGTACACACAGTGAATTACAATAAACAAGAGGAAACAGACTTACTGGGGATCTGGGCTACAAAACTAACCTTTCCTAGTTTATATACAGTGTGACGAGATCAGGGGTAATCAGGCCTAAATAAAGGTGTTATACCCGGCTGATTAACCCCAACTTGCATTGGGAATGAAGGGATTAAAAGTATTTGGATGCACTGCTGTCTTTGCTCTGCCCCAGCCTTCTTAACCCCCATTTGCAGTTTATTCCCTGTCTGCTGTAATGGAAGTGAATGCAATGCCTGCTATATCCTATTGTGACACAAGATGGAGTAGTGAGTAACACAGCCAGCCCTGTACTTGGGCGGTCCGCTGTACTGGATGGGTATCCATTTCAAGTGCTTGACTCTGTGACCGCTAAACAATTGAATAATTGGTTTGGGGTTAGATTTCAAGTGCTTTTACCGATAAAATGTATCCGTACCTTGTTAGCCTGCCGAACTTGAAAGGCAGTGAGTCAATGGCTGTGAGAAGTAGGTCAATTGACATGGGAACCGGGGGAGCTTGGGTTCCCACAAGCAAGTCGGTTCAATGAAGCAGGCTAACTCATGAACGGAGACACCAAACAGCCTGTTTTTTGGTGTGCAAGTATAAGTTAGTAAAACACACACATACATATATAAATTACAGTCGTGGTACACCAGGAACAAGACGTTTTAATAAAGTGTATAAAACTGTGATTTCAAAATGAACAGTCAGGAACAGTTTTTCTGTAAGCCCGGGAAAAATCCTCTGACGTGTAAATGTGCTGGGGGTGAATGAGCTCATGGTATTTTCTTCATTGCACTTCAAAGGGGTCCCGCTGAGCTGGTGAATCTCAGTCTAAAGAAGTGACAGGGATGAAAAGCCTCAGAGCACCATAATGTATACATGGCCGGAATCCTGATATGTGGCAGATCTCGGGCCTTTGACACCTTTGGGCCAAACCCCAGACTAAAGGGCGCCAACAGAGGAGTGTACCCCAGGTATGCTAAGTTGCATGGGTGTCATGCCGAAACATGCGCTTTGCAAACCGGAAAGCCTTTTTGCCCGGTTTTGCACACTGCTTGCAAAGCGGCCATTGGTGGGTGAAATGTTCCCACTTCGGTCATTGGGTGCACATGTTAAAGGTACTCTTGAACAGTCTATAACTGTGCCCACCGGACTATCCCCAGGGTTGTTCTTCTTCTTCTTCAAGAAAAATCAAGAAACCGTGTATGATGTAACTACGCTTCACGCAGGACTTCATTCAAAGCACAGCGGTAACGGTTCCAGTACGCAAGGGGTTAATACCATTGAAACCAAGAACTTACCCCAAACTACGGAACTCGTTAGACCTGGGGACTCCCGAACGAACGTCTACGAAGACCTACGAAATATTTTGATTTGGCCAAGTTATTAGATCGGCAAGTTGCGATCTAGCCACGGGACCTTTAAACAGAGACTGCATTTCTTGCGCTTTCGTGCAAAGGACAATTTATTTCGTTTCCCCATCCCAGTAAGTGTTGTTTTTTGTGTATTCTGAAGTTGTCGTGAGTTTGTCTATCAGGGATATAAATCACAATTTATTTTGCTCCTTCTTGTGTTCAATTAAGTACCAAGAAATATAAAAAGTGTTGGCAAAGTTGTGTCCACCGTGACACTAACCCCCGCTCCCCATGAAGCCAGATGTGCCGTGAGCCCAGGCAGCTGCTACTTTGTCTGCACTCCCTGGCGCTAAGCCACCCACATCCTGGGGGTCACCGGCATTCTCCTCGTGTCCTTGCAGCCCTGGGACCTCCTGCACTCTGGGCTGAATAGCGCTCGCCGCCACAGCAGCTACGGGGACTTGCCCCTCTGGTGGGACCATGCGGTCCTCATGACGCTTCAAATCCTCCTCCAGCTGTACCTTTGACCGCCCATCTGTCGGTAAGCCATATCCCGCACATCTCTCCACTATCTTCGCCCGGTCCCAGGATTGGAACCTTCCTGAGCGGTTACTCATTGTACTATCGGGGTAAAGGTAAAGGGACAGTGAAGTATCTCATGCTGTTTAGAAGTGTGTGTAAGTTGCCACTTGTCTGGGGAGCTCGCAAGATTACGAGGTCCCCACTATACTACAGAATCCCGCAGGAGACTATAGTATAGGTTCAATCAGTATCCCACACACTGTCACCAGTTAATATAAGCCTGTCACGGTGGACCAGAACTTATTAACAATTTTTATATTTTTGGGATTCTCGATTGAACACAACAAGGAGGCAAAATAAATTGTGATTTATTTCCTTTCTAGACAAACACACGACAGCTTCACAATACACTTAATACAACACTTACTGGAATGGGGAAACTGAATAAAATGTCCTTTGCAGAAAAGCGCAAGAAATGCAAACTCTGTTTAAAGTCCAGTTGGCTAGATCGCAAGTTGCCGATCTAATAACTTTGCCAAGCAAAGAAATTTCGTAGAGATTCATAGGAAATTGTTCGGTAGTCCCCAGGGCTAATGAATTCTGGAGTTTGGGGTAAATTCTTGGTTGCAATGTTATTAACCCCTTTCGTTATTAACCCCCGCTGTACTTGAACGAAATCCTGCGTAAAGCATAGTCACATCATGAATCGTATCTGGATCACACTGGGGATTGTCCGGCAGGCACAGTTATAGGGTTCACAAGCCTATCCTTAATATGTACCCCCAATCCCCTCCATGGGAACCTTTAACCCACCAATCCCTGATTTGCCCGTAGTTTGCAAAGCGGGCAAAAAAGGCTTACCGGTTTTCAAAGTGCATGTGCTCACTTGAGAACCATACGGTTTAGCATACCTGGAATAAACTCCTTCCCTGGCGACCCTTGGTCTGGAGTTTTGCTCCAAGGTGCGAAGGGCCCATGCTCGGTGCCGGGATCTGGCACTCTGCAACATCCTGGACAGTTTCACACCTTGGATCTCTGAAGCTTTTCATCCCTACATTTTCCCTAAACTTAGAGTCTCCTACTTAGCGGGACCTCTTTGAAATGCAGGAAGGAAAATACCCTCAGCTCATGCACCATTAGCATATTTACATGCCAAAGGATTTCTTCACGGGCTTACAGAAAACAGTTCCTGCCTGTACATTTTAAATTCACAGTATTACACACTTTATTAAAACATCATGTTCTGGGTGTACCACAACTGTAATTTTTATATGTAAGTGCATGTTTTAATTTTTTACACTTGCACACCAAAAATCAGGGTGCTGGATTCCTCCGCTCGCAAGTTAGCCTGCTTCATTAAAAATCTTTCTTGTGGGATCTCAAGTTCACCCATTTCCCACATCAATTGACATACTTCTCACGGCCATTGACTTTCTGCCTTTCAAGTTCTGCTGGCTAACAAGGTACAGATACGTTGTATCGGTAAAAGCACTTGAAGTCTAACCGCAAGCCACTTATTCAATTGACTTGCGGTTACGGAGTCAAGAGCTTTGAAATGGATACCAATACTATACAGCAGACCTTCAATACACAGCGCTGGCTTTGGCGCTCACTACACCATCTTGTGCCTAAAAAGATTATAGCATGCATTGCATTTATTTCTATTACAGCAAGCAGGGGATAGCCTGCAAATTGGGGTTAAGAAGGCTGGGACAGGGCAAATACAGCAGTGCAGTGCAATTTTTTTTAACCCCGTCATTCCCAATGTGAGTTGGGGTTAATCAGCCGGTTATAATAACTTTATTTAGGCCTGATTGACACTCCCATCACCACAATCAGCCAGGTGTAATGCATTTATTAATGGCCTGAATAACCCTCTCATCGCCATTGTCACCTTCCACAGATGCTTCTGTTGGACATCGTTGGGCTGCATCCTGACTGGTGCAATCTAATGTCCCCCGATCCCCGCTGCTGGTGGCAAGAGAAGGTTCTCCCCTGACTGATTTGACCCAGAAGCGACTGTCTGTGCTGGTAGTCTGGTCTCCAGCCTGTGAAAAAGCATTTCAGGCTTTGAAGACTGCACTGGCCAGTGCACCCATTTTAGCTGCTCCAGATTATTCCAAAAAGTTTCTGGTGCAGACTGATGCCTCAGACTTTGGCATTAGGGCTGTGCTCAGTCAGGTGGGGGAGGAGGGCAGTGAACACCCAGTGGTTTATCTGAGCCGCAAGATGGTGCCCAGAAAAGTGACCTATACCACTATTGGAAGGAGTGTCTGGCCATAGGATGGGTTTTCAAGAAGCTACAGCCCTATCTGTATGGCAGATCATTCATGGTTATCGCAAACCATAACCCCCTAAGTCGGTTACAGAGGGTGTCTGGAGAGAATGCCAAACTCTTGCGCTGGAGCCTTGCCCTACAAGAATTTGATTCCACTATCCAGCGCAAGAAGGGCAGTGAGCTTGGTAATGCTGATGGCCTCCCCCGGCAGGACAATCCCCATGAACTACTGACTTCAAAAACAATCAGGTCAGCCCACCACCAGAGAAGGTGGCCAGGGCAGACTTTGGGCTTTGAGTGGGGGAGGTGCAGCGAAAATAGTGTTAATCAGTGCATTAATAAAGGCAGTATGCTCGGCTGGTTAACACTACTTCGCATTGGGGGAGAAGGGGTTACTTTTATATGCACTACACATGCATTATTTTTACCTCTGTACATTTTTGTCCCTGTTTTGCAGGCTTGCATAGGCCTGCAGTAATGTATTTCATTGTGTGCCTGCATTACTGGTTTTTGGGCACAAGATGACGCTGCGCGAGCCAAGCCGCACGCTAATTGGAGAAGCGTGGCGCGGCCTCTTTGTTCCATTGAGTAACATAGTAATCCATTACTGAGGTTTGAACTCGCAACCGCGAGGTCAATTGAATAAAAGGGATGCAGTTTCAGTCTCAAGTGGTTACCGGTTACAATGTATCCAGTCCCGGTTAGTAGCGTAACTTGAAAGGCGGCAGGCAATTGCCGTGGGAACTCGGCTCACCACAAGTCAATTGACGTGGGAACTCGGTTAACCGTACGTTGATTGACGTGGGAAGCCCATAGCCCAGCATTGCCGGTTCAAGGAGAAGCCCCTAACTCGGAACGGAATGGGCTAGCTGGGATGAGGGAAGGGGGGCTGGCCCAGTAATAAAAGGGTTACACCCCAGCTGGCCACCCCTACCCTTGTGTGGGAGGTGAGGGATTAACTATAATAATGGTTAAGTGTGTTTTCATGCCCCTGCCTCAATACAAAATGTAAGTCACTGATTACATGTGTTTTTACCCTTACAGCGTATGCACAAAACAGATACAATGGGATCAGGTCGAGAGGGAAAGGGTTAACTGTGTTGGTATGTTTATGACCCTTGTCCACCTTCCCGCCTTTTCATCCCCCATTTGCAACACTGTCCCATAGGTCGCCATTGGAGCTCCATAGAAGTCTATGGGGATTTCAAGGTTTTTGGCCCGATACCTAAGAAGACCAGCAGATGGCGCCCGAGAGAATAAGCGGAGCTTCCCCATTGAAATGAATGGCGTAATGCATTTCAATGGGGATACCTCGAGGTTGCCCTCTAAGAACGGAGTATGATGCCTGCCAAACCGCAGTATCTGAAAATAGATACATCATCAAAGAAAGAGCTTTGATCATAAATCACAGTGGGAACTCAATCACGGCCAAGTTCAAACATATTAAAATCGTATCTTTGGTTCTGGGGCAGCTAACGGTCCAATTCTTTTTGCCCCTAGATCATGGGAACCCCCTTACTCGACCCCAACCAGGTCCGAAGGGCAATGGCCACGAGAAAGGGTTGCGGCTGCCACGAGGGTCGCCGCCATTGACCACAATGGCGGAGAAAAGCCCCAAGGTTTTAAAACACCAAGGGCCTCATGCAGAGAGCAGCGTTATCTGGAAAAGCGCCATTTTTTGGCAAAATCTGCCTTTAGAAAGGCAGGTAATGGCGAGTTTTGAAACAAGCGCCATTTTTTTTTTTTATTTGAAAATCTCGCCGCGCGGCTGGCGAGAACCTAGATCTCTCCAGTGTAAAAAAACTTTCTTATTCAGAAAGGCGCGATCGCCATCTAGCGGCTGTTCGCGCCAATAACATGGCGCGATTTTCAACATTTAGCTCCGCCAAAAAAAGTTGGCAAGGAGCTGGAGCTCGGCGGCCGGTGGGGGGAAAAAAAAAAAAACGCGATTTTTTTACAACATGTTTCAACAGCGCGCATATCGCGGGTTGAAACTTTCCATATGCAGACATGATTTTAAATGCAGTTTTAGGACCTTTCTGCATATGGAGATTAAATCACGCCAAAAAAGGTACTATTTATTACTATCTCCAATTAATTCCACCGCTGCTCTCTGCATAGGCCCCCAAGTGTGAAAGTGTAAAAATCTGAAACTGTTATCTCCGGTTCGTTAAGGACTAGAGGGCTGGGATTTGGCCACCATGCAGTAACAGTTCCAGCATGATTGCATGGCAATTTCCAGTCCTCTCCGATCAACTGAACAGAGTATGGTTAACTGTTTAGATTGTGGTTCTGCCATTGACTCCAATGGCGGAGAAATGCAATTTGTGAAACATGTCGTTTTAAAATCCAAAATTGTATCTCCGGTTTGGTGGGTTGCCGTGAGCTGAAACTTGGCCACCATGGAGAGTCCCCTCTGGCAGGAGGGCCTGTCAAGTTTTTGCCTGCTCGGCCCAACCGAACTGAATATTTTGATATATATAAAATATTATAAATTCACTATTTTTTATGCCTACAGTAAAGCCCGCGAAAACTACTGGCCCATAAGGTATGCTAATGGCCAGGGGGCGACAGTGTTTCCACAGTAAGCCCACTTATCAAAGGCTCCCCACCCTTATTAAGTATTCTAGGGCAGGGAAGAGCAGGGTGTGGGTACTTGTGTTAAGTGTTGTGCTTCACACCTCTGGTCGGAGTTTCCCGGGCCAGAATCCCAAATGGCAGACTTACAGATGCCAACCTTTTAGTGTGGGGTTCTGGAAATGGGAATATGACAAGAGGATTGTGCTCATGTGCCAGCTACCTGGGGCCAGGTACCAGATTGCTTCCCACGTTAGCTGGAAAAAGGTAATTGGACCCAGGTAATTGTTCTCCAATGCCTGAGCCCCAATGTTAGGGATAGAGCCCAAATCGCATAAAAACGATTGCAAGCTCTAAGCCCATTGACTTCTTATTCCACCTGAATGATACCTGATGCCTGATGAACTGCTAACCTGAATCCTGGTTATTTCATTGTCCCTTCCCTAAGTAAGTGTATATATTCCGATTGTTATTTGTCCAATATTGTGTGTCCACCTGTCTTTTAAGGAATAAAATCTCTTTATTACACTGGCGACACACTTTATTCGAGCTTGGCTAGTCCCACGAATTCGGGTATACCCGGGTGTATTGAGGTTTGTGACTGTTTTCTGCCCGAGTGCATTGAGGTATTTTCTAAGCTGGGATTGAAGCATTTTATTCCCGCTGGCTGCAATACTGCACAGTATATATATATATACTGCATTTCAATTCATGAATTTATGCCATCTGGTAGACACGCGAAGCATTGCAGCCTATTAAATCCTAATCATTATCATTTAACAGATCAGCCGCCCATCAGCCAGGCATGAACCCAGGCTGGGAAGGCAAACACAACGGGGCTTGTCAGAGGTGAGGAGCGGCGTATTCCAGGTTTCTGCCAGGTACATACTGGGTATTTGCTCGAATAAAGTGTGTCGGTGCAGTATATCACAGTCGTATTCAATTCAACCCAGTTATTTGGCATATATTATAACCCTGTAAACTACCGTGACACTAGCATCCTGATTTTTGGTGTGCAGCCCCAGAGTAACATCCCAAGCACACACATATTAAGAATATAACTTTAGAAGAAGTATAACATATATTTTTTAATAAAATGCCTTTCTGTCTGCAGTTTTAAAAGTACAGGCAGGATACAATTTTTCTACTTGCCTTTGTAATGCATCCAGTGACCATATGTTTTAACACCCATGAGCTGGGGCCCCTTTCTTCTGCAGACTTCAGAGACCCCCTGCTGAGGCAGTGCCTATTGGTCTAGGGAAGTGCAGATGAAAGCCCTAGAGCCACACAGTGTGAATTAGCCGGGATGCTCACTGAATAGGAGATCCTGTTAGTCATCTGGGCTAATTCACACCTTGAGACCAACTCCTAGCCTGGGAGATGCCAGGGAAAAGGGGAGTACCCATATGGTAAGCAGCCAAGGTATTAGGTTAGCACAGGCGTTGTACAAACCGGAAATCCCTGCAGTGCCCACTCTGCAAACTATGGGCAAGTTGGGGATTGGTTAGTGGGAAACTCCCACGAAGGGGATTGGGCCGGTATGTTCGAGATATGATATCTGATCCTATATACATGCCCACCCGAGCTATCCCCGTTGTCTTTCTCTTACAATTTGATTGAATTGCCACCTTGCTTCTAAGAGTGGATAAGAGCAGCAGCAACGATCCCGGAACGCAACGAGTTAATTTCATCGGAACCAAGGACAGAACTCTGCTTCAGGATTTCGTTAGTGCTGGGGCTTATCTAACGAAAACCAACGGACCAGAACGAACTTTGCACTATTCAAGGACATATTGGGCTGGCAATTTGCGCCCCTTGCAAAAGGACCGCACGTTAAAGGACATTATTCTGGCGCTTTGTTTCGTTTCTGGACATTTTATTCCGTTCTCTCCCTCAGTAAGTGTTTTGTGAAGTATATTCTAAGGTTGTTGTGTGTCTGTCTATTAAAGAAATAAATGTCAGTTTATTTTGCTCAACTTGTGTGCTCAATCTCATACCCCAAAATATTAAATTGTTGATAAGGTCAGTCCATCGTGACAGGCTTATATTTACTGGTGGCAGCGTGTGGGATACTGATTGGGCCTATATTGCAGTCCTGCAGGGCTCTGTCCCTGTCAGGTTGGATAGTGAAATCCCAGTCTTGCAAAGCAGGTGTCCAACGTAACAGTCCCACATTCTCCCCTGATACCCTCTGCAACTCACCCAATGAATGGTACCAGGGGGCATGTACCAGCTGCTTCCCATGTGAGCTGGCAAGAGTTAATTGGGTCCAGATAATTGTTCTCCAATACCTGGGTCCCAATGTTAAGTAGTAGAGGCTAAAATCTATTTAACAGACTGTAAGCCCTCTACCCAGCTGTCTTTGTTTGTACTGCACCGACACACTTTATTCGAGCAAATACCCAGTATGTACCTGGCAGATACCTGGAATGCGCCGCTCCTCACCTCTGACAAGCCCCGTTGTGTTTGCCTTCCCAGCCTGGGTTCATGCCTGGCTGATGGGCGGCTGATCTGTTAAATGATAATGATTAGGATTTAATAGGCTGCAATGCTTCGCGTGTCTACCAGATGGCATAAATTCATGAATTGTAATGCAGTATATATATATATACTGTGCAGTATTGCAGCCAGTGGGAATAAAATGCTTCAATCCCTGTCTGGAAAATAACCCAATGTACTCGGGCAGAAAACAGTCACAAACCTCAATACACCCGGGTATACCCGAATTCGTGGGACTAGCCGAGCTCGAATAAAGTGTGTCGCCAGTGTATCCTGTATTGCTGAATGAATTGCTAGCCTGAATCCTGGCTACTTCATGGTCCCCATCCCAAGTAAGTGTATATATTCTGTCTGTTATTTGTCCAACATTGTGTGTCCACCTTATTTGAAGGAATAAAATCTCTTTATCATATCACAGTCGTATTCAATTCAACCCAGTTTATTTGGTGTTATATTATAACCCTGTAAGCTATCGTGACATACACTATGAAGGAAATGTATATTATAAAACATAATTTGTGGGCGACATTTTCGCTGTGAGAGGCGGCTCTCTCAGAGCCGCTCTCTCTGCAGCAGAAATGTATCGCCGGGTTCGGCCTTTTCAGAGGCTCCATGCTCTCGCTGGCAGCAAATCGCTCGTTTTGGGAATTTTGCTATGACAGGTAATGGAGGCTTTCTGATACCGTGATAGCAACGCCCAAAAAAACGCCGATTTAAATGCTCTGGAGATAATTTTTATCAACCTTTACTGAATGAGGCCCTTAGACTTTTAAAGTTCCTCACAACCTTATTTTTATGCTACTACTATGCATATTTTATTGCACTTGACTATTTGGGACACATGATTTTGGCTCCCCTTTAAGGTCTGTTTACCTTTCTATTTACACTTATATACTGCTGCGGCAGAGTTTATTCGAGCATTTGCCCGTTCTCTGCCGCAGCAGTAGCCTGGCGCGCGCCCGAGAGTGACGGGCGCGCGCCGAAGCAGCGGATGAGCGCCCTCCGATCGGGGCGCTCTCCCTACCGCTGCCGGGTCCGCCGGGTCCCCCGGAACCCCCTGCCGCTGTCCCGCGATCGCGGGACACCAGGGCTCCCTCGGGGAGCCCCTGGACGCGCGTGCAGGGGGTGCACGCTCCCGAAGACGCGTGACCGCGCGTCTATGACGCGCGGCACGCCGAGGGGCGGCCACTAGCAAGCCGGGAGATTTCCCGGCTTGCGGTACCGACCACACTCGAATAAAGTGTGTCGGTACTGTATATACTTAATTAGTGTAATTCATTACTGGATCAAATGCACTAACAGGGAGGTCTTCCTATTGTGGCCCGCCCCTATCAGTATATGAGCCTGATTGGCCATGCAGCCATTAGGTATTAACCAATGACGCACAGAATTAGACCTATAAAGGACCCTTAAACAGGTGTCCCAGATCAGCCTGAAGAAGTTTACTTTGTTAAACGAAACGCGTCGCGACTGTTGTGGCTGGCGGTTTTACTACCCACCACCAGTACACACTCAAGTGTACCGTTCCTGCTTATTTCCGATCGTTTCTATGCTATCAAAAACGGACAGGCATCCTAAGGACACCTATTGAAGGCCCCGGTTCCTACCACACGTGGAGGACAGGAGAGTGAACAGAGACAGCCCCAGCGCGCGGGTCTGATCTCTCAGAACTGAGATTACCCTTCATATTTCCTATGTGATGCCCTACTCCTGTGATAGACACCAGAATCGGGGATTATTAAAGAAATTTTATATGTAAGTTACTAATTTTATTATTTGTTGCTAATACAATATCTATCTCTCATCTTGGTGCGCTTTTGTGTTTTTTCTTGTTTTCCTCACAACCTTATCTATGGTTGGAGCACCCCCAGAATCCCTATACCAGGTTCTGGGTAACCTGGGCATTAACTGGGTATCCCCTTAACCAAGGGACCCCTTGACCGTTCCAGGGACACCTCACATCCCTATGCCCCGTTTACCTTTCTGGTCTGTTCTGAAGCAGGGAATCCACGCGGTGAGTCGCGCAAGCGTTTTCAAGGGTAATTTTGACCGTTAATGTATCCGGGATTATGACCTCATTCTCTGTTACATGTTTGGGGTATCCAGCAACTCTGGACCCCGACTAACAAGGCACATTCTGACAATACTTTCTTCGCAAAGCCCCCCTTGAAACTCATAGAATAGCACTCCCTGCTTGCTGGCGTCCCTGGAAAGGTAAAAACATAAATTCTTTATTGTCGCATAATTTTTCACAATGCATATACAATCCCTGGCCTCAAGAGCTGACACTCTCGAACCCCAATACATGGATCAGAGGTAACCAAATGGGCTTAAAACTTTATTGTGAGCCTGGTTACCCCCTCACCATCACACCTGGTTACCCCTCCTGTCACAGTGAAATCACTAAAAATATAAAACCACAGAACAGATACAAAAAAAAGTGATCGATGGGGATTACAGAGTCTAAGGGGCCTATTGAGACAGCTTCGATGTTATCATTGCAACATTGATCGGGTTAGCATATTCCTACAGATTTAAGTGTTTGTTCTCTACCGCTTTCCAAGGAAACATCAAAAGTGTTAACATCTAAAGTGTGTGGCAGAGTTAATTATGGAGTTGAAATTGGAGGTGAAGATTGGAGGAAGATCAACTTTGCAACTGTGAGAACTTAACTTTTTCGATACGCTGTGATTCTTTGTACTCTTTCTATCCTCCAGTACCTGGGAAGTCTCTCCTCCTGCATCTCACTATGCCCTCCCTATTGCTTTTTCTGTTTCCTCACTCCTTTGTGAATGTCTCTGTTCTCTCCAACTTCCCCACTACCCCACTGCACCATTATTTATACACCTTTCTTCCATCAACTTTTTTACCCCTCAATAAAAAACACCCACACAAATCCTCGATTCACACCCTCTATCTACTCCTTCGTGCTGCTGGGGATCTCCCCTAATCCTAAACCCAGACATACACACCTGATTTCACCCATGCCTCCCTGCCATCTCTTCACCTGCAAATTGTGTTAACCCTCTCATTTTGATACTGAATAACCTTAAAACTCGCTGTTACGGGAGACCAGGACTTATCTACACCTTAATACCGGAATTCTGCACTGAGCACACAAGTTGAGAAAAATAAATGGTAATTTATTTATTTTCAGACAAACACACAAATCTTCACAATATACATTTGATAAAACACTTACTGGGATGGGGAGAACGAAAACAAATGTCCTTAGAACAAAACCAAGTATCTGGGAACCCCTGAACGCATGCAAGTTGGTGCGCAAAATGATCCGTGCAGCAGTTCTTGGCTATGTGTGTGTATGTGTGTGTGTGTGTGTATGTGTGTGTGTGTGTGTGTGTGTGTGTGTGTGTGTGTGTGTGTGTGTGTGTGTGTGTGTGTGTGTGTGTGTGTGTGTGTGTGTGTGTGTGTGTGTGTGTGTGTGTGTGTGTGTGTGTGTATGTGTCAAAGTTAAACTAATTAAAATTATTTTTATTACAACATTTTTTTTTATATTAAAAATATTATTTAATACACACATACACATACACATATACACACACATACACACATACACACACAGTACCTTCACTCACAGCATACACAGCATACACACGAAAAGCATGCGGCACGTGCACACGAATTCGCACATGCCCGCGCGCGCACAGTCGCACACAGTATAGAACGGCCCTAATACCGGAATTCTGCACTGAGCACACAAGTTGAGTAAAATAAATGGTAATTTATTTATTTTCAGACAAACACACAGATCTTCACAATATTATTTATTTATTTATTTTTAGACAAACACACAAATCTTCACAATATTATTTATTTATTTATTTTTAGACAAACACACAGATCTTCACAATATTATTTATTTATTTATTTTTAGACAAACACACAGATCTTCACAATATACACTTGATAAAACACTTACTGGGATGGGGGGAAAGAAAACAAATGTCCTTGGAACAAAACAAAGTCTCTGGGCACCCCAGCACGCATGCAAGTGGCTGCGCACAATGATCCGTGTAGCAGTTCCTGTCTAGGGGCACAACTTGCCAGCCCTCTATCTCAGCCAATAGGAAAAAGTTTGTTCAGTCCTTACAGGGTTCGGTCGGGAACCCTTAGCTCTAATGAATTCCAGAAGAGGGGGATGATCCTTGGTTACGGTATTATTAACCCCTCACACTCCGGAACCGCTGACGCTGGAACTTGGTCAAATCTTAGATAAATCTGCCAGGGATTGAGCAGCAGGCATTTTTATAGGGTTACGGGTCCCATACCTAACATGCACAACCAATCCCACCCGTGGGAATATTTTTCCCACCAATCCCCGACTTGCCAGTTCCCTGCAAAAAAGGCAGGAGCTGTGTCCTGGTTTGCATGGAGCATGTGCGAACCTGACACCTGAGTCACAATAATCCTATTGGTTGGACGAAACGCGTCAGAGTTACTCTGTGGCAGAACTGTTTCTACATGCACTGAATAAACAACTTTTTTTTCTAATTGCGTTTGGACACATTTGATTGTATCCCCATGGTGAGCTGTGAACCGCCCAAGCAAATACCTTCCTTCTTACCTGATTATCCAGCTGGAGCACGCTCTTTAGCGCACCTGACTGATTTTCCACTACAGTGTTTGAGGATTGAATTTGACGAGTCAAGATTATGAGTTCTTACTCATCACGGGGTTGCGTGGCTGTGCATGGGACGCCGGGATGTGTGAGGGTAGTGGCGGAGATTAGCTGTGGTTTGCCGGTCGCATGGTGCCATGCAGGGAACACGGCTCCACTGTGTGCTTGTCTCCTTACCATATTGTGGCACCGTTCTGATGCTGAGTCCAGTGTGCACAGTCTTACTCCCGGTTTATGTCTTTAGGGTTCAGGAAACTGATCAGTAGCACTCATTTCATTATTGTTGTTTTTGTTGTGGACATTGTGGAACCTATTTGCACACATTTGGAGCATCGGTCTTTGGAGTTCATTCTCTGCTTGCTCTTACTCATAGACACGGAGGCACCACTCCGCAGGGTGTTTTGGAAGTCCGGGGATGAGAAATCCCTTAGCTCATTCACCCTTAACATATTTACATGTTAAAGGATTTATTCCCGGGAAAAGCCTCCTGTCTTTACATTTAAAACCATCAGTACAATACAGTGTATTAATAAAAGTATGTTCTGCTTTTGCCACTACTATAAACTTTATACGTGTGTGTATGGTTTCTTAATTCCTAGCTGCACTCCAAGAATTAGAGTGCTAGCTCTCTCCTAGCACGAGTTAGCTGATTTGAACGGGCTGTGATGTGGTTTGCGGTTTCACCTACTTCCCACGCCAATATACTTTCACCCTTTCAAGTAAAGAAGCTAACAAGGGAACTGATACATTTGGCAGAAAACCACTTCAGCTAAACCGCAAACCACTTATCCAATTGACCTTGCGGTTGAGAGGGCTAGGGCTTAGAAAGTGATCCCTATACTTCAAAGCGGCCTCCCATACTTAGCCACACTTCTTCAATCAGCACTGGGTTTAGCGCTAGCCGCTCCCACTTATGTCTCAAAACCAATTGGCATAGTTTACACATATTCCTATTACTGCAGCTATGGAATGAGCTGCAAAATGGGGACAATAATGGTGGTGTGGGGAAAACATGTCAGTGTGTGCACATACAGTTAACCCCTTCAGTCCCAATGCGATTTAAGGTTAATCAGCCTGGTATAATGCCTTTATTAGTGACCTGATTAATCCCCTATCACTACACCTCCCCCAACTCAAAGCCCAGGCTCTGCCCCGACCACCTCATCCGGTAGTTGGGCTGGCCTGGCAGCTCTTGAGGTTGTCAGTTCATAATAATTGTCCTGGCGGGAAAGGCCATCAGCATTGCCATGCTCACTGCCCTTCTTGTGGTGAGTGGTGAAATTGAATTCCTGCAAAGCAAAACTCCAGCACAGCAGCTTGGCATTTTCCCCCGACACCCTCTGCAACCAACTTAACGGATTGTGGTCCGTTATCACTGTAAAGGGACGACCGTAAAAATAGGGCTGGAGTACCCGATAGGCATGCTTATGCAGAGGCCGCAGATCACCCGGGAGTATTGGGTGATCTATTATATGGGTACTGCCCGGCTTATCCGTGAACAGAGCCCTATACTGACCTAGCTTAGTTCTGGATTCTGCTCGCTGCCTGGCACACAGCTGAGACCCTGTCTCCACCTTCTCTTCAGTACCCATCTGCTTAGCCTCCCCTAAGAGATCTGGCAGAGCGTTGCCTGCTGGATCTCCCATCGGTGGTCTACAAATGGCCAGAACCGATGCCACACTTGGGGCTATGATCTCTTTCAACATATTAATGTGATAAGTCTTATTCCTCCCTGCCTCAGCATCTACCTGTCAACATAGTTGCACTCATTCATCTTCCGGAGTACGGATACGGTCTCGACCAGGCAGCCATTAATTTGGTCTCTCGGGTGGGTTTGAGAACAAGTACTAGCTGTCCTGGGATGAATTCTATGCTACGGGCATTCTGATCATACCAAGTATTCTGCTTGGTCAGAGCAGCCCTAAGGTTGTCCTGTGCCAACCCCATGAGCATCTCTAGCCAGTTTCTGAGATCAACTACGTACTGAAGCACAGAAGCATCAGTATTGGTAGTCTCCCCTTCCCACCCCTCATGGAATAGGTCCAGAGGTCCCCATACCCTGTGACCATATAGCAGCTCAAAGGGAGAGAAGCCAGTAGATTCTTGTGGTACCTCTCGGTATGCAAAAAGCAAGTGCTGCAGGTGAATCTCCCAGTCTTTGCCCTTTGCCTCTATAAAGGTTCGAAGCATCTGCTTCAGGGTAACGTTGAACCTCTCACATAGTCCGTTGGTTTGGGGGTGGTATGGGGTCGTGCACTGGTGCTTCACCCCGCACGCATCCCAGAGACACTGTAACAATTCAGGCATGAATTGTGACCCATGATCAGTTAGGATCTCGCTAGGGAAACCTACCCTAGTGAAAATGGTCAATAATGCTTTCGCTACTGCCCTAACATCAATGGTGGCAAGCGCTACCGCCTCAGGGTACCGGGTGGCAAAGTCCACCACCGTGAGGAAGTTGCGCTTTCCGGATTTACTGGGAATCATGAGGGGTCCAACAAGGTCCATGGCTACTCTCTGGAAGGGTTCCCCTATTACCGGTAACAGATTCAGGGGTGCCTTCACACGATCGCCCGCCTTACGCACTCGCTGACAGGCATCACAGGACCGGCAGAAATGGATGCCTCTGACCAGTTGTAACGCTGCACAGCGAACTCTCGTCCTAGTGACCCCCTGATGTCCCGCTAGTGGAATAGAGTGGGCTACCCGCAAAAACTGCTGCCTATACTCTGTGGGCACCACTAGCTGTCGTTTATCTGTCCAGACCTCATCTAATTCTTGGTCTCTTGCTCTATATACAGGATCCCGCAGTGCCAAAAGTAGTTATCTGACCCGTCCCCTAACTTTGACTCGGACGCCCGAAGTGTCTGATGGCACTGTATCCCTAAACTGGGTACCTAACTCTGGCCACCCGCTTGTCAAGGCTAAGTCGGGGGGACTGGGTACAGGTACAGGGAACAGTAAGTCAGGGTCAGTATGCGACTTAGGACTTAGTCTGGCTTACCGGTTTGGTCTCTGCAGAGACGGCTAGAACTGTAGGTCCCAAATGCAGGGGGACAGGGGCTGGTTCTGCTGCGATCCTTGCTGACTGATAATCCTGGTGATCGCTGCAACAGGGGCCAGCTCAGTTGTAAAAATGCAGGTAACATGCTACAGGTCATTGCCAAGGAGGACCTCGGCTTCTAACCCAGGCAAAACCCCCATCTCCCAAAAGCCACATCCGGCACCCCAATTCAAAAAGACCCAGGCAACCAGAATGGACCGCAGTCCTTCTTTGGGCATGGTCACTTGCATCCCTGTGCCCAGGAGCAAGTCCTCTGGCCGCATCATATCAGGGCGAACCAGAGTCACGTGGCACCGGAGTCTAGCAAGCCGTCCACCTGCCGGTCCCCAATGGTCACCCTTCGAAAATGTTTCTGCCGGACATCGTTGGGCTGCATCCCGACTGGTGCAACCTGATGTCCTCCGTTCTCCGCTGCTGGTCCTGATGTGGCAAGGGCAGGTTTTCCTGTGGACGTCCCTCTGTGGGATGGCTCCACGATGTGCTTGGCTCCTCTGTGTGTGCCAGTCGCACACTGGCGAATGGCATTGCAGCTTGCGAACGTTGACCCTGATGGGGTTACCCGGCCCCTTCCCGGTCCGGGCAGTCTGGCCTGAGATGAACGACCTTATTGTAGGAAAAACACGTCCTCTCGTGTCTAAACTCTGCAGCTTTGGGTGCTTTGCCGTCCCCTGCAGCCTTGTGCGTCACTGAGGGGTGGATTTTGTTCCCATGGCCGGGCTGACCACATCTTTGGGAGCCAGTTTCATATGCATCAAAGCCCTGCTGGTCTCATACTCGTCTGCCAGCCTTGCAGCTTCTCCATGGGTTTTAGGTTTCTGATCAAAGACTCATGTTCTCACGTTCGAGGGAAGCTGCTGCAATAGTTGCTCCTGCACGATTAAGTCCAGTAAGGTATGGAGCTGATTAAACCCATTACCCTCCCTCCAAAGCTGGGCATACAGCACTAGGCGGGCTCCGTAGTTAACGCAGGACTCCTGGGGGTTCCTTTCCCCAGCCCGGAACTTGCCCCGGTAAGCTTAAGTGATGAGGGCGCACTAGGCGAGCAATACGTTTTTCACATGCCCATAGTTGTTGGCATCCACGCGTGGGATGCCCTGCACAGTTTGTTTTGCCCTGCTGGACAACAAAGGACGTAATCTCATGACCATGCTTTTTCGTGGGACCATGTAGGAGTCACACTGGGTTTCAAAGTCATTAAGAAAAGTGTCTATTTCATCCGTGCCATCTACAAACTTGCTGAAGCTGTGATGGTCCACATTGGGAATATCCTGTTCCCTGTTGACAAGGTGAGAGTGGGGGGCTTTTCCCATCACTACGGCCAGCATCTGGATATGCTCCACTACCATAGCCTCCTCTCCCCATGCAGCCAGGAGAGCTGTGAGCCCAGGGGTGGCAAGTCCGGTAGCCGCAACGGCCACTTCCTCCACACGTGCTGGTGCAAAGCCACCAATACCAGGTGGTCACCCGCTCCCTCCCCATGTCCTTGCAGCACCGGAGTTGGTCAACCTCCTTCACTCCGGGCTGGTTTGTGTCCACTGCAACTGCAGCTGAGGGGCCATGCCCCTCCGATGGAGCTTTTAGGGCTTCATGATCCTTCAAGTCCTCCTCCAGCTGCTCTTTTGTCCGACCGTCTGTTGGCAGTCCATAGCCTGTACTTCTTTCCACGATTCTGTCACTGTCCCCTGATCGGAAACTTCCTGAGCGTTTACTCATGTTGGGATGTTTAACACAGGGGTATGGATAAGGGGAACTGTGAAATATCTCATGCTTTTGTGAAGCGTGTGTAAGTTACAACTTGTCTGGTGAGCTCGCAATCTACATGTTTCCCCACTATGTTATAGAATCCCGCAAGAGACTATACCATAGGCTCAGTCAGCATCTTAACACTACCACCAGTAAATATAAGCCTGTCACGGTAGACCAGGGTTTATCTACACCTTAAGGCCCGTTCTATAGTGCCTGTCCTTGCTGCGCCGTGCGTGTGCAGCATTAATAGTTGGCTGACGTTAGTGGCCACCGCACGTGCTCACGGCAGGCAACTTGGAGCGGACCGACGAGGGGGAAGATGAAGAAATTAATGATTTTGCGCCGCTACCGGCACTGTAATATATGTATGTGTGTGTATGTGTGTATGTATCTATGTTTGTGTGTGTGTATCTGGTGTCAAGAAGTGGGACCTTCACAGCGTTGGTGAGTAAATGTAATTTTATTGTTTCTCACTGCCCCTCTGAGGGTCTTACTTGGTATGACGGTGTAGACAAGTAGCAGGTATAAAGTCCTGGCTGTAAAACAGGGGGTAAAAGTCCCTGCTGTAAAACAGGGGGTTAATGTCCCTGCTGTAGAAAACAGCGGGTTAAAGTCCAGGCTGTGGAAAACAGCATGTTAAAGTCACGGCTGTAAAAAAAAAATAAGCAGGTTAAAGTCCAGGCTGAAAGAATATAAAAATTAAATAAATAAAAAGTGGGTTAATGTCCCGGCTGTAAAAAAAAGTCCTTTCTGTATACTGGGCTGTATTTTGGTTCCCTATCATGGATATTTAGATAAGGTTATATTGTATTAAGATAAGTTTCCGTTATAAGTTAATTATGGATACTAACGCAAGTAAAATATCGTCTGGAGGTAAGCCAGACAAAATAAATTATAAGACTAACAATAACAATAAGAATTGTGTTAAAACTGTTAAGGAATGTGCTGCAGCATGGGTCAAAATTGCACCTTATGGATGTGAAGTACTGCCAACTGAAAATTTTCACCGCTCTTAAAATGCATATTTGCCCCCTGCCCCTAAGGCACCGGGACAACTACCACCTCCATATGTTGACCCAATTTACCCCTGTGTCCCCATTCTCAAACCCCCTAAACCCTTAACCCTTCCTGGGTCACAGGCTCTGAGGCATTCTCCGATGAAGAAGTCTTTATGGCTTCACTGCGAACCTGAAGGAATAGGCTCCCTAGAACCCTCCCTATTGACATGCCTGCCAGGCAGATCGGTAAGGATGGGGAGGAGACGGATTCTAGGCAGGAATTAACCCCTGCAGGGACCGTTTGCGGGCCAGGGAAGAGTACGAGGACGAATCAGAATCAGACACTGACACTGTGGCATAGGCACCTTTGCAAGTGTGTTTACCAATACACGGGCTAAAAAAATCTAGGAGAAAGCTGTAGGAATGTTGATTGAAGGTATGAAAATAGAATGTTTTATTACATTTTCAGGTATAAATATGGCATAAAGGTTGATTGATTGAGTAATCACTGTGTACTTGTATAATCTGAGTGAATCCTACCCATGTGAAAGTCTTATGTGCATTGTATAATAGGAATGTCGGTTTATTGTATGTATACAAAATTACTATCCAAAAACTTGCAAGAGTTCTTAAAATAAAAATACAATTAATTGCTCACGTTAAAGTTTAATTTTTAAAGGTGTACACCCCCACTACAATACAAACTAATCAACACTGGGCGGAGGAGAGTTTGGGTGCCCGTGGAGAGAAAGGAGGATAAAGAAAGGACAAATTCGGAAAGATCTTTTGATTTTTACCATTGTTTGTAATCAGTCAGGTCACTGGAAAAATAAGAATATTTAACGTACTGGCCAGGCAATTTGTTTCCTTAACAAGAATGACATTCTTTCCCCCTAAATTTCCACAGGCAGAATCAGGTGAACACATTACACAGAAATAACAGCAGAACACATTACAGACATGAAACTTAACTAGAAGCTCAGTATTTTCAAATTAGATTTAAAAGGTTAGTTATAATATGGGGAAAGGGAAGGACATTTTTTTTAAAAGAGTTTGCAGGCAGGATCAAAAGGTTTTGCATTGCCTTGTCTTGGAATTTTTTTGTCTGTATTATTTTTGTTTCATTTTGTGTATAACCAGTAACTATAAACTGTTTAAAGTACATGTTAAGCCTATAATTTGGTGTTTAACGAAAATCCAGTTTTAATTTTTGAATACCAGTAACATTTTATCCTGTATCGGGCCGGGTAAGGAGCTTCATGTTTTAAGCTGTCCCAAATTGTATTGCAGTGTATGTTAAACTCAAGTAATTAACAATTTTTATCTGTTCTGTTCAAAATTTTGGCAGGATGCCCAGAATGTTATCTTAGTTTGCTGCACGCCTGGAGATGGACAAACACAGTTTTAAACTGACTAATGTAAAGTTCTATATAGAATTATTTTTCTGCAAAGTTGATCAAAATTTTTATATTTTATAACTTTTAACCATTTTTTTCTCTCCAAAGGTGTCCCACCTTTAAATCTGTATCTATAATTTCTCATGCTACATGTTGTTCTCTCAGCAAACCAGATGTTATTTGTGTTTTAAAGGTTTCTGTCAGAAGACTATAGCCGATTATATTTATAATTACTAGGGTTTTGAGGTTTTTAATGCAAATTTGATACCCAAAGGCTTCAGGTTAATTTTGCTATAGATCAAACAACTATATTTAAGTTATTACGGTAATATTTTAAATGCTGTTATCCCTTGTGAAATATTGTTCACATGTAATAAGATGTGAACAAAAGGAAGGGTATTATTGCTGTCTACGGTCTATCAGAATTTTATTTCTCATATGTAGATCAGGTACCATGCTCTAAATGGCAATTTCATCAGCACCTATTGTGTTAAATTAATGAAATTGCTTAAGTCTCTTCATATCCAGGTGCAGGCCTCACAATCAGCTAAGAAGAATGAAGCAACTGGGTAATGTCAAGCATTTTCTACGTAAAAACATCCAAGGTGGTGATATCCATTCCAGATTCTACTCACTACAAAATACAGCCGTCAAAGTGTCTTTCTGGATCCACATTACGCACGTGAAACTTATCCCAGCACCACCCACAGTCGCTTCAAGTTGAACAATAGCCAAGGTGGAAAGGCCTAAAGACACAGCCGCTACAAAATACAAAATTACTGTTTTGGGGGCATAATAATCCCTGCCAATACCCAACAGAGGAGAAATACACAGGGCAAAAGTCTGGGCCTCAACACATGAACTTTGAACTTTTTAATAACCTTTTTTTCTTTACAGGTTTTATTATTTTAATTACAATGTATATTCTATTGGGTTTGTATAAGTGGTGTCCACACGAGGACGATAAGGTAGTAACAGGTATTGCTTGTTTAGTCATATTTCTTTTGTGTGTTTGTTTTTGTTCAGTGTATATATGGCGAAAATAGGATTAATCAGCGCATTAATAAAGGCAGTATGCTCGGCTGATTAATCCTAATTCGCATTGGGACTGAAGGGGTTAACTTTATCTGCACCACACATGTAATATTTTCCCTTGTATGCATTGTTGTCCCTTTTTTGCAGGCTAGTCTCTACCTGCAATGCTGAATAACAGGAGCCGTTCCATTAAGACTATTAACTCGGGAACGGAGTTAGCCAGCACCCTGATTTTTGGTGTGCCGCCTCAGTGTAACCCCCCAAGCACACACATATTAAAAATGTAACTGTAAGACAAGTGGAACATATATTTTTATTAAAGTGTATTACTGTTTGCAATTTTAAAAATCAGGACAGGAAACTTTTTCCTGTCCGCCTTTGTAAGTGAATGCATTAAGGAACAAATGTTATGCATTCATGAGCTGGGAGTAAATTCCTATCGAGCTTCAAAGGTCCCCTTTTGAGGCAATGCCATAGGTCTAGGGACGTGTGAGAGATGAAAAGCCCCAGAGTCTTAATATGTGACTTAACTGGGATGTTTCTGAGTAGCAGATCCTGTTCCTCATCCTGGATTTTCACACCTTGGGAACAAACTCCAGACTGCGTGTCCCCCGAAACGAGTGCCCCCTTTTTACTCATCGGTGCTACCAAGCTGCTCACTGAGCATGCTGAGACTTACCTGGGCTGACCGTAGGATTTTCCCACATTACTCCCACAGGCTCTGATAAGAGTAAGATAATTCCTTGCCAATGGGATGAGGCTAATGAAAAACTCCAAGGTCCCTTGTCCTTAAAAGGGCCTGTAACCCTCATTCCTGTGGTTGTTACCTGATTTCTTCAAGCGGATAAGAACTAAGTACAGCGGCTACGATTCCAGAATGCAAGGGGTTAAAAACATCGCAACAAGGAAACTAGCCCTGCTTCAGGATTTCGTAAGCCCTGGGGATTCCCGAACGGACCCCAAAGAACCAGAACAAACTTTTTACATTTCAAGGAAATAACGGGCTGGCATCTTGCGCCCCTTGCAAAAGGACTGCAATTTAAAAGGACAGTATTTCTGTGTTTCTCGTTTCCTGGACAATTTATCCCGTTCCCTCATTTAAGTAAGTGTTTTATCAAGTGTATTCTGAGGTTGTCGTGTGTCTGTCTAATAAGGAAATAAATGACAATTTATTTTGCTCAACTTGTTTGCTCAATCGAAAATCCCCAAAATATAAAAAATTGTTGATATGTTCCATCCATCGTGACAGTATAGCATATATGCACACTCTTTCGTTACATAATGGAATCCTGGTAAACAAAGCCCACATCTTATGTGCAATGTAACCCAATGTACTATCCATACCCAATAGGTTGCACCCCACGAACACGAGTGTTACATTTAACCCCTTGGGAAAAGGACAACATGTTGTAAGACACTTGTAGAACCATATATAAGAAATTGGTTACGAAGGGTGTAGAAATACGAGTTTGCCCTAGGGAAGTTAATGACTCTGTGATATAAGGGCAGACAGAGTATTACTCTGCAACTGGACCAGGTCATGTTATTTGGGAAAAGTGGTTCCAGCGTTTAAAGGTAGAGATGAGGGATGGGATCCATTGGGACTTGGTGGTTGGATTGGTTCGCTGGGAGCGAAACTAGCGAATGCTTTGTATGTGTGCCTGTCCTACCCATTACACTCTATGTATGTGCTATGTACTGCAGAACTTTGGTCCAGAAGTGCATTGCAGCCCCACCGACGCTATGCCTCTTTTCGGTGATGAAGATGTCGGCAGTCCCCCAGAATTAGAGACACACACATACTCACACATATACACATACACACACAGTACCTTCCTTCACAGCATACACAGCATACACACAGTATAGAACGACCCTAATACCGGGATTCTGCACTGAGCACACAAGTTGAGTAAAATAAATGGTAATTTATTTTTTTCAGACAAACACACAAATCTTCACAATATATACTCAATAAAACACTTACTGCGATGGGGGGAATGAAAACAAATGTCCTTGGAATGAAACAGAATGAAAACAAATGTCCTTGGAATGAAACAAAGTCTCTGGGCACCCCTGCACACATGCAAGTGGGTGCGCACAATGATCCGGGTAGCAGTTCTTGGCTAGGGGAGCAACTTGCCAGCCCTCTATCTCAGCCAACAGGACAAAGTTAGTTCAGTCCTTACAGGGTTCGGTCACGAACCCTTAGCTCTAACGAATTCCAGAAGAAGGGGATGATCCTTGGTTACGATATTATTAACCCCTCCCACTCCGGAACCGCTGACGCTGGAACTTGGTCAAATCTTAGATGAATCTGCCAGGGATTGGGCAGCAGGCATTTTAATAGTGTTACGGGTCCCATACCTAAAATGCACAACCAATCCCTCCTGTGGGAATATTTTTCTCACCAATCCCCAACTTGCCAGTTCCTCGAAAAAAGGGCAGCATATTTGTCCCGGTTTGCATGGAGCATGTGCGAACCTCACACCTGAGCTCCTTAGGATACCGGGGCAAGCCCCTTACCTGGCGACAGCAAGTCTGGGGTTTGTCCCTTAAGTATGAATGGCCCCTCCTGCGTACCAGGATCTGGTACTCAATTATATCCTGGCCATTTTCACACCTAGGGTTTCTGAGGCTTTTCAACTGTGGACTACTGATAGACACGGAGGCACCACTCCACAGGGTGTTTTGGAAGTCCGGGGATGAGAAATCCCTCAGCTCATTCACCCTTAACATATTTGCATGTTAAAGGATTTATTCCCGGGCTGACAGGAAAATCCTCCTGTCTTTACATTTAAAACCATCAGTACAATATAGTTTATTAATAAAAATATGTTCTGCTTATACCACTACTATTAACTTTATATGTCTGTTTATGGTTTCTTTATTCCTAGCTGCACCCCAAGAATTAGAGTGCTAGCTCACTTCTAGCATGAGTTAGCTTACTTAATTCAATGGGCTGTGATGTGGTTTGCGGTTTCACCTACTTCCCACGCCAATATACTTTCCCCCTTTCAAGTTAAGAAGCTAACAAGGGAACTGATACATTTGGCAGAAAACCACTTCAGCTAAACTGCAAACCACTTATTCAATTGACCTTGCGGTTGAGAGGACTAGGGCTTAGAAAGTGATCCCTATACTTCAAAGCGGCCTCCCATACTTAGCCACGCTTCTTCAATCAGCGCTGGGTTTAGCGCTTTCAGATACCACTTGTGTCGCAAAACCAATTGGCACAGTTTACCATAATTCTATTACTGCAGCTATGGACTGAGCTGCAAAATGGGGACAATAAAGATGGTGTGGAGGAAAACATGTCAGTGTGGGGCACATACAGTTAACCCCTTCAGTCCCAATGTGAATTAGGGTAAATCAGCCGGGTTTAATGCCTTTATTAGTGGCCTGATTGTCACGGTAGCCAGAGGGTTGTAATATACACCAAATCATCTGGGTTGAATTGAATACGACTGTGATATAATAAAGAGATTTTATTCCTTAAAAGACAGGTGGACACACAATATTGGACAAATAACAAACAGAATATATACACTTACTTAGGAAGGGGACAATGAAATAGCCAGGATTCAGGCTAGCAGTTCATCAGCATCAAGTATAAGAATGAAGACACGAAAGACACTGGGCATAGAGATTACAATCGTTTATATGGGATTTGGGCTCTATCCCTAACATTGGGACTCAGGCACTGGAGAACAATTACCTGGGCCCAGTTACATTCTGCCAACTCACGTGGGAAGCAAGATAGTACCTGCCCACAGGGGGTTGGCCTTCCTCTAGTCAGAGAACCATTTCCTTAGCCCCACTCTAAAAAGCTGGCACCTCCAAGTCTGCCATTTGGGGATCTGGACAGGGAAATTCTGACTTTGGGTGTGAATTATGGCACTTAATACAAGTACCCACGTCCTGCTCTTCCCCGCCCTAGAATACTTAATCAGGGTGGGTGAGCCTTTGATCAGGCTATTCCTTTATAGTAGGCAGGGATATACTGTACATTCTATATTTTCCAATCTTAGAATGGCCAAATCTCAGTCCTCTAACCCTACCTGAACCGGAGATAATAGTTTCAGGTTTATACAATTTTACACTTTGCGTTTTAAAACCTAGCGGCTTTCTTCCGCCATTGTGGTCAATGGTGCCGACCCTCGTGGCGGGCGCAACCCTTTCTCTCTGCCATTGCCCATCGGACCCGGTTGGGGTCGAGTGAGGGGGTTCCCATGAGCTAGGGGCAGAAATAATTGGACCGCTAGCTGCCCCAGAAACAAAGTTAAGATTTTAATAGGGTTGAACTTGGCCGTGACCGAGTTCCCAAGGCACTTCAGTGATCAAAACCCTTTCTTTGAGATTGTAGCTATTTTCGGATACTGCGGTTTGCAGGCATCCAACTCAGTTCTTGGAGAGCCTACTCGAGGTATTCCCCTTTGAAATGTATTACGCCATTAATTTCAATGGGGAAGCTCCGCTCATCCTCTCGGGCGCCATCTGCTGGTCTTCCTAGGTATAGGGTCCAAAACCCTCGCAATCTCCATTGATTCTATGGAGCTCCAATGGCGACCTATGGATAGTGCCGGCAAATGGTGGGTGAAAAGGTGGGAAGGGGATAAAGGGCCATAAACATAGAAACACAGTTAACCCTTTTCCTCCAGACCTGATCCCAGTGTATATGTACTGTAGGATCAGAACACATGTAATCAGGAAAATACATTGCAACTAAAGGGGAATACACATTGTACTGAGGCAGAGGAATATAAATAAATTTAACCATTTTTATAGTTAACCCCTAGCCTCCCACACGATGGTGGGGTTGGCCAGCTGGGGTGTAATCCCTTTTATTACCGGGCAAGCCACCCCCTTCTCGTGACACTGATTAATCCCTATCACCACACTCACCCCACAAATAAAGCATCCCAATATCCTGCCCTCATGGCTATTGTCCCACACTCAGTCACTCCCACCACCCATTGTGGCCAAGCACTGCCATCTACAGCACTTATCCCCTCACCCGCTGTCTTTGTAAGTTCCCCATCCAACCTCTTAGATTGTAAGCTCTTCGGGGCAGGGATTTCCTTTCCTATTTTCTGATTTTGCTGCATTTAATGTATTACTATAATTCCCTGTACTGTATTGTTTGTGAAGCGCTGAGTACACTTTTGGCGCTATATAAATAAAGACATACAATACAGCAGGCTTTAGCGGCCCATCGGATTAACACAGCGGGGTCTCTGCGTTTGAATGGGACTCGCATTGTGGGAATCCTACCGGGCTTAGCCTGTCTGTGAGAGACGCTCAGTAAGGGCAGGAGCACACGTCGTGTACCGCGGTGTGCGCTCCAGCCCTAAGAGAGAGATTGAATCGGTCACTCTCCCAGCGCGCCACTAACAGGCGATCGCACAGGCTTTATTTTTATAATACAGTATTGTAGCAGGGGGTCTCTGAAACTGAATCGCACTGATTTCAGGTCCGGGGACCCCCTGCGAGCTACAGGCCCTGTTATGGGGTGCCGGTATCCTGGTGGCCATGTTTAAAATTCTCCCGTGTCACGGCCCACGTGATCGGGGGATTTAAAAAAGCCAGAGGGATACCGGAACCCCATAACGGGGCCTGTAACTCACAGGGGGTTCCCGGACCTAAAATCAATGCGATTCAGGTCAGGAGACCCCCTGCTCCCATACACTGGTATTAAAATGAATATTTTAATTGCACGATTGCCTGTAAGAGCAGCGCATGCAGACGCAGCGTCTCCGTGCGGCTCTTCCAGGCTGCAGTTTAAACAAACCGTTTCAGGGCGATAACACAGAAAAACAAACAAACAAGCAATTTGTGGGATCTTCCATTTTTGGGCCGCACTTAAAAAACTGTGTTTTTTTCTTAGAGAATACAATTTTGACACACTTGCAATGTCAAACAATTCAAAGTCACTCTGCAATGCACTGATTTTATCGAAGTTTAGTGAATAAGCCCCTATGACTTTATTACGTTTGCTTCTTAGATTTTACAGTAGCTTTTCCATACTCCTGTATTAAAGTCATTTCATGTAGTAGTGATTTCAGATATAACATCTGTCTTTGTGTGACAGAACTTGTCATTTGGCTAATTCCTATTTTTTTGTTTCAAATTTTTTTTAAAAATTAAAAAATTAAAAAAAAATTATTAGGCAATATATAATGCACATTTTTACAAACAAACATATTGTGGCCCAATACAAGGTTTTTCTAATTTTTGTAACAGAGATCTCATCGCACCCCGACCCTTCGTCATGGGGCGGCAGGGCTGGCGTGAAAGTGGAAACAGAGAAAAAGAGGGGGAGAAGAAGGGGAAAAAAGGGGGGGGGGAAGGAAGGTCCCATCCTCCTCAGTTCCCCATAAGGGATTCCTCCCATGTCGCATCCATCGCTTGTTGGGGATAGACAGCTTTAATCTGCTGTTTGGGTCAGCCATAGTTCCCATATTTTTTAGAAGGGTTCCGTTGTCCGCTTTAGGAAGGCTGATAGCTTTTCCACCAGCATTACCTCTTCGGTTCCCTTTTTAACTGTTTGCTTAGGGTGGGGAGACACCTTCTTCCATGAAGCTGCCACCGCACATCTAGCCGCCGAGAGGATGAAGGAGATCAATTTTCATATTGGGCGGTCAATATTCTCAATTGGCCTGGCCAATAAAAAGTTCAGCGGATCAATGGGTATAGTGAGGTCTGTGACCTATTTGATTAGAGACTGTATGGTTTCCGAGTATTTCTGAATTTCTGGACATGACCACCAGATGTGGGCCATTACACCCTTTTGTCCACAGCCTCTCCAACATAGGTCGGAGGCCAGAGGTTAGATTTGATTTATTCTAACTGGAGTAAGGTACCAGCGAAACAATATTTTGTATATATTTTCTTTGATTGTGGAACATATAGAAGTTCCTGAGGATGATTCACAAATCCTTTCCCAGTCCTCTCGGTCTATAACTATATCCAATTCTGCTGCCCAATTAAGCATGTAGTCATGGACGGGGGCCTCTGTCGCACTCTCCAATTCTGCATATATTTGGCTAATTCCTATTTTAAGAAAGCCAGATACACATTTGCATGTCTCTGTGTGCATACCTTAGAAGGGATATAGGTATCCTGAAAGCTTACAATCTTTTTAAACACCCATCATTAAATGTATCACATCTCCGGTACCTCACTTTGGTTACGAACCACAACCAGAAACCTATGCAGAGATCTGCTAGGAATACATGTTTCTATTGTACAGCATACAGTAGAGCTATAATAGATCGTATTTGATTATTAAGAGGAGCAACAGACAAACAATATTAATGCCTTTCTAGTCTTCATTTCAGCACAGAACACACATTCGAATTGTGTTTCCTTAATAATAGCACAATTATAACAAAGACATTGGAATAAAGAAAAAAACACACAAGGAACACACATTTCCCACTGCTTTTCCCTTATAGTACCCCAGTAAGAAAAAATAATGAAATTAAAACTTACTGAGTTAAACCAAGCTCAGGTCTCTGTGTGAAGCTGGGGACAGATCCCACATATCTCTCTCCAAACTGCAGTATTCCTCCTAGTATAATGTCCCCAGACCTGTAGTAGTTAATATTGTCAAAGTGTCTCTGTAACATGCATCCAGATTTGGGAGTCAGTAAAGCTTCTCCTGTAGTTGGAAAAAACAGCAACATTAGGGCCAGAGACCGTAGTTTGGACATTCTGGCCTGTGGCAGAGTCCGAGGGGGTAATGTCCAGACAGAGCGAATACTGGGAGCTGCACAAAGGTCAAAGTGACATAAATGTAAAAATAAATATGGAAACATTGATCTTTTCTTCACTGAGAATCAGTCCCCAGAAATAGAGGTTCCTTTCTGTAAAGATCTGTGTAACCCTCGCATCCTAATGAAAATAACCGGGGATAATCAGCCGTCCTTCTCTGGCAGTTCTGGTTTCTGGGCTCTGCTGCGTCAGGCTTTATAATAGCTAACAAATACCATATTCTATATTTAGGTAATCATATGGATACGCCTAATAGACGGTTTGGTGATCCCTTATTACAGGCTTTCATTTTACAAACACAAAAATCACTAGTCTGATGCCATAGTACAAACCTCTGTTATTACTTTAGTATTATTATTTTGCTTATAGTGTATTTAACTCGTCACTTTTTCTTTTTTCTGTAAGTAAAACTTTAAAGGAACCTGTTAAGCAGAAGAAGATAAAATGTTAATGATGTATCCCTCAGTCTCCTGTAAATAATATTACATTACCTGTATACAGAGGGAAAATTCTGAAACGCACAGGTATAGAAACTACTTCTGAGAAGGATTGTGAAATACAAGTAATAAAGCACTGTGACAGTGAGGGGTAACCAGGCTCAATAATAAAATTTAAGCCCACTTGGTTACCCCTGATCCATGTTTTGGAGTCCTAGAGTGTCAGCTCTTGGACCTGACTGTCGTACTGTATATGCATTACTGTGACTGTGTGTAAATGATGCGACAATACAGAATTCTTTGTGTTTTTGCCTTTCCAGGAGTGCCAGCAAGCAGAGATTGCGGGGCTGTGAGTTTCAGGGTGGGTTTTGTGGAGAAAGTCTTCTCAGATTGTGGCTATGTAGCGGGGTCCCCGAGTTATGGGATACCCAAAAGATGTACCCGAGAATCAGGTAAGATTCTCGGATACACTGAAGCACAGTGCTCCGGCCAAAATCCTACCCTGGAAACGTTCTTGCGACTAACCGCCAGGAGTCCCTGCTTCAGCCCAGTCCTGAAAGGTAAAAAGGGCATAGCGGATCAAGGTATTCCCAGAATGGTACAGGGGTTCCTAGTATAATGGAGGATGCCCAGTTCATGCTCAAGTCACCCTGACCCTGGTATAGGGGTTCATGGGGGGCTCCAGCTATGTGATAAAGCTGTGAGGTTTTTATTTGAGTGATAAATGTAAAGTCAGGTTTCTACAGTGTGGCAGGGATACGGCTAGTAAGAGTAGAGAGGATATCCTCTTATTCTATCCCTGACCCAGAGAGGGGGACTTAGACATTTAAGCACAAGGTACAGTGTAAAAGCATATATTTTTAAAGTGTTATGTTTAATATGTAAGTATACTTGTAACCTGTATATGAACTATGCGATCCTCAAGTCCTGGGTTCCGAGAGACCAGATTGCCACCTGGCTTGGTGCCACTGCGTCTTCTCGGGGCCCGGACTTGTAAGTCTCAGGGATGCCAAGGTGTTAGCACAGGCGGAGTACTGAAGTTAAACTCAAGTACCCACGCCCTGGTATAACATAAGGCTATCAAGCCACCATTAGCAGAGGCCCAGACTTTGAGGAGCCTGGGACAGCGTGGGTGTGACGGTGAAGGGGTAACCAGACCAATAATAAAGGTATTATGCCCGGCTGGTTTCCCCTAAACCCTGTTGGGGATGAAGGGGTTAACTGTATGGTCAACATAATGCCATGTTTTCCCTGTGTATCACCTGTAATGTCCACTGGGTCATATAGTACAAATGGAGTGTCAGTTCTGCAGCTCAGAACCTAGCTGCAGTCCTGTTAATATATACTGTATGTATAGAATGTGCCCGCTAAACAAAGGGGCCTCCTAGCACTGTGCAAAGAGTTAATTGAATAAGCGTGCCTGCGGTGAGCGGCTATATTGAAGTCCTTAAACCCTTGCTAAACCGCAAACCGCTGAAGGAAAGCCTTAACCACAAACTCAAGTGTATAACGGGCTTGCGGTCTAGTTGAAGTGCCAGAGTGCAACAATGTTTCCTGCGGTATCGTTATCCAATTAAGGTCAATTGGTGAAGTGCTTCTGCTGTTATTGATCCCGACAAGCAATGCTACATTGTATGCCGGCTTCTGACCGCAAAACGATTATAAGTACATATTATACACCTCTCTCCCTACAACTTCTTTACACCGCAATAAAAAGCACCCACACAAATCCTCTATTTACACCCTATATCTACTCCTTCCTGCTGCTGGGGATCTACCCTAAGCCTGAACCAAGACACACACCTGATTTCACCCATGCAGCCTGCCATCTCTTCCACTGTAAATGGTGTTAACCTTCTGATTTAATACTGACTAACCTTAAAACTCACCCCACACGTTGAGCATCCCAACAGCCTGCACTCATGGTTACTGTCCCACACTCAGCCACTCCTACCACCCATTGTGGCCAAGCACTGCCATACACAGCACTTATTCCCTCACCTGCTGCCTCTGTAAGTCTCCCACCATACCTCTTAGATTGTAAGCTCTTCGGGGCAGGGATTTCCTTTCCTATTTGGTGCTATATAAATAATTACATACAACACAATACAAGTCAAACAGCAGACCACATCACAGAGCCCATTCAATTAAGGGGCTAACTTGCGTTAGGAGGGAGCTAGCACTCTAATTTTTGAAATGCAGCTAGCTAAGAAATAATCATACACATACGTGTTGTTTTAATACCAGCACCTCATAAAGAAATCACATTTAAAAATAAACCTTGTTTTAGGTCTTCTAAAATGTGAAGACAGGAATCCTTTTCCTGTCAGCCCAGCAGTGAATCCATTAACATGAGCATATGTTTGGGATAAATGAGCTGAGGGATTTCCAACTTCTAACTTCAAAGGGCATCCTGCTGCGCTGGTGCCCCAATGTCTAGAGAAGTCCAGAGTTGAAAGCCTCAGTATCACGGTGGACCAGAACTTATCAACACTTTTTATATTTTTTGGATTCTCGATTGAACACAAAAAGGAGGCAAAACAAATTGTGATTTATTTCCTTGCTAGACAAACACACGACAACTTCAGAATACACTTAATATAACACTTACTGGGATGGGGAAACAAAATAAAATGTCCTTTGAAAGAAAGCGCAAGAAATGCAGTCTCTGTTCAATGTCCAGTTGGCTAGATCGCAAGTTGCCGATCTAATAACTTTGACAAATCAAAGAATTTCGTTAGAGTTCATAGGAATTCATTCGGGAGTCACCAGGGCTAACGAATTCTGAAGTTTGGGGTAAATTCTTGGTTGCGATGTTATTAACCCCTTGTTTTCTGGAACCGCTACCACTGTGCTTGACCGAAGTCCTTTGTAATGCGTAGTCACATCATGAATCATATCTGGATCACACTGTGGATCGTCCTGTGGGCACAGTTATAGGGTGATCCAGTCTATCCTTAACAAGTACACCCAATCCCCTCCGTTATAGGGTTATTAGCATTGCCATGCTCGCTTCCCTTCTTGTGCTGGATGGTAAAGTCAAATTCCTACAAGGCAAGACTCCAGCGCAAGACTTTAGCATTTTCCCCCGACACCCTCTGTAACCAACTCAAGGGATTGTGGTCTGTAATAACAGTAAAAGGTCTGCCATACAGATAGGGCTGTGACTTCTTTAAAGACCATACTATGGCCAGACACTCCTTTTCAATGGTGGCATATGCCACCTCTTTGGACAGCAGCTTGTGGCTCAGATACACCACTTGGTGATCACTGCCCTCCTCCCCCACTTGGCTGAGAACAACACCAATGCCATAATCCGAGGAATCAGTCTGCACCAAGAACTTTTTTGCATAGTCTGGGGCAGCAAGAATAGGGGCACTGGCCAGTGCAGTCTTCAATGCCTGAAAGGAGACCTCACAGGCCGGAGACCAGACTACCAGCTGGTTCTGGCTTAAGATGCCCACCACCCACCCGGTGCCCTCGGTTCAGTTCCTCTGCCATCCCTACTGGGCTCTTGGTGGGTTTTAAAGTGAGTCCCGCTTCCCCTAATCCTGGCTACCACCACAGCTACATCCTGAGTGACCATCACGGATGGCTTGTTGGGGTGAGGAGACGGTCTGCGATCGCCAGGATGGCGAATCTCCACAGCACGCCCCCCCCCCCCCCCCATTAGGAGTGTGTAACGAAATTGTGGGTAATAAGCGCATTAATAAAGGCAGTATGCTCGGCTGGTTACCCCTATTTCGTATTGGGGATGAAGGGGTTAATTTTATATGCACCATAGATGTATTATTTTTCAATCTGTCCCTTATTGTCCCCATTTTGCAAGATTGTATATGCCTGCCATAGTATATAACATGGTACACTGACATTACTGGCTTTGGTCACAAGATGCCGCTGCAAGCGCTAAACCACAAGTTACGTGGATAAGCGTGGCACGGTCTTTTTGTTCCATTGCAAGGTGTAGGTATCCATTACTGAGACTGGAAGCCGTAGAGTCAAAGGGCTGCGGTTTCCCGTCTCAAGTGGTTCTCGGATACAATGAATCTCCATTGGTGTTGGAACTCGGTCAATTGATGTCAGAACTCTGTAACCGCAAGTCAATTGACGTGAGAAGCCCATAGCCCAACATTGCCAGCTCAAGAAGAAGCCATAACTCGGGAAGTTATATGGTAAAGTAAAAGTAAATTTGGTGTGCAGCCCCAGTGTAACACCCTAAGCACCCACATATTAAAAATATATTTGTAGGACAAATTAAACATGTATTTTTAATAAAGTGTATTTTTGCTGCAGTTTTAAATGTACAGACAGGATGAGGTATTTTCTACAGTCATTGAAATGTACCCAGGGACCAAATGTTTTAACACCTATGAGCTGGGTCACTTTCCTAAGCAGACTTCATAGACCCCACGCTGAGGCAGTGCTTGTGAGTCTAGGGAAGTGTTGCATAAGAAAGCCCCAGAGTCAGGATGTGTGAATTAGCCAGGATGGTTGCTGAATAGAAGATCCTGTTAGCCATCTGGGCTAGCTCACACCCTGAGTTCCCCTCCCAGCCTGGAAGATGCCAGGTAGAAAGGGAAGTACACAAATGCTAAGCAGTCAAGGTAGCAATGTCGCACAGGCACTGTATTAGCCGGAAATCCCTATAGTGCCCACTCTGCAAACTGTGGGCAAATTGGGGATTTGGTGAATGGGAAAATTCCCACGAAAGAGGGATTGGGTGGGTATGTTGGAGATAGGTTCTCAAACCCAATGTAGCCATGCTGTAAAATGGACTACAGTTCCTCTTCTGCTGGCAGTAAGGCCTGGTAAGTTATGGGAATGCCAGCAGTAATTATGGAGGTTTGCCCTCATACCCTGGTGAGGTGCCCTATGTATGAATGGGAGTGGCCACATACTCTGAATCCATAATTAGTGATGTCAGAGTTGTGCCTGCCCCCAGAGGATACATAAGGCACAGCACTGCTCAAAAAGTTAGTTGTTGGAGTAAGGAGCAAGTCTGCGTTGAGACTTGGAAGGAGGCGGCCCACTAGTGCTGTAACTAGCGGCCCAAGAAATGATAAAGGGACATTAGGCTATCAGAGCCTAGACTGTGACCAGGGACCTGGCACAGGGAATATCTCCCTGAGGGGAGATAGGGAATCCACCAAATTGGGAAGACATACCTTTCAAAGGGGAGTACAGTGATCATGAGCGGCTGAGGATGACCGCTGTGAGGGGCAGCTGGCCCACCTCACTTCAATAAAGATGACCTTGTTTGATTATACCCTCGTGTGTAAGTGTGGAGTGATTACACAGAGGAGTGCACCACAGAGGAGTTCCTCACCAGGACCATCCACAAGCGGACGCTGGGATCCTGATGAGGTGGAGGCGCTGCACTGGATCTAGGTAGGACTCAGTACACTACCTCAGCTGCCTGTCTGGGTTGGCAATCCCCACACAACATCATGAGGGAAACTCAGGAGTCCTGTTGCCAACAGGTGCACCACCAGACACTACCATGTAATGGGGACTGGTTAGGCCACAGGGGCCAATGTGAGATTGGGTGGGTCAGGCCAGGTCAGAAAATCCATTACATTTGGAGGCGCTGCTGAGATATATGACCTGTCAACAGGACAGGCTTTTGCTAGGCACACTTGGAAACATGGAGAGTGTATGCTGCCACTTTGTGCTGCGTTGGGACGGAGCCTAGGGGTAGTCAGGGGGCTGATGGAGTATTGTCAGGTCGCAGGGATGACCTAAGGGCCTGAAAGGAGTTAGTGGGTTTGGAGAGGGGCTATAGCTGTCCTAGTCACCTTGAGGCAGTGCTAGTGGTAGGATGCCTGAAGGGATAGCCTGTTAAGGAGGTCAGGAATTCTGGACAGGGTCTGCGCTAGGCTAGCCAACAGTAGGTAGATGCCCAAGTACTGCATGGAAGCCCCAGAGTACACTAGCCCATTCCAGACCACTTACCGAAGGGAGCACAGACTGGGAGGAAGGAGATACAGCAGACACAGAAAGAGTGAGCCTAGCCTGAGGTAGTGCAAACACGAGTCCAGTCTACATTAGGTACACAAGGTGGTGCATCAAGGCAATCTTTATTGTACTGATGTGGTAGCTGCCCCGCAGAGAGGAGCTCCATGTACAATAATCATAAGTACAGTGAAAGAATGGCGTCCACAAGAATGGAGGATCCGCGCGGCGTGGAAGGTCCAAAATGGCGGACGGAGGCTGATGGACAGAACGCACATGGCGTGTGCGGGTGAAGAGCAAGCGGCAGAAGGAACTTTTGCAAGCATGCTGTGGAGTGGCGCTAAAGCTGTAGCTGCGCTGTTTTTGTCCTGTCTAGGGTCTAGGGGCACAATCCCCGAGGACATGGAGGAGGACATTGTAGTAATGTGTGAGGAAAAAGAGGGATTTGCGTGTCAGTCGGCATACAAACTGTTAAACGCTACCTCAACATTCAAAGAGACTGAGTGCGAAACAAAATGGCGGTTCCCGCTTCCCTGGGAGACCGCGTGGGCTCGTTGAAGAGAATTCTGCAATTGCAAAAGTTGCAGACAGTTGGCCAGGATTGGCGCCAAAGAAGGAACCCCACCTTGTTGGGGGTAATGGCGCGAGAGCTGTGGCCGCGCCCTCCAGGCTGTGAAAGTTACGGTTTCAATTACAGGACATTCTATAAAGCTGTGGGACCCGCCCATAATTGCTACTAGTGGGGGTGGTTTCCAGCTTTGTCAGATGAGGGTGGAGCTAGTCAAGGGAGTGGCTGGCAACTCAACCCCTGCTTGTCAGTCACGCGGAGCCAGTGCACAGAACAGGCCGCTGCTGCGAGTATCTCCTACTGTGACAATGGCCTGTCAGTCAGGAGTCAATACCATGGTCTCCACTCAACCATATTCAGCGCCAGGAGGCTTCCTGGTGATCCGAATGGCGGGCACAGAGACTGTGGTGTGCCTCTGCTTGCAGTGCAGGATACCCGGCGGTACCGTGGGTACGGCAGCGCGCTGCCCGCAATGTGGTACACAGTACTTGTGGCCTATGTTTGTGCCCATCCAGACTGTCGAACCCGCGGGGGATACGGCTAGACTGTCCGCCGGGTCCCCCGGTGCACTGTGGAGGGAAAGTGCGGATCCCGGAGAATGGGGATCGGGCCGGTTACTAATGCCAAGCTCGAGGAGAAAGGAGCGGTCGGTCAGCGTACTGACCGAGAGACTAAAAGGCGGTCGCCGCGACCGGTGACCCCGAGCAGAGTGGAAGCGGATTCCTCTGATGAGGAACTCAGGGTTTCGTCCGGTGCAGTGATCCGGCCCTTGGCAGTGTCCTGTGGTGATAATGGGAGGAAATTGCCACTTACCGGGAGTATCGGTGAGAAGAATCGGGTGTCACCAGTGGAGCGGAAGGCCGAGAGACGGAGTCCTTCGATTCCTGGGACCGGCGGGTCCAGCAGTGATGGTCGATCCACACCCACCCTGCGGAGTGGTAAGAGTAGCCCTTGTTCTTACCAGGCTCCGGTGACAGCATCCGTGGAGGAAAGGCCGTGCCAGGCCCAGGCGGCGCGAAAGAAGGCAGCGGAACTTCCGGATGTCGTTTTGGAAGAAGAGGTCCCACTTGGGGATCAGTCCCAAGATGGCGGAGCTTCCGGTTACGGTGAATCACTTCCGGCGGAGGTAGCCGAGCGACCGGAGAGATGACAGCAACATTTCGTCGATCGGGCAGTCTTTCCCGATCACCTGCACCATCGAAGAGTTGGCAGGCTGTGAGGAGAGTCGAGAAGGGTGAGGCTCAGCCGGCGGAGAGTCCTCGCAGTGATCCTGGATACTATAGGGGTAGAGAACGGGTCGGAACCCCGCAGATACCCACTGTCCGTCCATATGCCCAACCCCATGCCCTAGGTAAAGCCCCTGTCCCAGTCACCTTTTCCCGTGGGTCCTCGTCCAGTTTGGGAGTGTCGGGAGGGTCCCAGGGAACCTATGAGGAACGGACTGGGGAGAGACTGGTGAGCTTTACGTCTGATGATGGGTCGGTGGGTGGAGGCTATTCAGGGGAAGCATCCATGTCTAGTTGGAGCCCTAGCGTGGCTAGCGTGACGTTGGAGGATAGGCCTAAGCGAGCGGGGTGGCCTAAGTCCCAATCTACTGGGACATTGGGGGTGTCTTCCTGGGGGGACACAGAGGAAGGAGACTCCCTAGAATCAGGGCCCGAGAAGGTTAGGGAGACCCGATGGTGGGCCCCCTTATTCGAGGGTTATGTGGACTGGATGGACCGCACTCAGTTTCTACTAGTCAGGGAGGATGTAGTAGATTACTGGTGGGCTAAGGGAGAATTTACGGCAGAGAAGCGGAAAAGGGAGATGCAGGAGCGGTGGTTTCAGATCTGCCACAACAATATAAAGCCCATGGGTCCCAGTATATTGACAGACCCCATGGACCCAGATGAGCCCCTGTCATGGGTATTGCCAAGGAGGGCAGGGAATGCTAACTTGACACGGTGTAGTTGGGCTGAGAGGGCTATTACCGCTAAGTACAAGAATTCCAATGGCCTGGAATATCCCTACGTTCCGGAACCTCTCATGCAGGAGATCGAGAACAATAGGGACAGGTGGTTGCGGGAAACCATAGAAGAATACATAGTAAATAAGGGGGGAGCTATTAAGGGCAGCAAAGCCGAGGAAAGGATAGCGCACCTTATGCGGGTGTGGAGTATAGGCAAGAACGTCCATATGCATAAGGTGGTATATCGGCCAGAAAGGGGGTTGCCACGTGATTACAGTGTGACAGTCCTGGACATGGGGGGTCGTGAAGTTAAGAAACCCGATCCTCGTCACTATTATTAGGGGGAACAGGACGGCTGTTGCGTAAGTTAGTGGCTGCTGGTCAGGGCTTGCTTGGCGCAATGTGTTTTGTGAATCTGTCAATGTTGTGACTAATTATGTATGTCCTTTTTACAGTGCATCTTGGAGAAAGGTACTTCAAATTTAGGTCCCAGCCGGGCCAGTGGGATTCACCAGGGGGAGAATGTAGCCTTCTGTAAAATGGACTACAGTTCCTCTTCTGCTGGCAGTAAGGCCTGGTAAGTTATGGGAATGCCAGCAGTAATTATGGAGGTTTGCCCTCATACCCTGGTGAGGTGCCCTATGTATGAATGGGAGTGGCCACATACTCTGAATCCATAATTAGTGATGTCAGAGTTGTGCCTGCCCCCAGAGGATACATAAGGCACAGCACTGCTCAAAAAGTTAGTTGTTGGAGTAAGGAGCAAGTCTGCGTTGAGACTTGGGAGGAGGTGGCCCACTAGTTCTGTAACTAGCGGCCCAAGAAATGATAAAGGGATATTAGGCTATCAGAGCCTAGACTGTGACCAGGGACCTGGCACAGGGAATATCTCCCTGAGGGGAGATAGGGAATCCACCAGATTGGGAAGACATACCTTTCAAAGGGGAGTACAGTGATCATGAGCGGCTGAGGACGACTGCTGTGAGGGGCAGCTGGCCCACCTCACTTCAATAAAGATGACCTTGTTTGATTATATTCTCGTGTGTAAGTGTGGAGTGATTACACAGAGGAGTGCACCACAGAGGAGTTCCTCACCAGGACCATCCACAAGCGGACGCTGGGATCCTGATGAGGTGGAGGCGCTGCACTGGATCTAGGTAGGACTCAGTACACTACCTCAGCTGCCTGTCTGGGTTGGCAATCCCCACACAAAATCATGCGGGAGACTCAGGAGTCCTGTTGCCAACAGGTGCACCACCAGACACTACCATGTAATGGGGACTGGTTAGACCACAGGGGCCAATGTGAGATTGGGTGGGTCAGGCCAGGTCAGAAAATCCATTACACCTATATACATGCTCCCTGGGCTATCCCCGTTGTCTTTCGTTTTTCATTCAACAATGTGAGCTTCTAACAGCGGATAAGAGCAACAGCAACGATCCTGGAATGCAAAGAGTATTATCACATCGGACGGAACCAAGAACATATTTCCATGCGCCAGGACTCCGTTAGTGCTGGGGGTTATCTATCAGACCCCAACGGACCGGAAAGAACTTTGCACTATCCACAGAAGTATTGGGCTGGCAATTTGCACCCTTGCAAAAGGACTGCACTTTAAAGGACAATATTCTGGTGCTTTGCACCTTTCTGGACATTCTATCTCGTTTCACTCTTCGGTAAGTGTTTTTATTAAGTGTATTCTGAGGTTGTCGCGTGTCTGTCTAGTAAGGAAATAAATGACAATATATTTTGCTCAACTTGTGTGCTCAATCTCTTACCCCAAAATATACAATTGTTCTACAGGTCAGTCCCCCCCGTGACAGAGTGACCTCCGGGCGACTCCACGATGGCTTCTCCGGTAATTTGGCGTGGAACATACGGACCAGTTTGGCTGCGTGAACTCGGTAACTCGGAATCCAGGATCTCACTTCCGGGCCGAAACATCTCCAAGGCACCAGATAGTGTAGCGAACCTCTGGAGATCTTAGAGTCAAGGATGGATTGGATCTCGTATTCTAGTTGTCCTTGAACCATGAGGGGAGAGGTGGGAGCCACTGGAAATGAAAAGACATTCTGGACCACTGGTTTGAGAAGAGAAACATGAAATACAGAGGGGATCTTCATGGAAGGCGGAAGAGCGAGACGGTACGCCACCGGATTAATCCTTTCAGATATAGAAAAGGGTCCAAGAAATCTGGGTGCGAACTTCATAGACGGTACTTTCAGCCTGATGTTCTTGGATGATATTATAAAAAAAAACACTAGATGGCGCTCTACCAATCCCAATACAGTGTTTCAAGTGAAAAATAATTGATATAACAGATATTAACTAATAAAATTAAACAAGTGTAAAACCAGTGAAAACACAATGTGAATAAAAAGTGAATAAAAGCCAAAACCACTTATCACTCAACCCTGTAGATAAGACTGTTTCAAAAGTCTATAGATGCACCGCTTGTTCGAAATCCAGGGGAGCGTCGCCGGATGCCCAAAAAAGAAGAAATATATATAGTGTAATACAGTAACAACCGTGAATTGTGAGTGTTAAGGCTCCCAATTTTCTACTCACATAAAAAGAAGAAAAAAAAAAGTCTTTGACCCTTAATCGTCGCAGTCTGGATGGTTAGGTACAGGTGGTCAGCAATCTCGGGCAGAGAAGAAAGAAACGATGAAGCAGATCAAATGACAAATTTATAAAAAAAGGCTCACAAATGGAGGCTTACATTAGATCCAGAACCGAAAGGCAGTAAACAGCAGAGCACCTCGGTGAGTCGCGATTCTCACCATCTCGCGTGCGTTTGGTCCCATGGCGTCACTTCCGGGTTGTTTCGTCACTGACTAACAGGAACGGAGGACACTGCCGGAATCCCTCTGCTTCTTTCTCTCCTCCAAGATGGCTAACGAGCCACGCTCAACGCGTTTCGACGTAATGACGTCTTCCTCAGGAGTGGCTAATCCATGCTAATAGCTGAATATATAAACCCTGTACTCTACTCTAATTGGTACAATAACACCTTATCAGCTTCTTATATGAAAACACACCTTTATGGAGTCTAATGAACATTAGATACATAAATACATCCGGTGTGTATATGATAAGAGGCTATAAACAAGATATAAACAATGTAGATAATACAAATTCATCAATTGATAACTGTTATATCTATAAATAACATGTTACATTCATATAAAAATACTTGTAAATAAATCGGCGTGATAAAATTATTTGTAACATATCGATATATTTAAAAATATAGGTAAATTTTTAAATATTATACAATATATATAAAAATCGGCGATGATGGTTATGTTGCCCCCAAAACAACATAACCATATAAACAATATTAAGACCAATATCTAACTAAATCGACTATTGATGATATCCTCATGAATGGAAAAACATAGGGAAGAAAAGAACAAGAAAAAGACAAGATTAAGCATAATAAAATACATACTGTAGCACATCAAAATATCCCAGATAAAAAACATATTAAACAACTTCCTAATAAAAATCAATCGATTAAAATCATAGAAATGCTATAAAAATACTCCTATGTCAAACTCAGCATTAAGACCACCTGGGACCAATGTTTCAAGTGTAAATATACAAAAAGTTTCCCTCTTTGTACTGTAAGTTCCAGGTCTCTGTCTCCCCCTCTCCAATGGGGAAGAACATGTTCTATAGCACTGAATTTAAAACCTGATACATCTCCTTGATGGTGAGTAATAAAATGTTCAGAAAGAAAATGGGTCATAACTTTGCGTCTAATGTTACCAATGTGTTCTAAAATCGTAATGTTCATCTGTCTCTTAGTTTTTCCAACATATTGTAGCCCACATGGGCACTCAATAAGATAGATGATATTATTGGTTCTGCAGGTGATATGTTTATTAATAGTGAACTTCTTTTTAGTGATATTTGAGGTCAATTCATATTTTTCTGTTGCACGAAAAGCACAGGCTTTGCAAGTCGTGCAGCCAAAACAGCCTTTAATACTCAGTAACCATCTATTCGTTATTATATTCTTCTTAGGTAATGCGCTAGGTGCAAGTTTGTCCTTTAATGTTCTTGCTCTTTTAAATATAATCACAGGTTTCTCAGGAACTAAGTTCCCTAGAACCTGGTAATTTTTCACTATGTGCCAGTATTTTTGTACAATCTTTATAATTTTCCCAGCTTGCCAGTTATAGTTGGTAATGAAAGAAATATTAAAATCACTTGTATTTTGTTTTTTGGACGCATCTTTCAATAAATCATTTCTCTTTAGATTCCCTGCTTTTTGTATCGCTGACTGAACAGTATGCTTGTCATACTCTTTCTCATAAAACCTTTCTTCTAGAAATTTAGTTTGTATATTAAAATTGGTATCATCCGTACAATTTCTTTTTAATCTTCTAAACTGACCGTACGGTACGTTACGAAGCAAGCTTGGGTGATGACAACTTGTTTGTAGTATAATTATTTTTATCGACTTCTTTGACATGTGTCATAGTCTTTATACTACCTTGCTCTATATATATCACAAATTAATTTTATTCTTACTGTAATCGCATGTGAATCTGAGATTTAGATTATTATCATTGATGTAGGAAATACATTTTAAAAGGCTCACCTCATCTCCCCTCCAAATAAAAATGACATCATCAATAAATCTCCACCATAGGACTAAACTCGCACCCAGCTCCGCAATAGACTAAATTTGGTCTTCCTCCCATACTGACATGAAAAGATTTGCGTAGCTGGGTGCGAATTTGGGACCCATGGCGGTTCCACATTTTTGTAAATAAAAATTATCTTCAAACCAAAAATCGTTATCTTTCAATATAAAATGTATACTATCTAAAATAAAATTGGCTTGTTCATGTGTCATATTTGGATCTTGTGAGAGTACTTTATCGATTGCTTCAAAGCCCTGTTGATGGCAAATTGATGTAGATAGAGATGTAACTTCACCCGTTACTAGATAAAAATCCTCTTCCCATATATGTTCTTGAAGTGTTCTTAAAATATCCGTAATGTCTTTAATATAAGATTTTAGTTGTTTCACATATTTTTGGAGATATACTGTATATCCTCATAAGCTGATAAATTGGAGGTAAGGGAATTAATACCTGCTATGATAGGTCTTCCCGGGGGGTTAGTGGGGCATTTATGTAATTTTGGCAAGTAGTAGAAGATGGGCAGTTTAGGATTTGCCTGATATAGGAAATCTAATTCCTTATTGTCAAGTATTACATCTCTCGTTCCTCTATTAAGACGTATTTGTAGTTCTTTTTGAAATTGAACTGTAGGATCTCTAGGGAGTTTACAATACGTAGTAGTATCTCCCAGGATTCTCTCCGATTATTTTATATAATCTTCTCTATTTAATATGGCAACCCCTTCCCCCTTATCACCTTTTTTTATAACTATATTTCTATCTTCAGTTAGCTATTTTAAAGCTTCCCTTTCTGGTTTTGTAAGATTATTAGAAAATTAGATTGCAATTATTCAAAATCTTTATTAACAGACTCAGAAAAAACTTCCAAATTTCTTCCTTTACAATGACCTGGATAAAATTTTGATAGCATCTTTAAACCAGAATGAATCACTTGTCATCTCTGGATTTGGAACACCCTTTTTGTATCAGATTTTAGATTTTCATTAGTCCTAATTTCTACCTCTTTTGATTTAAAAAACCGCTTAAGGGTTAACTTTCTCAGGAATTTTTGTGCATCCACAAACAGGCCAAAACTATTTGGACCTGTGGTGGGTGCAAATTTTAATCCTTTAGATATTATATACTTCTCTGATGTTGTTAAAATCCTTGAACTTAAGTTAAAAATATTATTTGCTTCCCCTATTTTCTTGAGAATTTCTTTTTGTCTTTTTCTTCTCTTTCCTTGTTTTCCTCGTTTCTTTCTCACTTTTAGATGTGTTTTTCGCCTGATGGGGGTTCTTTCTCCCTCAGTGGATAAAACCGATTGGGGGACCCCCCTTCCCCAAAAAATCTCATTATTTTTAGTGGAAAATTTGGAGAATATTTGTTCTCTTTTTTCTTCTCTTGTAGTGACTCTGTGTGTGTCATCCCTTTCTCCATCAGAATCTTCACTGTCACTTTTCCTTCTTGTTCTTTCACTGGGAGGATTGGACCTTGGAGGTTCTTCCGTAGGTCTTGGGGGAGACCTTCTACGTTCTGACCTCCAATTTCCCCTATGAGGGACACAATTACTTTTATTATTATTTGTTTTGTGATAGTTATCTTTTCCCCTTTTATCCCCCTTATGGTCGGTTTCCCCATTGGAAGAAGATTTTGAGGTACTAGCTTCTCGTTTTTTAATAGTAAACTCTTTCTTGTTAACAATAAAAACTTTCCTGTTATTTGATGCTAGCTTTCGAGGTGGACCATCTTTATAAACTTCCGCATCTCTATTGAATTTTTTAACTTTGAGAGAAATAGTCTCCTTTTCTAGTTTATCTAATTTTGTTTTTGTAATTTTTTTTTTTGTAACTTAAGTTTTATTCAAAGAAAATTCAGGTACAAATATAACATAGCATATTCATGTGCGACTTGAATACAGCATTTTCATACAACAACAATACTGAAATCTGTTAAAAATGAAGAGAGGACAAGACCAGATAAGACAAACTAGGACAAAACAAGACGACACATAACTAGAACATCCTATCATAGGATAACCAGATGCATCACAACTCAAAACAGGGTGGGGAGTGGGGGAGGGAAGGGGGAAGGACTAAAGGGGTAAGTGGGGGGAGAAGTAGGGGCGAGAGGAACCCATGAAGGAAGTTGATGGGGGGGGAGCCACATAAGCCTGCCTGCTCCGAGCCAGCATATCACCATGCCGCGTCTCATCCTGTGCTTCTGTCCAGCCCCATTGCTGTGAGTTAGGAAATCTTGCTACCAATTTGGACCTCTCATTAACCCTATCAAAGGAGAACGTGCCTAGAACTATCAATGCCAAATTGTGGTACGCTCCACCCCCGAGATGTCTGACTGTGCCAGCCATGGAGGCCAAATTTTAGATAATTGACGCCAGTGTCGTTAACCAGACTCGTTAATTTCTCCATCTGGCAGACAAACCAAATCCTGTTCCGAATCTTTGGGATTGAAGGGATCTCATTGAGTTTCCATACTGCTGCAATCTCGCACCGGGTCACCAGGGCAAAATGCCCGATTAGCTTATTATTTGCTTTTGGCAGGCCCGCCAGCGGTCTATTCAATAAGAACAGCCACGGGTCTAGGGGAATCCGGAGGCTTAAGATCCTCTGGGTCCAATCTCTAATTTCTTCCCAAAGAGGGGCGATCCGTGGGCAAGACCACAGCATATGTAACAGGTCAGCCGACTCTCCACACTCTCGAGGGCACAGCAGGGAGAGTCCCAACACATACCTAGATAATTTTAGTGGGGTGTGGTACCACCTCATTAGGACTTTATACGCATTCTCCTTTAATGTGGTGCAAATTAAGATTTTAGCCGCGGCCAGATAGATCTCGTTCCAGTCCTCATCCTCGTGAGACTCGACCAAGTCAGCCTCCCATAGGGCTCTGTACCTCAGGTTTTTCTGCCGGGATCCTCAGAACCGACCACTTCCCTGTATAACTGCGATGTACAGTGGCGTCCACCTTTAGTCTAAATCGGCTAGATCCGCGATTTTCAGATTATCCCGGTTATGTGCGGTTTTGTGTCGTTTTCGCCCCGAGTGAACTGCGTTATTTTCGCGCACGTGATATTAGCATTTTATTCTCGCTGTCTGCAATACTGCAATGCCGTGTAAAAACTCAGGGGGGCGTTTGCTAGCTGTTGTCTTGGAAGTCTAATACCTTCGCGGTTCAACCTATGTCAGTACACAGTCTGTGTGTGCGCGCACAGTAATTGTAAATTTGCATATTTAAAGTATACATGCATTTGCAGTGCTGTTCTGCAGTACAGTACTGTATGTCTCATTTGAAAATTGTTGAAACGCATAGGCGTGTACTGTACTGTAACTGTGTCACATTCCGGCATATACAGCGCTAATCCCCTCGCTCGGGATAATTAACTACACTGCAGGGTATTTCAACTTATCTTCTGTGCAATGCAGTACTGTACATGTCTCCCACACCATTCCTTTGAACGTGTGTCTGGTTTCAATCACATTCCTGCTTGACAGCAGGAATTTACTACGCATGCGCCTGTAACTTCGCCCACCACTGCTTGCTAGAGTGTGTGAAAAAAAAAAGTTTATTGTAATTTTTTTATTTTCTCCACAAGCCTGCAAAAACCATCTGCACCTGCACCTGCACAGAGTCATTCATTTTCTGAAGTTAGTCATTGTGTTATTAATTCGTCCCTAGCCGAGCGTCAATCGCCTCACAACACCTGCGTGTACTCTAAGCCTCTTCGAGATGGGAGCTAGCTGATTACTGCACATGACTCACCCAACCCCCCAAACACTTTGAGGCTTTGTTTATGGTAACGCTTTGGAAAATCCCTTCTCGAATTTGAAATGTAAATCTGATGTGCACAGCATTGTGGGAATTGAGAGTAAAAAAAAACATTAACTGATTCATGTTGTTTTGTCATTCATTCTTGTTGTCAATGATTATGATTACCAGGAATGTGAATAAATATTTATTTTATTTAATCAGGAACAAAAAAATACAAATATAAAAATAATCATGAATAATACATAATGCAGTATTTATTAAGTTCTTCTGGCAGATTGAAATTGGATAAACATTTACAAAACATTTGTAAAACATGGAGAAACATGAATTATGCATATTTATAAGAATATTATTTAATAATATATATACTGTAATGTATAATATATATATATACTGTATATAAATATATATACAGAATACATAGTAATATTATTTTTTCCGTCTTTATCTTGTTCCTCATTCCGTGTACAGTACAGTAGTTCATTGAGAGAGGAAAGGTTGTGTGTACATCAATACTGCTGTTTATATACTGTACATTTTACTGTACAAAACAGATTAGACTGGACACAAAACCCCACCTCCACTCAGGCCACCCTTTTTTCCTGAAACGACAAGAAAACAAAAAATGAGTGCAGTTACAGTATGTGCGTACTGTATTATGGCATTGTGTGATGTGTAGTACTACTGTAGATTGCTGGTGCTGCTTTCTCTGGAAAGAAAAAAATTGAGCAGTTAGTAGGCAGTTACTGTAGTACTGTCAAACTAGTCTATACTGGAACTACTGTATACTCTGTATACTCTGACTATTGGGAAAGAAAAAATCTGTGCCATACTTACCTGTATCATACTGTACTTACAATAATACAGCACAGTACAACTTTCCTGATGCTTGCCCATTACGCACGATCACAACGGGCAACACAGTGGCAATATGGTCTATATATTTATTGCTGCTTTCCACGGGGAGTACATTGTTCCACAAACTCATTATGCCTTTCAACAACTCGTCATTTTTGGAGGGTTTCGCCACTTTCCAGATATATTCCTTTAGCTGATGCCAGACCATTTCGATCGGATTGAAGTCTGGCGATCTGTCATTGGAAAAAAAGGACAATTAGTTTAAGAGATACAGTACACAGTAAAAACAGTGGGGGGAAAAATGAGACACGGTCTACTGCACTTACTCCGCTGGCGTCTTCACCCAGTTGATACCGCGCTCAAGGATATGTGCTGTTGACGTGGTGTGCTTCGGATCGTTGTCCTGGTAGAAGCGGTGACCATTGGGGAACTCGCGTGTGATATATTGTAGGGACAATGTTGTCTTGGAAGAAAGCTTTATTCATTATTCCTATACAGTAGAGGCAACGTTTATTCTAGCATTTGCCGTAAACTAGCCGGGTTACATTCTGGGTATGTGCTGGGTATGTGCTGGGTATGTTCTGGGCTAGTTTGAGGCACGTTTAAGGCATTTCTGCATTGACTAACGACCCATAGGATTAACACAGCAAGGATCCCTGGCAGTCCCATTCAGTTTGAATGGGACTGCCAGGGACCCCCGCTGTTAATCTGATAGGCCATTAATCAATGCAGAAATGCTGGGGCTAGTTTCAGGAAAGTTTAAGGCATGTACCCAGCATGTACCTGGGTGTTTCCTGGGTTTTTTGGGGTTTTTGTTCGAATAAGAGTTGCCTCTACTGTAGCAAGAAAAGAAAAGTCCTCAAAAAACTGCACAATAGTACAGTCAAAATACACAAAAAACACAGCGCACAACGCTCATAGTGTTTTAAAAGATATATTAAAAATAACCAACAAATAAGGGTAAGTATTGTGCGTACATCAAAACAAAATTAAACAGGCATCAGTGAAGATACAAGTAGCTCCCCGTGTCTCGGCCTCTCGGTCCCAAGGTAGAGCCTGAATAGTCCCACTCACAATGGTGGAGAGTCCAACGAGCTCGTGGTGTACACTGGCCATCATATCAGTTTAAAAATCATACGTTAAAAAGGAACAAATGACAACTCAGTATTAAAAAGAAACAGGTAAATAACAAGGGATTTAACCCTATATTGGAGGATCATGATAATGAACCCTATTTGGTTAATAAAGGGACCAAATATCAATAAAATAAATCGCCTGAATATTATTGTTGGCCTGTCTATTTTGCAGTTACCGGGCAAGCATCGTATCCGGCCTGTTAGCCTTCTTGTAAAATTTCCTCCTAGACCAAAACAGCGAGTTGTCCTCTCTGGATGTTAATAGTAAATTTAATTCAATCTTAATGTCCTTCAGTTCCTTGAGGACCTGCGGATCTGGCCTTCTTTTACGGCTCTCTGAGACGGCGCTTAGTTTAGACTGAAGGGTGGCAATTTTGGCATCCCTCTCCCGCTTCCGTCTCGCTGCGACACTAATCATTGTGCCCCTAAGGGTTGCCTTGTGAGCCTCCCAGAGGACTAACTGAGAATCCACAGAGCCAGCGTTGATCTCAAAAAATTGGTCAATCTCCCTACCAATGTGTTCACATATATCTGGGATTTTCAAAAGAGATTAATTTAGTTTCCAGTTTGCTCCAAGTCTGTCAGATTTAATGTGGTTGCACCTTAGCTCAATCGGTGCGTGGTCTGACCATGAAATATCTTGGATTTCCACTCGGGAGACCAAAGGGACCAGTCTACAAGAAACAAAGAAGTAGTCGATTCTGCTGTACGAGTTATGAGGGTGGGAATAAAAGGTATAATCTTTTTCAAGTGGGTGCAAATCTCTCCAAATTTGGGTCGAAACGGGAGATGCCTGACGCGGGGGTAGACCCCACCGGCGCATTTAGAAACCATTTACATTGTATTATACCGACATAACTTATAGGGAACAGATACAAACCAGCGCCCGTATAGATAGTGTCCAATGAGTCCAAAATAAAATCCAAATGGGGGTAGATGGGAGAGAAGAGTCCAAATGGTCCAATGAAGGAAAGTACTCCAATCAGGGGGTCTGTGACATGTGGACAGAGACAAAAAAGAAAATCATAATGTAACCTGTATCAGTTATTAAATAAAACACTGCACAAATACAAAAAAACAAACAACAAAGGTGAAACAACAAACAAACAACAGAAAACATACACATAAAACACTAAAGCTGAAAATACAATAACTATTTATTAAAACAAAGGAGCCTGTTGCAGCGGGTCATCAAGGGGTTAAAACCCAAAACCCTACTTACAGCAGGACCGGAACTAGTGGGCGTATGATAACCAAGCAGGGACAGATGTCAGAAGCAGAGAGGGTCCTCTGTGGGCTCTCAGATGCGTGGTGTATGTCTTTTATTCCCTCCGATTTCAGGAAGTTCCCAAGATGGATGCAGAGGGAGGGGAAGATGCACACAGCTACACTCATCAAGCACAGCCTCTCTCGCGATGACGTCGTATCCTGCTAAAGTGATCAGAAACGCTACACACAGCCAGCTACCTCCAAGGCGCCGTGACCTTTGACCCTACGCATTTCGTGACTGATGTCACTTCCTCGGGGGATGGTTTAGTGGGGGTGAAGTCTTATTATATGCACCTTACTCGGCACTGATTGGACAGGCATACATTGAATCCAATTGAGTTTAAAAATCAGCTTCTAACAGGACGAACTTGAACTTAGACAAACATGTAAACAAATGCAAAACTTACAAACAAATAACATTATAAAAATAAACAAATATAAAAACAAATTGTTTTTACATGATATAATAAATAATAATATAAATAATATTGATATAGTCATAAGTGTACACCAACGTAAAAAATTACCAATAAACTGTGGATGATCAAAGATAATTAAAGTATTAAATAATCTAAATAGATAGCTTTAAAAGAAAAAGTGGGGAGGAAGAAAAAAGGAGGAAAGGAAGAGGTAAAAGAGGGAAGGGAAAAGAGAATGATGTTATAAGTGAAATGTGGTGAGAGGAAGGGGGGAAGAGGGAAGGGAAAAAATGGGAAGGAATACAAGCAGGGATACATATCCAGAAGATAATTAGCACACATATGAAGTCCCCTTTCTAATTAGTCAGAAAGACCCCCAGATCAAAGTCTAAATTCAAACCATTAGGAGAGAGGGTCCTAAGCTCATAAATCCAGAACGCTTCACGTCTACTAATCTGGTTGAGCTTATCGCCCCCCCTCCAACTAAAATTGCTGCCTCAACAGATAACACCTCAACACTTCCAATGCCCACTTAATCGCCAGACATTCTTTCTCAACCGTGGCATATCTGGTTTCTCTTGGATATAGCTTACGGCTTATATACAAAACTGGGTGTTCCACCCCTTCAACTTCCTGGCTAAGTACTGCCCCTAGCCCCACCTCTGAAGCATCACAGTGTACAATAAATGGTAACTTGAAGTCTGGACTTTATAACACTGGTTCACTGCATAAAATATCCTTCAACTGGTTAAATGCAGAATTACACTCTGGAGTCCAGGTCACCAAATTTTGCTCTTTATTCTTGCTTAAAGTGGTAAGCGAGGCTGCTATAGATGAATAGTTAGGAATAAACCTTTGGCAATATCCTAACAATCTAAGAAAGGATCTTACCTCCTTTTTGGTTCTAGGTATCACTGCTTCCCGAATAGCATTCACTTTGCTATTCTCAGGTCGCACCCCTCCATTTCCTAATATATATCCCAAATATCTAGGTTGCATGAAACCCAGGGCACATTTCTTTGGGTTTATGGTTAACCCAGCCTCTGCAATCAAATTAACCACCTCCTCTACATGGTTTAAGTGACTTTCCCAGTCTGGGCTACAGACCACAACATCATCTAAATAAGCTGCTACAAACTGTTCCCTCCCTACTAACAACCTATTCATAATTCTTTGAAAGATCGCTGGGGCCCCATGCAAACCGAAGTGCATGGTTACAAATTGATAGAGCCCCTGGTTGGTGGCAAATGCTGTCTTGGGCCTATGTGACTCTTCCACCGGAATCTGCCAAAAGCCTTTAGTAAGGTCCAAAGTGCTGACACAGCCGTGGCACCTTTTAACTTCCTACATACCCGTAAAAATGCAGGGATGTTCTCCGTTTGTGACGGAGTTTCCCGCGCGTCAGCCGCATTTACGAGACAGTGCTAATGGCGCTTAACATTGAAAGCGCCCGCAGTGCCGAAAACGGCTGAAAAAACGTTGCATCTGCCCGCGTTTTTCAAAATCCCGCTGTGGCATTGGGTAGGCATCTAAACTGACCACCTCATTTATCTTTCAAAAATCTACACAGAATCGTACTGTTCCATCCTTTTTAGGTACCAACACTATTGGGGAACACCATTTTCAGGTGGAAACCTCAATAACCCCCATTTCCAAAATTTGGTGCACTTCTTTTTCCACTATTTTTTCTGCCTCTCAGGGATACAAGAGGGACGGGAATGGATAGGTCATGCATCCCCAGTCTCTATCCTATGAACTGCTTGTGTAGTGCGTCCTGGCCTTTTCGTAAATACATGTGCATACCGAGTAATTAGTTCTCTAACATATCCCTTTGCTTTGTTGAAAGTTCCTCCCCAGACTTACTGCGTCTTCCTTACTTTCCAACTGCAATCTCTGATATGCCTCACCTGCCATATCAGGTTCACACTCTCTCAGGACCATCAAAGACAATTTTTCTCTCTCTTTCCAACCTTTTAACAAATTAACATGGTATATGGACTGGTCCCTTCTTCCTGGTATGCTTACTTGGTAGTTCACAGCCCCCTTTCTTTCCACAATGGTATATGGACCTTGCCACCTAGCTACCAGTTTATTCTCTCTATCGGGAAACAAAAGGAGCACTTTATTCCCAGGAAGGAATACCCTATCTCTGGACATTTGTCATACCACACTTTCTGGTGTTGTTGAGCCTCCCTCAAATTTTCATTAGCCAGATACTGCATCCGGATAATCCTTTCCCTCATCTGGGTAATATATCCTACTACATTATTCCTCAAAGGATCCCGCTGCACCCAGGAATCTTTGATTAATGCTAGCAGACCCCGGGGTTGCCTTCCATAAAGTAGCTCAAACGGGGAAAATTCTGTTGAGGCTTGTGGTACCTCCCTGTATGAGAACAATAAATACAAGGTAACCACTGGTCCCATTTGTTAGGCTGCTCACCTACCACCTTTCTAATCATCCTTTTTAGTGTCCCGTTTAGCCTCTCTACTAAACCATCAGTTTGGGGATGATATGGGGATGTACGTAGGGTCTGGATTCCCAACAACTGATACACCTCTTTCATTAAATTTGACATGAAATGTGACCCCTGATCCGTGAGAATCTCACGAGGGATTCCTACCCTTGCAAATACTTGAATAAGAGCATTCGCTACATTCTTAGCAGTAACACTGGGCAGGGGAATTGCTTCTGGATACCTGGTGGCGTAATCACATAGTACCAGTATATACTGATTACCTTCAGAACTTTTTTGTAAAGGACCCACCACATCCATGGCCACCCGGTCAAAAGCTTCCCCAACTACCGGTATAGGGATCAATTTCCCCCGATCCATGAGGTTTACTGGGGCCACCTGTTGGCATATAGGACAAGAGGCACAATATTCTCCCACATCCTTATGTACATTAGGCCAAAAGAAATGCATTAATATTCTACATAAGGTCTTGTCTCTGCCCATATGACCCCCCATGGGAACATCATGTGCCAACCGAAGAATCTCCTTCCGAAATACTTTTGGCACCATCACCTGCTCCACCTGCAAAGAAGACTGAGGATCCTTGCGGACCCTGGTTAATACACCCTGGCGTAATATATATGATGGTATAGGCCCAAACTCGCTCATCTCTTCAGTCTGGGATACCACCTGCTGAAAAAAGGGTTTATTGAGCTGTCCTGCTGTTGCGCCTCTGCAATATCCTTGCCTCAAACATTATTGACCTTGTCCAAGTCCTGCACCCCTAATTCTCTAGGACCGTGGGCTTTGTCCTTTCTTTTTTCCTACGGGTTTTCCTCCCTCTCCCTTCTTCACCAAATATCTCTGGGTGAAAAGGAAAAAGCCCCTCCAAAGAAGTTCTCAGGGACATGTCCTTCTCCTTTTCAGCCTGCTTCTTCTCTTGGGCCCTTGTGGTAACTGCTGAACAGTGTGTCAATAGTCCTAACAGACCTGGAAAGTCCCACCCCAGAATCACCATGTAGGGCATATTTTCTACTACCCCTGCCTGTACTACATGTGTAACTGTACACACGGTGATAGGCAGCGGAATGATTGGACACCGCTTATAATGTCCATGGACACATTGTATGTCCAGAGAGCCCACTGGTATCCTGTTGGAAAAGTGTCCCTTCTTTACCAAAGTACTTTCACTCCCAGTGTCTATGAGGGCCTTCACCATTTTCCCTCCAATGGTCACTTCCTTAATGAATCCACCAACATTGGTGATCATAGTACTTGGCCTATTCTTCCCTTGTCGGCAATATCTGGCTATGTTTCCTGGTTTCTTATAGAAATGGCATATTCGTGTATCCTGTATATGTGAGCTCCGACATCCTCATATCACATAGCACCAACAAGGAGTGCAGAAGGGGACAACCTCATATCACCTAGCATCAACAAAGAGTGCAGAAGGGGACAACCTCATATCATATAGCAGCAACAAGGAGTGCAGAAGGGGACAACCTCATATCACATAGCAGCAACCAGGAGTGCAGAAGGGGACAACCTCATATCACATAGCAGCAACAAGGAGTGCAGAAGGGGACAACCTCATATCACATAGCAGCAACAAGGAGTGCAGAAGGGGACAACCTCATATCACATAGCACCAACAAGGAGTGCAGAAGTGGACAACTTCATATCACATAGCAGCAACAAGGAGTGCAGAAGGGGACAACCTCATATCACATAGCAGCAACAAGGAGTGCAGAAGGGGACAACCTCATATCACATAGCAGCAACAAGGCGTGCAGAAAGCACCAGGAAAAGAAACCTGCTCCCTTTTATTACTGGTTAATTAGGACAAAACCAAATAAAGTAAACCACACAGGGGAGTTATCTCCCAAAACTTACACAATTAGCAAACATAATACACTTCACACAACATACAATTTTCTTTTACAAGCCCCAAAAAACAGTACCTTTCACAAACATCCCATGCATGTCTTTACTCTGCAAAATAAATGACATTCAGTATCACTTACTTTAATCCCCCCCCCCCCATACCATGGTATAATCTAGCGTGGATGGTATGCAGGAAGGAAACACCCTTTTCCTTTTTAACAGAGACTGCCCATGGCTGTGTAACATCAAACTGTGTTTAACATTAACCATACCTGCATTATACTGACTGACCTGAGGACACCACATTAAAGGTTAGTAAAGTTTCAGGTAAAGGAAACAAAAAATATCGCTGGGCCCAGCAAAAGCAAAACAGAAAAAGAAAGGTGGTGCACTTGATGCCAGGAGGCAAACATGCATTTAACTTATACCATAGTACAAGCAGCCCTGTCACAACAGCCTAAAATCGTAAACAACTTGTTATTGTATAAAAACTGCTTACGCCGTAGTTTTGTATCAAGGACTTTCTGTTGACACTTTTCCTAGAACATTTTAACCCCCTCAGCATATAGTTTTTGCTGAAATAACAATGTGTGACAATGACTCATAACAATAAGATAAGATGTCATTGACGTATGTAAACTTTTGATATGTTCCTAGGCACGTCATGGATTGCCTATAAAAGCTTATGTCTTTGAAACAATAAACAAAGAAGTAACTGAGAAAGAACCTTGCGTGTCTAAATTATTTACTTCTTCCGGATATCTGTTGTTTCCAGCACAGCACACTAGATCATGGGTGTTCCTCCCGGGAGGCTCTTCAACCAAGGAGAGGGTCGCTTCCATAAGGCAGAAAGCAGGACATTTTCACCATATTAAATAGAGAAGATTATATAAAAGAATCGGAGAGAATCCTGGGAGATACTACTACGTATTGTAAACTCCCTAGAGATCCTACAGTTCAATTTCAAAAAGAACTACAAATACTTCTTAATAGAGGAAGGAGAGATGGAATACTTGACGATAAGGAATTAGATTTCCTATATCAGGCAAATCCTAAACTGCCCATCTTCTACTACTTGCCAAAATTACATAAATGCCCCACTAACCCCCCGGGAAGGCCTATCATAGAAGGTATTAATTCCCTTACCTCCAATTTATCAGCTTATGTGGATATATATCTCCAAAAATATGTGAAACAACAAAAATCTTATAATAAAGAGACTACGGATATTTTAAGAACACTTCAAGAACATATATGGGAAGAGGGTAAAAGGGGACATTATGAAAAAAGGTCCTATTACTCCGGTATTTTACATATTACCAAAGATACACAAGAGCTTAGTATCCCCCCCCTGGTAGACCCATAGTACCCGGCACAGACTCAATCTTTCAGTCTTTTCTCCTATGGTTTATTTATTAAGGTTTATTCAGATTTTTATATTGCATTGATTTTATCCATGTCACTGGGTCTCTTAGTGAAGGGGGCTATCTGGTATTTTTCATTTAGACAGGGTCATATATTGAGTCCAAGTATTGAATCAGTACTAATCTTATTGTGCTCTACATCCCTTTTTATGTTTTCCCTACAAGTGACTGCAAGAGCATCAAGCACCACAAGGTGGAGCCGCTGTACTGACCACCAGGCGTGCTGTCTCCACTTTCTCCTGCATTACTGTGAGACTGTGCTGTTTACTGGAGTCAGAGGTAGATCGAGATTACTTGCACATGCGCAGTGATGTCCCCTCACGATCAGAGGGGGATAACAGCTGATGCACGCGCAGTTAGGACATACCACGTTGGCAGATGCTAGCCTGCAAGAGGAGAAGTTCCATCACGTGACGTCATCCAAAGGACACTGCGGAGGGGCGGCCAGAGCTACTACATATAACAGCTGAGACTGCTATCTCACTCCTCGGCACTCCACACGAGCACAAGGAGCAGAGCCAAAGGGTTTGATCACTGTCTTCATACAGGGTTTGATTACTGTCTTCATTTGCTATTGCCATTAACCTTTCATTGACTGGTGTTGACTCCTGGTGCTTCTTTGCAAGCTACTTTCTTGCAAGCTGTGTTCAGACTTTACAGTACCATTGCCCACAGTTTCTTGTAGTACATGAACTACTGGCATTGACTGTAGTGGATTCTTGCTGCCCTGCTATTAGCTGTTTAGCTGTATTTAGCCTACACTGTATGTTTGCTATCTATTTTCAGGGGTGTCTGATTTGACCAGTTATAGGGCAAGGGAGGCTTAGGGAAGTACCTCTGGGACATTTTGGACCAGGGGGAATGGGCCAGATGAAGAGGTAGTCCCTCAAAACGTCGCCACCCTAGCATACTTTCCGTTCTCCGTTTGTTGTGTCTATTCCTTGTATTTCATGTTTTTTCCGCTTTTCCTTCCCCCCCCCCCACCCCTCACTTTGTGACATGCCCATTTGTGATACTGGTTTCTGCAAACACATTTGATTTATTTCTGGTTTGTTTTATTATTAAATGTTTATTCTGCATTACAACTGTTTTCATCATTTAGCTATTAGACAGTGAGTGCTGGTACTTACATAGATTTATTATAACAGTGTATACTCCTTGCTAAAGTGTTTTTTTTGGAACACGAAACGCGTAGGAGGGTTAGTGCCTCCACTTTTTTAGATGGATCAATAAAGAATTTATTTTTAAACATCTTTTGTTTGGGACCCACTCTTTGGCTGCGGCGCCAGAATCATCTTGTTCTTCATGTTTATCTCTCCGTCCTGTAGCCTCTTGCTGGTTGAATTCTGGTCACTTATCCTCTGAGAAATTTAGACGATTTACTCAGAGCTGGAACTTCTCAAATGGGACTGAATCTCAGGTGAATCACACAAGATGGAACAGATCAATCTGAATAATCTTAGATGAATCTGTAAGGCTCGGGGAGCCACGACGCCCTCGGGCGCGCTTCACTCACCGGTATCGGCTCCCTGCACTGCCTCCTCTCCCACCGCCGCGGGTCCCGCAGCCTCCCCCGGCGCATGGCACGTGCATCTCACACGAGCGCGCACGCATGCACCCGCTCCTGCCTCATAACGGCACAAAGTCCCGGACAACGTGTATGCGCAATTCAGGCGCGCACTGACACAAACCCTGCCATCAAACTCCACCCCGGGGAGCTCACCAGGAATTTGCCTCCTATCACAGGCTCACGCTGATACACACCTCCACAGTGCTGCTCTGCTATTGGACCCTTGCCCCTACATATGCTCAGCTGTTCCACTGGCACCTCGGCTGAGCATAGAACCTCTTGCTGTTCTCATTACTCTCTGCCTCCCTAGTGCTGACCTGTCTTTCAGTCCTGACTCTGTGTACCGAACCTGCTTCCTCCTCAACTACTCCGAACCTCTGGCACCTGACCTTGGCTTACAGCAATACGACTACTCCGAACCTCTGGCACCCGACCTTGGCTTACAGCAATACGACTTCTCCGAACATCTGGCATCCGATCTTGGCTTACGGCAATACGACCACTCCGTTCTCTCCGCTCCCGACCTTGGCATAAGGTAATACGACTACGTTCCTCTCTCTAACCCCGGACTTGGCTAGCAGTAACTTCTACTAACCGTACCTCTCCTGCCCCGGCCCGGATATCCAGACTATTCTACACTCAAGACGCGCCCTCGTAGCTGTGGGTGGTGTATTATCCATTCCCACCTCAGCACCATGGTCCCGCCTCGTTTGTGGTGAGCACGGTGTGACAGAATTTTAGATGAATCTGACCTGTGTCAGAGCTTTTCAAACCTCTAATGTTCAGGTCCCAGAAAACCTGCAGCACAATCAAAAAACCATAGCAACCTCCTAGCGACCAATCTAAAACACTCATACAGGATTCCCCACCCCTGAGCCTTTTCCCTGGGCAGGTGAAATATCTCCCTTTGCCCCTTCGCCCCCCCATGGTGCGAGGCTCCACAGCAGCTGGCTGTTTAGCAAAGGGTGTTAGGTTTCCCTGTGTCAAGCTACTGTAGGATATGGGTGCTCTATAATAATGGCAGGTCACATTTGGCCTCACACCTTTGGCATCTCTGAGCCCTTTCAAGTATGGCCCCTGGACAGACACAGTGGAGCCAAGCTTGCTAACCCTCTGTGCCTTCCAGAATCCATGACTCAGAAAGCCCTCAGCTCATATACAGGACAGCAATATCTATACATATTAAACTATTCCCGTTTAATAAAAGATGTGGTGTCCTGTCTGCTGCGTGCAAAAAGTTATGAGTTCATTGTCACGGTAACTTGTGAAGGGTTATAATATACACCAAAATCTCTGGGTTGAATTGAACACGACTCAGATATGATAAATTAAGTTTATTCCTTAAAGAAGGTGACCTCACAAGATTGCACAAATAACATACAAGAATATGACACTTACTCAGGGTTTGGGGTAATGAAGCAATCAGGATCTGGATTGGCAATTCATTCACGATACAGGATACAAATACTGTAGATGTAGTAACGAAGACTCCACAAAGACACTGGGCATATAGCTTACACTCGTTTATATGGAGTTTCAGCCCCATACCCTAACATTGGGTGCAAGGCATTGGCTATCAATTACCTCCACCCAGTTATCCCTTGCCACCTCACGTGAGAAGCAAGGTAGTACCTGCCCACAGGGGTGGGCATTACTCTAATCAGGGGCTCATTTCCTTAGCTCCCTCCCAAAAGGCTAGGCGTCTCCAAGTCTGCAATCTACAGGAAAACCTTTGTCCTAAGGTGTGAAACACAACACTTTATACAAGTACCCATGTCCTGCTCTTCTTTGTTCTAGCATACACAAGCAGGGTGGGGGAGCCTTTCATCAGGGGCTTATTTAAGACCACTTGTCGCCCCCTGATCATTAACATGCCATTTGGCCTCTCGCTTTTCCCGGGCTTAGAAATACCAGGGATGCAGAGTAACATTTTAATATTAAACATTTATTAAAATAATCCGTTCTGTGGGTCTGAGCGGGCTGAAATTTGCCAAGTCCTCATTCTGGAGGACCCTTGCCATAGTGTCCAAATATCAGCTTTCCACAACCCCCAGAAACGGAGATACAAAAACCAAGTTAAAATTCCCTTTTAACTTTAATGCAGGATTCTCCACTATGCTAAAAGAAATCACTGCATTTCACTCTTCCACTGAAATCAATGGGCTCAGCCGCTATAGGCTTTCAATGGAGCAACTCCGCCATTGAAGTCAATGGGAAAACCTAATTTTTCACATTTACCCATACTCCGTCTGGTTGATCGGAGAGGGCTGGAAATTGCCATGCAGTCATGCCAGAGCAGTGACCACATGCTACCAAAATCCCAGCCCTCTGGTACTCACAGAACCGGAGATATGGGTTTTAACTTTACACAATTTTGGACTTAGCCGTTTCAAAGCCACACGGCTTTCCTCTATTAGAATCAATATGGCCGGCGCTGCCATAGGATTCAATGGGTCCTCCGCTACCATTGAAGATAATGGGAAACACACACTTTTTTTACAGTTAACCCTACTACGTTCGGTTGAGGGGTGAGGGCTGGAAATTGCCAGGCAGTCATGCCGGCGCAGTGACTACATCCTGGCCAAATCCCAGCACTCTGGTCCCCAAGGAACCGGAGTTATGGATCTTCAGCTAACACTGCTTTCCACTTAGTGCTTGAAAGCCACACGCCCATTACGGTCAATGGTGCGACCCTCGTAATGAGCGCGACCCTTTACTGGGGTCATTAACTCGCTGGGGTCGAATGAGGGGGTTCCTAGAATCTAGGGGCAAAAATTATTTTATTCCTGGGTGCCCTAGAACCTAAGTTTCCCAGCCAATTGAACATGAACTTGACCGGTGATTGATCAAAGCCCTTTCAAGAGAATGTTTCCGCTTTTGCGGTCTGCGGTCTGGCTGGCTGCCAGCTGGTCTCCGGAGGTCGGCTTCCAGGAATCCCCATTGAAATGCATTTCTCCATTCACTTTCAATGGGGAACTGCCGCTTCTCCTCTCGGGCGCCACCTTCAGGTCTTCTGCGATATCAGGCCCAAATCGCCAGAATCTCCATATGGTTACATGGGGCTGCAATGGCGACCTATGGAGAGACTGCACAATGGAGCCTGCAAAGGCGGGAAAAGGAACAAAGGGCTATAAACACCAAATTATCATTAACCCTTTCCCTCCCACCTGGATCCCAGTGTATGTGGTGCATCCCAGGAAAGGAAGTGGTTGCTCTGAAGTCCACTCAGCAGAACAAATTGATGGCTGCCTGGTCTGGACTGTACAAAGTTCTCAGAAAGATGAATGAGTGCAACTATGTTGTACAGAAGAGACAGGTAGAACTAGGACATATCAAATTAACATGCTGAAGGAGTACTTTGTACCGAGTGAGGCATCCATGCTGGCTATTTGTAGCCCACCAATGGAGGACCCGGCAAGCAATGCTCTGCCGGATCACTTATGGGAGGCCAGGCTGGGGGGTACTGTGGAGCAGGCAGAGAGCAGAGGCTAGGAAAGTGTTAGAGCAGTATAGGGTTCTGTTCTCGGACAAGCCGGGCAGAACACATTTCACAGATCATCCTGTGCTCACAGGTGATCTGCGTCCACTGCATAAGCATGCCTACCGATTATCTACAGAGGTGAAAGGCAGTATAGAGAGGGAAGTAGAGGAGGTTCTGGCCTTAGGGGTAATTAGGGTCCCCCCTGCCTCACATGGCCCCCATGCGGCCGCTAGTCCCCCCTGCCACCGATAGTCCCCCCCTGCTGCCGATGGTCCCCCCCCTGCTGCCGATGGTCCCCCCCTGCCGCCGATGGTCTCCCCCTTCCACCGTTAGTCCTCCCTGCCACCGATAGTCCCCCCCACCTCACATGGCCCCCTTGCCCCCCCATTTCTCACCCACCCACCCTGTGTCTCTGGGTTTCACCCACCCACCCACCCTGTGTCTCAAGTGTGTGTCTGTGTCTCAACCCACCCACCCTGTGTCTTTGTGTCTCAGTGTGTGTCTCTTTGTCTCTGTGTCTCACCCACCCACCCTGTGTCTCTGTGTCTCACACACACACACACACACACACACACACACACACACACACACACACACACACACACACACACACATAACAATTACTAATAGTAGTAAAGTATAAATGTAATACAATAAATAAACTGTTATGTCATAAAGCGAATGGTATTAGTTCTTTCTAGGAATTTATTCAATTTATTTCTTAAAAAGCGGGTCTGGGGGCGGGGCTGGAGGTGGGGCTGGGGACGAGGCTAGATGGCAATTAGATTTTTTGGTTTGGCAAGTAGATTTTTGGGTGATTTGTCAAGCACTGAATATGGGCATCATAAGCCTCTATAGCACTCAATGGGCACCCTAAACAAAATACATGATTGCTCCAAACACACAATAATAAAACATTAGAAAAATTCAAAAAATACTAAATTCACTAACTAAAAACAGTAGCCAGCAAATCCAATTAATACAAGCAATAACAAGACCCGCAATTAATTAATTAAACCATTAGCAATCAAAGCAATTAATTAATCAAACTCAGAATTCTTTCAAACAGTAACCAATCAAACCAATTAATTACTAAACCAACTCAAAAATAATTATAATAGTAAACCAATCAAAACAATTAATTAATACAACATTAATGAATTAATTGAAACATTAAACTACAAAGAAATAAAATAAAAAAATATCAGAAACAACCATTAAATGCATTAGCCAACACAATACATCATTAATTAAAAAATCAGATTGGCTGTGCTTCATTTGCCTTTAAGATGATGTCACTAAGCCGGCGTCATATGATATTTCAGCCAATCAGATTGTGGGAACCAATCCCACAATCTGATTGGCTGAAATACCATTGGACGGTGGCCATGTTGGATTTAGTGACGTCATCTTAAACTACAGTATGTTCTAACACAGCACACAATATAATGCACAACTTCAGTATGACGGCAGCATCATTGTTTGTTATTTTGTATTCATTCATTGTAAAAGAATACATCGGCTACAGGTACAGGAATATGTAAAACATGACCAGTTTGCCCTAATGTACAGCACAGAATGGATTCGTCCTCGTATAGCATGTTCTGATTATACGATATACATGATACGATTTTTTTTTTCAACTGAATATTTTTATTTGGTTTTACAGAGCATACAATGTGACACAATCCATTGTTTAGTACCGCATTACCCATACCAGTACTGCCCCTATCCCATCGAATTCTGGGATAGTGTACCAATATGTTTTTCATTTGACAAACAACATTTATTCACGAGACATGACAAACCTGACCTACATGACCTGGACAAGACAACAAAGGGTACACACGAAAGGGGGAGGGAAGGGTAGGTGGGACGGCCTTGAACCGAGAGAAAGAATGTTGCTTCTACGGCTGCATCGTTTTGGCTGAATCCTTCCTATTATTCATTGCTTAGCTCCCCTGTCAGCTGGTCTCGGGGTGGATCCTACCTGTCTCCTGATCAGTTGGTCATGAGTCTTGCCATGTCATCGGAGAACGCATTTATTGATATTAATGCAGGATTGTGCCGGCATCTACCCCTGGGATGTATGTCTGCCAGGGATGGTGCCAAATGTTTTCCCAAATCGGGACCACCTTCAAGCAGGATCACAGCATATGTTTTAAGTCCGCTGACTCCCCGCACTGCTTTGGGCAGAGCGGCGAGTACCCCTTAACAAATTTAGATAGCTTTAGTGGGGTGGGATACCAACACATATAATTTTATTCCTGTGCAATGATCGTTCTTTTTATAACTAGGAAGGAAATCAGGGGAATGATCATATCTCTCTATGGGTGACGGAAGCACAATATGATACCCGCGTTACACGCTAACAAGAAAAGATTATTACAGTGTTTGGGGATAGGGGCAGTGATCAGTGTGTCAGTGTTTCCCAATGACATGTTCCCTGGTGTTCAGCTCAGGCCTGAGCAGGATAGTGTAACACTTGGGAATGAATATACAGCCCAGCAGTCCTGCACTGGAAGCCAGGATAGCGAATATCTCCACAGCCACCGTGTTCCTGCCCTTGGTGCTCAGGTACGCTGGGATGAAGGAGACCCAAACACTACAGAACACCAGCATGCTGAAAGTGATCAGCTGGGCCTCATTGAAACTGGCAGGTAACTTCCTAACTAGGAAAGCAACAATGAAACTTAACACGGACAAGAATCCCATGTAACCAATCACAATGTAGAATGCAGCGACAGACCCTTCGTTACATTGTAATATCATCTTCCCAGTGTCAGATTGTGTGTCATAGTCTGGGAATGGGGGAGAGTGAGCCAGCCACACCATGCATATCACAACCTCCCCCAGTGAGCAGAGAAGGACCAGGCAGCTGGATACTCTGCTCCCCACCCATTTCTTTATCCTGCTGCCGGGCTTTGTGGCATTGAAGGCGATGACAACAGTGACGGATTTTGCCAGAACAGAAGAGACTGACACTGTAAAAATAATCCCAAAGGCAGCTTGTCTGAGCAGGCAGGTCCCCTTCCCAGGACGTCCGATGAATAACAAGGGGCAGAGGAAGGACAACATGAGGGAGAGGAGGAGGATGTAGCTGATGATCTGGTTATTGGATTTTACTATAGGAGTTTCATGATGTGTGATAAAGATTCCCAGAACTGCACATGTTATTACACAACAGAGAATGGAAATAGAAGCTAGAGAGGAACCCAGTGGATCTACATATGAAATGAACACTATGGTTCTCAGGACGCAGCGATCTCTCTCCTTATTGGACCATTGATCTTCAGGGCACTGGACACAGTTTTCAGCATCTGTAAAATGAAAAATATTGTAAATTATTGTCCGTTTGTTTCTATTGCCCAGAAATGATTATTTATTCACTATGGTTTTTCTATCTTTTTATGGAGTCTCCTCAAACACAAATATATCCTCCAGTAATACCACACACAGTAATTACATATCTGCCCATACGCAAGATATCCCCCAGTAATACCACACACAGTAATTACATATCTGCCCATACGCAGGATATCCTCTCCATAGGAAAATAATCAGTTGGGCACTGCTTAGACAAAAATGGCAAGAAGGCTGGACTGTGCAAAAAATATAAAAGCCTTTATTGGTTCCTGGCAAACATGGATAAAAAAGGGGAGAAGGAGTCCCCCCTCAGCGCTCTGACATGTTTCGTCCACACAGGGACTTTGTCAAAGAGTGCTTTCACTCGTGTTGCATTATCCTGATATAGAAATCAAAACAGGAAGTGAGTGAGTAGCGTGACGTCACTTCCTGTTTTGATTTTTGGATATCCTGCTACTTTATTGCTCACAAGCCTGGAGTACGCCGACTGGAACAGACCAATGAAAGAACTGAGTAAGTTTATTTCTTATTCTTAAGCACCCCAGGGGAATAGCCACTTTTAGTGCACTATTTATACATTTAAGGGGTCCATAGCAGGTTACTTTACCTACTGGGTCAACCCTCTGTATGTTGCCATGCTGCTCCCATACTAGAGGAGAGTCAATAGACTCATTTGCTGTTCATCATATGTGTTAACACCTTATTCTCTGTTATTATGTTGCTGATTTAAATGGACTTCATATACCTGGAGTGAATCTCTGCAGCACAAGGAGATTTGAAGGGGCTCTACCCTTTCATGAGTGTTTCTGTTACTATATCTGCCCATACTACTGGAAACGTGATGCTTCCTTACATATTATTAGAGCACAGACGGGCAATAGTCTTATGAGTTTAGATTACAATTTTGCGGTTTAAATTTTTCTTCTGCATGAATATTTACAGTAAATGCTAAACTCTTGTGCTGGAGTCTTGCCTTACAGGATTTTGACTTTACCATCCAGCACAATAAGTGAAGCGAGCATGGCAATGTTCGTGGCGTTTCCCGCCAGGACAGCCCTCAGGACATTCTAACTTCAAGAGCTGGCAAGTCTGCCCAGACACCGGACGGGGTGGTCAGGGCAGTTCTGCGCTTTGAGTGGGAGAGGTGTGGCGAGAACAAGGGTAATCAGGCCTAAATAAACGTATAATACCGAGCTGATTAACCTCAACTCGCATTGGGAATGAAGGGGTTAAAAGTAATTGCACTGCTGTCTTTGCCCCGTCCCAGCCTTTTTAACCCCCATTTCCAGGCAATTCTCTGCCTGCTGTAATGGAAGTGAATGCAATGCCTGCTATATTCTATTGCGACACAAGATGGAGTAGTGAGCAACACAGCCAGCCCTGTGTATGGGAGGTCTACTGTATTAGATGGGTATCCATTTCAAGCTTTTGACTCCGTAACTGCAAGGCAATTGAATAATTGGGTTGCGGTTAGATTTCAAGTGGTTTTACCAATACAATATATCCGTACCTCGTTAGCCTGCAGAACTTGAAAGGCAGAAAGTTAGTGGGCGTGAGAAGTAGGTCAATTGACATGGGAACCGGGTGAATTTGGGTTCCCACAAGAAAGCCGATTCAATAAAGCAGGCTAACTCGTGAACGGAGGCACCCAGCACCCTGGTTTTTGGTGTGCAAGTATACACTGGCGACACACTTTATTCGAGCTTGGCTAGTCCCATGAATTCGGGTATACCCGGGTGTATTGAGGTTTGTGACTGTTTTCTGCCCGAGTGCATTGAGGTATTTTCCAAGCAGGGATTGAAGCATTTTATTCCCGCTGGCTGCAATACTGCACAGTATATATATATATACTGCATTACAATTCATGAATTTATGCCATCTGGTAGACACGCGAAGCATTGCAGCCTATTAAATTCTAATCATTATCATTTAACAGATCAGCCGCCCATCAGCCAGGCATGAACCCAGGCTGGGAAGGCAAACGCAACGGGGCTTGTCAGAGGTGAGGAGCGGCGCATTCCAGGTATCTGCCAGGTACATACCGGGTATTTGCTCGAATAAAGTGTGTCGGTGCAGTATGTTAGTAATACACAAACATTCTGTGGCGGTGAAGGGGTTAACCCGGCTTATAATAAAGGTCAAGCCCACTTGGTTAACCCTGACCCATGTGTTAGGGTCTTAGAGTGTCAGCTCTGGTACCTAGATGTCAAAATTGTATTACTGCAACTGTATACTGATTTTGAAACATTAAAGAATGATGTGATTTTTTTTCCTCTCTGGGGATGCTGGGATCGGGAGATTTCTAGGCTGTAAGTTTCAGGGTGGGTTTGGCAGAGAAAGTCTTTGCAGAATGTGTCTGTGTAGCGGGGTTCCGGGTTATGGGATACCCCAAAAGTTGTATACAAAGATTGAGTGATATCCTCTGATACAGCTAAGCGCATTACTCCGCCATCCTCGTACCCTGAAAACGCTCTTACGACTCACCGCCAGAGTCCCTGCTGCAGGATCTTCCAGACAAGGTAAATGGGTATGAAGGGATTAAAAGATATCTGCAGGTATACACAGAGTCCTTAATATAGCAAGGGGCTCCCCAGTAAGGCAGGGGTACCCCCATACTGTACATGCACAGGTATCCTGAGCCTAGAGTAGGGGTTCAGTAAGGTGCTCACGCTAAGATTATGAAGCTGAGCAGATTTGCAGTGTTTTAGAAGTTCAAAAGTATTTTTCTAATGTGTGCCAAGAAGGAGGCTCGTGAATGTGGGGAATATTTACACTTACTCCATTCCTGACACCAGAATAAGAACTCAGCATTTTGCATGCAGCAGACAGGACACCACATATTTTATTAAACGGGAATAGTTTAATACAGTATGTATAGATATTGCTGAACTGTATATGAGCTGAGGGCTTTCTAAGTCATGGATTCTGGAAGGCACAGATGGTTACCAGGCTTGTCTGTCCAGGGGCCATACTTGAAAGGGCTCCAAGATGCCTAGGTGTGAGGCCAGATGGGCCCTGCCATTATTATAGACCACCCATATCCTGGCCTGACACAGGCAAACCTAACACCCTTTGCTAAACAGCCAGCCGCTGTGGAGCCTCATACCATGGTGGGGGGGGGGGGCAAAGGGGCAGAGGGGGATATTTCACCTGCCCGGTGAAAAGGGTCAGGGGTGGGAAACCCTGTATGAGTGTTTTAGATTGGTCGCTAGGAAATAAATAAGGCATATCTTGAAGACTTGTTTACCAGGATGAGACAAGGCTTCCAGGACGATCTCTCTAAAGCAGTGCATACCCTGCAAACTGACATGAATCGCCTCTCACAACGCACAGACACTATTAAAAATAAAGTGGACAATCTGGAACATGCCCAATCATCTGTAGAAGATGAAATTAACAGAATGCAGTTCGAAATACGGGCACTCAATGAACAAGCGGAAGAACAGGAGAACCGCGACCGCAGACAAAACGTTCGGATCAGATATATCCCAGAGACGGTTGACACGGACCTGCTTCGCCCATATCTGCTAGATCTGTTTAAGGATTTGGTCCCAGGCCTCACTCTCGACAAGATGGAGATGGACCGTGCCCACAGAGCTTTGGGGCCAAGGTCTGCAGATCCCAGAAGAACAAGAGATGTCATAGTTAAATTGCACCACTACCTGACAAAGGAGGCGATCCTGAAGGCCAGCAGGGAGAGGGGCACAGTGCAGTTTCAGAATACTAAACTTGAAATATACAGTGACCTCTCAAAAAAAACCATTGACAGACGGAGAGAGCTAAAGCCTTTGACTCAAAAACTAAAAGACAACAACGTAAAATATCGCTGGGGTTTTCCCTTTAAAATTGTGGTAAATAAGGGAGGCAAATTCCATACGCTCTCCTATCCTGAGGACTGCACGCGGTTCCTACGAGGCCTGGGTCTGACCGAAGCTGGAGAAGAGGATGACGCTGGAGATGCGGAGGATACAGAACGCCAACACCAGCAGTCGAGACCACAGCGAGCATCACAAAGGATCGCCACACAGAGGGCCCCAGCAGAGGAGGAGTAGGGAATCCCCCCCACTCATCTCATCCGCAGTACACATAAGAGGAGCACTTGCCTGGCCTGCTGACATGCGGAGCTCCAAGAAGATGCAGTTAACTTGTTATACATTTTCTTGTTAATGTATTTGCCTTTTAACTAGGTCCATTTTCTTGTTAATGTATTTGCCTTTTAACTAAGTCCAGATGACCACATGACTAATCACAGGGGGTCCGGGGTGTATCCGGATGTGTCCATGGACGGAGCGTCCCGAGAGGTTCTCAAGGGGCACTATGCCCTACACCCCCCCATCCTTAGAGTGATGGGGGTACCCATGACGGGGCGTACATATCGCCCACTCATTCTCTTTTTCTTTTTCTTCCTTTCTATCACCCCCCCATTATTCCCTACCTACCTCCCCCAGCCCACACTAAACAGAGACAAAACCGAGCTGAGCTGAAAGGAAAGACAAGACATTGAGATTACACAAAGCAACTACGCTGATCACAAGAGGAGCTCCGAAGGCAAGTCCCCCCTCCATCGTGGGAAAATGGAGGGAAAGGTAAGACGCAATACACATGCTAAAACCATAAATGGCTCTTAAAACGACACTTAAATTAATATCCTTAAATGTTAGAGGGTTAAATTCAAACATCAAAAGAAAACTTGCCCTCCAAGAGTTCAAAAAAACAAAAGGCGACATACTGTTTTTACAGGAAACGCATTTCAATACTACGACCCCCCCAAACACTTTCCAGAGGGTTTACCCACAGGCGTACTATGCGTCATGCCCCACAAAAAAAAGAGGGGTAGCAGTCTTATTTAAGCATACGGTCAAATTCTTGTTAAAACAAGAGAATGCTGACCCAGAAGGGAGATACATTATTCTCCAAGGTACACTGTCGGGAGTGGATGTTACTCTTGTTAACATTTATGCCCCAAACGAAGGCCAACCCAAATTCTTAAGAGATCTATGTGACCTTATCAACCCCCAAACTCGAACTACATTGTTATTAGCAGGAGATTTAAATATGATAGCAATGCCGGAACTAGATAGAACAAATCCCTCAGGGACTCCACATCCCCGTGTCACGGAAAAGAATGCCAGAGAATTTAGACAGATAATGAAGGAGTTCTCCCTGACAGACATTTGGAGGGCCCAGCACCAGGGGCAGAGGGACTACTCCTATTTCTCCCACCCCACACCAAACCTACTCAAGGATTGATTATTTTCTGGGTACTAAAGACATCTTCCAGGCAACCTCCCAGTCAGACATAGGATCAATATCTTGGTCGGATCACGCCCCGGTCTCGCTGACACTCTCCCTCCCCTTCTATAGAACTAACCAATATAATTGGAAACTGAATGATTCTCTGTTAAACCAAGTAGATGTAGAAATAGAGATTAAACAAAAACTCAGAGAATATTTTATGCTGAATAAGGGCTCTGTAGAGTCACCAGCAATGTTATGGGAAGCCCATAAGGCGACAATCAGAGGGAATATCATCTCCATAGCATCACATAAGAAAAAAATAAAGCAAAAACTCTATAATGAGCTAGTGGAGAAAGTCCAACTTTTGGAGCAGAAACATAAAACTAATCCCTCGAAAAATCTATTCAAATTGCTAGATAAAACTAGATCTGAACTTAAGCAGACCCAAATGGATGAAGTGGAGAGGGCGTTACGGTGGACCAAACAAAAATATTATGATAAAGGTAATAAAGCCGACCGATTACTCGCTTCCAAATTGCGCGGTATGAGAGCTAAATCCCAAATAACAGCTATTTTGACAAAATCAGGTACGAAGACACATTGTGAGACGCAAATAGCGAACGAATTTTCGGACTATTATAACAAACTATATAACCTAAATTTTCCCAAAAATAAATCATCAGATGCAGAGGCTATCTATACATACTTGGAGGCGTGTAAACTTCCGACACTTTCGGAAAGTAACCTCTCAGACCTAAATAAAGAAATCTCTCTAGAAGAATTGATAAATGCAATTGCCCAATTAAAACCCAACAAAACGCCAGGCCCAGATGGATTCTCCAATCAATACTACAAAAAATTTAAGGCGGTCCTGGCCCCGTATCTACTCGATATGTTTAATGCGTTTCTGGAAGGAACAGTCATCCCACCATCTATGTCTAAAGCTAATTTAGCAATCATACCAAAGGAGGGGAGAGACCCACTACAGTGTGGTAACTATCGTCCCATAGCCCTCCTTAATTCGGATCTAAAACTGTTCAGCAAAATTCTGGCAAATAGATTGACCCCCATACTCCCAAGCCTGATACATATAGATCAAGTCGGGTTTATTTCCGGCAGACAGGCCTCAGACAATACTAGAAAAATTATAGATATAATCGACCATGTACATCTCTCATCCACAAAGGCCATCCTGTTGAGCTTGGATGCGGAAAAAGCATTCGACAGGATTAGGTGGGACTTCCTAGACCAAACCCTACTTAAATATGGATTTCAGGGCCCATATCTAGAAGGTGTAAGAGCCCTATACAGATCTCCCACGGCTATAGTGAAACTCCCAGGAGGAGACTCAAACCCTATAAACATAAAGAATGGTACTCGACAGGGATGTCCCTTGTCTCCGCTTCTGTTTGCTCTCTCTATTGAACCCTTGGCAGCAACAATTAGAGACGAAAAAAACATAAATGGAATTGTAATAGGAGAGACAAACTACAAAATATCCCTATTTGCCGACGACATTATCCTAACTCTCGCCAACCCCTTGATTTCACTCCCGAATTTACATTCACAACTAGATAAATTTAGCAAAATATCGGGATATAAAATCAACATGGATAAGTCGGAAGCATTGAACCTAACCCTATCGGATTCTGAAATCAAATTATTACACGCAAATTTTAAATATAAGTGGAACTCCACAAAGATCAAATACTTAGGAATCCAAATAACAAGGGAGTATAATACACTATACAAACATAACTATCCACCATTATTTGAGAGGCTAAAAAATGACCTCCAGAGCTGGAACGAATACCAGATATCTTGGTTAGGAAGAATAGCCACGATCAAAATGAATATCCTACCAAGACTCCTGTATTATTTCCAGACTCTTCCTATAGATATTCCAATGCCGGAGCTTAAAAACATACAAAACAGAATTTTCCAATTTATCTGTCAAAATAAAAGACCCAGGGTAGCTAGATCTATTATGCTAGCACCAAAAGATTGCGGAGGCTTGGCAGTCCCGGATATCATTAAATACTATTTGGTGGCCCAACTCAAACAAGTAATAATTTGGAACAATGATCCAGCCACCAGTTGCTGGGTGGGACTTGAGTCTACTTATACAAGACATCTCTCTCTCCCGGCTGCTATGTAGACCGAGAGGGGAGGAGAGACCTTCTTGGAAACATTAAAACTGGGAGCAATGAAATGTACATGGCGGATATGGTCTAGAAATAAAAATAAATATGGTCTGACAGCCAGTCCAACACTACTAACCCCTATATTCTATAACCCTGAATTCTCCCCAGGCTGGCTTCCACAGAGACTCAATAAATTTAAGACGTTAAAGTTGATGGTAGCTGACGACTTTGTAGATAACGGTATAATTCTACCACTCCAAGCGCTGGAGAAGAAACACAAAATCATAAATATACCAGTGTTTGGTTACCTCCAAATTAAGCATTACCTGCAATCAGTCTCCAAAGATTCGGCATTCAAAGATTTAACAAATTTTGAAAGACTGTGTAGGAAAGGATATTACTGTAAAGGACTGATTTCGGAGATATATCTGGGTCTGGCGCGATTAGCGGGTTGTTCCCAACATAGCTATATGATCAAATGGGCAGAAGATTTGAATACAGAGATCGATAGAGAAGACTGGGAGGACATTTGGGAGGTAGCTGCAAAAACTTCAATCTGTACCACTATCAAAGAGAATATTTATAAAATTCTATTTCATTGGTACCTAACCCCGAGTAGGCTGGCTAAGATCTTCCCCGGGTTCCCGGATTTGTGCTGGAGGGGATGCGGGCAAAAAGGAGATATGGTTCATATTTGGTGGAGTTGCCCAAAAATTCAGGTATTCTGGGTCATGATACAAAGATTGATCAGAGAGTACTTGGGGGTGGAGGTTGAGGTGGAACCGCTGACCATGGTGCTGGCCAAACCAATAGATGAATTAGGAACGGCAGAAAGTAAGATGATCACTCATGTACTGACAGCTGCCCGCTGTGTTATTGCGGCTGCCTGGAAAAAGGTGAATGCGCCTTCTAGGCAGACTGTCTTACGGAGACTAAGGGAAATAAAGATGATGGAGCTCCTCACAGCACAGTTGAACCAGAAAACTGGCAAATTTCACAAAATTTGGGAAATATGGCCAGGAAACTAGGGAAATATATATAAATATATATCATTTATATAAATAAATACAGAAATACCAGACAAATGGGCTCGTCCTACCCCCCCCCCCCCCCCTTCCACCCCTCCCACCCTTCTTTTTCTTCTTTTCTACGTTCTTCTCTATCCTTTGTTAAGCTCATGAGAGACGCGTGTTATATCAATTATTTTATTTCAGATGACGAACTGTTAATGCTCTTTGTTGTATGGACAATATATTTGTTATGTCTCTCTAAAACAATAAAAATAAATTGAAACAGATTGGTCGCTAGGAGGTTGCTAAGGTTTTTTGATTGGGCTGCATGTTTTCTGGGACCTGGACGCCGGACGCCAGAGGTTTGAAAAGCCCTGACACAGGTCAGATTAATCGGTTCAAAGAAATCCATCTAAGAGTTTCATCAGTTCCAAGAATCTTGTGTGATTCACCTGAGATTCAGTCCCATTTGAGAAGTTCCAGCTCTGAGTAAATCGTCTACATTTCTCAGAGGATAAGTGACCCGAATTCAACAGCAAGAGGCTACAGGAAGGAGAGGTAGCCTGGAATATTTTGCTGTGTGTTTGCAATAAGGAAAGATTAGTTCTGTTATCACAGTTTCCAAAGTAAGTGTGTCTTTTTACTGTATTTTTGTGTAACATAGTTGTGTACGTTCTTTAGGTGAATAAACACAATTTATTTTAATCTCTCTACTTGCTCAATCAATGATCCCGTAAATTAAAAGTCTTAATAAGCTGGGTCTACCGTGACACATACATATATAAATTACAGTTTTGGTACACCGGTCACATGAAGTTTTAATAAAGTGTATAAAACTGTGAATTTAAAATGTACAGGCAGGAACAGTTTTTTCTGTGAACCGGGGTAAAATCTTCTGACATGTAAATATGCTAGGGGTGAATGAGCTGAGGGTATTTTCTTCCCTGCACTTCAAAGAGGTCCCGCTGAGCCAGAGACCCTCAGTCTAAAGATGTGAAAGGGATGAAAAGCCTCAGAGCACCATAATGTAAACATGGCCAGAATCCTGATAAGTGGCAGATTCCGGACCATTGACACCTTTGGGCCAAACCCCAGACTAAGGGGTGCCAACAAAAGGGTGTAACCCAGGTATGCTAAATTGCATGGATGTCAGTGTGACGGGGGAGGGGTGCCAAGCGAGTAATAAAGGGGTCACCCCCATTAGGCACCCACTTCCACCGTCTGGGAGGTGAGGGGTTAACCAGAAATGTACTTACAATACATATGTTCCCCTGCTTCATAATCAAAAGGTATGTCCCTTGATTATCCTCTTCCCACATTTAGAGGGAATTAATGTATTTTTATTCCCCTGCCTCATGGCAAACTGTTTTATTTGCTAGATGTGTATATTGGTACAATTATTGGAGTTTGTACCTTTGCAGTGTATGCAGCAACCACATACACTGGGATCCAGGCGGGAGGGAAAGGGTTAATGTTAATTTGGTGTTTATGGCCCTTTGTCCCTTTTCCCGCCTTTCCAGGCTCCATTTTGCAGTCTCTCCATAGGTCGCCATTACAGCCCCATATAACCCTATGGAGATTCTGGCGATTTGGGCCTGATTTCATAGAAGACCTGCAGGTGGCGTTCGAGAGGAGGAGCGGCGGTTCCCCATTGAAAGTGAATGGAGTAATGCAATTCAATGGGGATGCCTGGAAGCAAACCTCCAGAGACGATCTGGCAGCCAGCCAGACCGCAAAAGTGGAAATATTATCTTGCTTTGATCACTCCCCGGTCAAGTTCACGTCCTATTGGCGTGGGAACTTTTGTTCTAGGGCGCCCAGGAATAAAATTCATTTTGCCCCTGGCCCCTAGGAACCCCTCACTCGACCCCAACCGGGTCCGGGAGTTAATGACCCTGGTAAAGGGTCACGCTCTTTACGAGAGTCGCACCATTGACCGTAATGGCGGAGAAAGCCGCGTGGCTTTCAAACACTAAGTGAGAAACATTTTTAAACTGAAAACCCATAACTCCTGTTCCGTGGGGACCAGAGGGCTGGGATTTGGCAAGGATGAAGTTACTGCTCCGGCATGACTACATGGCAATTTCCAGCCCTCTCCCCTGAACCGGATGGAATAGGGTTAACTGTTAAAAAGTGTGGGTTTCCCATTGACTTCAATGGTAGCGGAGGTCCCAATGAATCCTATGGCAGCGCCGGCCATATTGATTCTAATGGAGGAAAGCCACGTGGCTTTGAAATGGCTAAGTCCGAAAGTGTGTAAAGTTAAAACACATATCTCCGGTTCTGTGAGTACCAGAGGGCTGGGATTTTGGTAGCATGTCGTCACTGCTCTGGCATGACTGCATGGCAATTTCCAGCCCTCTCTGATCAACCAGACGGAGTATGGGTAAATGTGAATGTAACCCTTTTTGTGAACCGGCCGACCCACCCAATCTCACATTGGCCCCTCGTGGTCTAACCGGTTCCTTTCCCCGTAACACACCTGCTCTAAAGGGCTACTGGTGACTGTATAACACCTGTGGCTCCAGGAGATCTGAGCCTCCGCTAGCTGGGAGCCTGGGGAAACCCTTACCATTACCTGGTGCAGCGCCTCCACTTACCCAGGATCCCCCGTTAGGAAAGATAGCCCTGGGTAAGAAATACAATAACACACGTAGATAAACAATAACTAACTCTTTACTTGAGAACACATATCACATACCATAACACATTACATAACATAACCAGATGCTCTATCCGCATCACCTCAGCCCAATGTCTGGTGTTCCCCACCCAATGTCCTGTGATCCCCCACACCCAACGTCCCGCACTCCTACGGAAGGTCGTGGGTGACTGCGCAGTCACTAAATTAAGCTAGGGCCCAGTTGGTGCACTTAGAATACTTGAGATACCTTCCGAGCACTCCGATGCTCGGGACCCAACTCTCTTCTAAAAGGGTCAGACGTCCGTCTGATCCTTTCCAGGTACTCTGCCGGTGGACCCCAACGAGGGTCCCACCGCTCCACGGGAACTGCAACCGGATCACGGCAACACCAACCGCATGGGAACAGCAACCGCCGCTATCCCTTCCTATCACTAACTACTCCTAGAGTGACAGCAACCCTAACAGGACAGGAACCCTAACCTAGGGCCTGTCCCTGATGAACCGCAACCTGGGATGGCTTGGGGAAAACTCCTAGGGCCTGTGGAACAATAACCTGCCCCTCCTTCCCCTAGCTACCCAGTCCTATCTGTATCTCTAACTCACTAGATACTCCTAAAGCACCTGCAGCTGACACACCGCTCTCACTGTCAGCCTGCAGGGATCCACACACGCTTCACACACACTGCACGCACTGCGCCCAGCACATGCAGCGACAACACACACAGACAGCTGCAATCACACACAGCCACCTGGATCCCGCAGCAATCCCACTGCTTACACACTGTGCCTCTTTGCCAGTGCCCACAGCCCTCTCCGCTGTGGCACTGCCAAACCTGCACCTTCCGCTCCTAAGGGTCACCTCCCTAGCTATGGCCGTCCCTCTTCAGTTAGCCCCGCCCTTACCGGGAATTGGGGCCTGCCTGGGGATCTAGGGAGAACCCTTACCTGATGCAGGAGCCACGCGCTCCCTGCACCCTTCCTACTCCTTCCTTCTCCTCTGCCTGACTGACGCAGCAAAGCCCGGGAAATGTATCTATATTCCCGGGCTGAGCTTCCTCCAGCCCTATTGGCCACACTCAGGCACCTGATGCCTGTCTCCCTAAGCCTCCTGGGAGTTGTAGTTCCCAGGGGCTGCCTAAAGCATTGGGGCCGCGTGCGCGCTTCCCCTGCGCATGCGCGAACCCCTAATGGCCGCCTCAACCTCTCTACTCCCTTCCCTACTCTCGCGCGATCTCTCCCTGCACTGGGAATCCTTTCGCGCGCTTCCGCCCTACTGCGCATGCACGAACTAACGCGCAATGGCGGCGCCCTCTCTTCAAGCCACCGAGCCGGTGGCAACGCGATCGCGGCCCTAGCGACGGCCCGATCGCGTCCCCGGCAACCGGCCTGCACCGCAGGGCAACGCACTACTCCCTGCTCTGGCCCCCACCCTCGCGAAGTGCCGGCGGGTCCGTCGCAGCCTCCGGCGGCACCCGCTACCACACGGCACTCACGGAGAGGGGCCAGGGATTTCAAAATTACCTCGGGGCTACATGAAAAATAAGGTTTTCCCATTGACTTCAATGGCGGAGTTGCTCCATTGACAGCCTATAGCGACGGAGTCCATTGATTTCAATGGGAGAGTGAAACGCTGTGATTTCTTTTAGCTTATAGTGGAGAATCCTGCATTAAAATTAATAGGGGATTTTAACTTGTTTTTTGAATCTCCGGTTCTGGGGGTCGTGGAAGGCTTAAATTTGGCCACTATGGCAAGGGTCCTCCGGCATGAGGACCTGGCAAATTTTAGCCCGCTCAGACCCAAAGAACGGATTATTTTAATATATGTTCAATATTAAAAATGTACTCTGCATCCCTGATATTTCGAAAGCCACAGGCCCAGAAGGAATGTTAATTGCCAAAGGGCATCAGGGTCTCTGAGGGAAACCCATGTATGAAAGGCTCACCGCCCTGGATTAAGAGTTCTAGGATAAAAGGAGAGAAGGACATGGGTACTTGTGATAAGTGTTGTGTTTCACACCTTGAGACAAAGGTTTTTCTGTCCCAAGCAGACTAGGCGACGCCAGTCTTGTGGGAGGGGGCTAGGGAAATGAGCCCCTGATTAGAATAATGCCCACCCAGTGGGCAGGTACTACCTTGCTCCTCAAGTGAGGTAGCAAGGGATAATTGTGGGATTTAATTGATAACCAATGCCTTGCATCCAATGTTATGGTATGGGGCTGAAACTCCATATAAACGAGTGTAAGCTCTATGCCCATTGTCTTCGTTTTTCTACAACTACTTGTTACCTGATGCTTGAATGAATTGCCAATCCTGTACCTGATTTCTTCATTGTCCAACCCCTAAGTAAGTGCTATATTTTATCTGTTATTTGTGCAATCTTGTGTGCTCACCTTCTTTAAGGAATAAACTATATTTATCTTATCATAGTCGCATTCAATTCAACCCAGATATTTTGGTGTATATTATAACCCTGTACTAGCTACCGTGACAGTCAGGCTGACACATGTGCTTTGCAAACCGGAAAGCCTTTTTGCCCGGTTTTGCAAATTGCGGGAAAGATGGAGATTGGTGGGTGAAATATTCACAAGGAGGGGATTGGGTGCACATGTTAAGGATAGCCTTGATCAGCCAATAATTGTGCCCACCGGACTATCCCCAGTGTGATCAAGATATCATTCATGACTACGCTTTACACAGGACTTCGTTCAAGCGCAGGGTAGCGAATCAAGTATGCAAGGGGTTAATACCATCGGAACCAAGAATTTACCCAAACTCCGGAATACGTTTGCCCTGGGGACTCCCGAACGAATTCCTACGAACTTCTACGAAATACTTTGATTTGGCCAAGTTAATAGATCGGCAACTTGCGATCTAGCCACGGGACCTTTAAACAGAGACAGCATTTCTTGCGCTTTCTTGCAAATTACAATTTATTTTGTTTTCCCATCCCCGCAAGTGTTGTATTAAGTGTATTCTGAAGTTGTTGTGTTTTTGTCTAGCAAGGAAATAAATAAAAATTTATTTTGCAACTTGTTCTGTTCAATCGAGTACCCAGAAATAAAAAAAAATTGTTGATAAGTTGTGTCCACCGTGTCACACGTTATTTCAATAAAGATGTGTGTGTTTCACAGTTCAAGGAGTGCCAACCAGCGGAGATTCACAGGACATGAGTTTCAGGGATGATTTTACGGTAAAGTGTTGTCAGGGTGTGTTTGGGTAGAAGGGGACCAGACTTGCTGGTTACCCCAAAACATGTACTCAGAAATCCTACCAGATTCCTGGGGACATGAAGACACAGACAACCGGACAAACTCCTCCCTAGGAAGCAGTTTGCAGCTCATTGCCAGATTTCCCTGCTTCAGCACAGACCAGAACAGTAAGACCGGGCAGGGGGAAATCACATTCCATTATACCCCAGTTTACGCCCAAACCCCCAGAAGTCAGTATAGGGGTTCAGAGTTTTCTCATTATAAGGAATCCGGTTCTACTTTTGCATATAGCCTTGCAGAACTGTGCAGTTTCCAATTACTCCCTCTGGCAATCTATAAGCACCTGTGATAGCTATCTCTGCTGCCCTTGCCGGTGCTCCGTCATTGGAGGAATTCTCACACACCTCCCTCCTGTGATTGGCTCACTGCCCTTTATATGCTGGGCTTTGGCACTGATCCAGTGCCGAGCATAATTCTTCTCTGGGCATTACTGTGTTCAGCCACAAGCCTCCTGGCTTGTCTCGTTTGTGTACTAACCTTTCTAGTTCTCGTTATTAGTTCCCAGAGGCCTGCTGTTACTCTCTACGCAGAAGCCTGTTTTCCAGTGTTCCAGAGGCCTGATGTTACTCTACACACAGATCCCTGAGTTCCTGTGTTCCTGTGGTCTGCTGCTACACCCCATGCAGAGACCTGTCCTGGACTCCTGTGCTGAAGCATTGGTTTGCCAGCCCTGGTTCCTGATACCTGCTGAATTCTCCACTAGCAGAGGTTACCTTTAATTTCCTGAGGCCTGACGCTACTCTCCACGCGGAAACCTGTTTTGGACTCCTTTGCTGAAGCGCTGGTTTTCCCCAGTGCTGCCCTGCGGTGTTCCTCGGCCAGCCTGCTGTCTCCTTCTACAGACACCGGCGTCATGGGCCGAGCCCAAATCTTGCGCAGAGGTCACTCCCGCGCTCACGCTTCTACGCTTGAGCGGGGACCTCCTGTTTACCCATTGCCGAACTCCTGCTTGAATAACGACGATGCTGCCTTCTCCAATCCTGACCTGCTATGTACGACTATGGATTTCTTACTCTGGATCAGTCTGCGCGGACTAAGGTCGGTGATTATATAACCCCACCTCAGCCCGCGGTCCGGTCTCGGTTTCTGGCGAGCACAATCTTTACACTCATCAGGTATAAAGTGGTGCGAGAAAAAAACTTAGCACTTGAGGAATAAAAGTGGCTTTGTGCCAACTTTTGTTAGGAAGCTCCTAGCGCTCTGAAACTTGCTGTGCGCGTAGTTCAGCGAGAAACATGAAAAACACCAATAGCATAAATTTTATAAGTTTGTTTAAATTTTGATGAATGAAAGTCCCCTTCAAATAGTGTATCATAGGCACCTTTGGGCTTTCATTCAGACCCCCGGGGACCGGGAATTACTCAGTTATTGTAGCCACCACTTAGTTTGCGTCTAGTGACTCACAAAATGAGCTGAGGAGGTGCAGCATCCCACTGGCTTGGTGCCACAATGTCTGTAAAAGCCCTTAGTTGAAAGGGCTCAGTGTCTCCAAGGTGTTAGTCAGGGAGGGGATCCTCAAGTACCCCCATCCTACTGTAAAGATGGGGCAGTTTGGCAAATAATGGCTTGCCAAGACTTAGTGTGGCCAGGGAGAGGGGCTGGGTCTCATATGCTCAGGAGCAGAGGTGCCCAGTTTGGCACATGCTCTTAGCAGAATGAGAAGTCACCTCTGCCAGGGTTCCAAAGTATTGGCAACTCCAGGATAGGTGGGAAAACTTTTTCCCACGGAGGGATTGGCTTCACTGGTTAGAGATAGGGATTTAAACTCTTTATGAATTCCTGCAGCCCATCTGGAATAAATTCTAGAGGATTTGTGCAAGCTTAACAAGATTCTTGCAAGAACCCTCTAAGGTTTTGTAAGGGTCAAAGATTCCAAGTGCGATTACAGCAGAGAGCAAAAGAAGCAGGTCCGTCGGAGCACACAGCAGTTGCAGGTAGCGCTGCTGACCGTGGACCGTTTCAAGCCATTTTGCGAGCAACTCCCTCTCCTGGGAAATTACTCCTGGAGACTTGGTTTTTCAAGATTTCGTTTTGGGAACAATTTATTTTGTTTGACCCCGTCCCAGTAAGTGTATTTTCAGTGTAATTGTGTAACATTGTGTGTACGTCCATTCATGATGCTCCTATGATTCCGGGTATAAATGTGTTAAAGTACTGGTCTTCCATGACATGGCGTCAGGAACTTAGGGCTCTATGCAGTAAGCGTTGATAAGGCTTTTTTCGCCATTTCCCCGCCAAAATTGGGTTTGAGATTCAGTAAGCGCCGATAATTGCTTGATTTCGCCAGTTTTCGTTTCCGATAAATTTGTTATGTCCAGTTGCCTACCGATAAGCTGGTTTTCGGCACTTTTCGCCACTTTTTTTATTCGGCTGTATTCAAGTAGCAAAATCAGCTTATCGGGGCTGATCGGCACTAAGAAATTGAGACTTCATGGCCAATTTGTCCCGCCAACTAAAGTTGGCAAGTTGGAGGGGAGAACGATCGCTAAGGCTGCCGGAACGGCACTTAGAAAAAAAAACTCATCTGTACATCAATGGAGTTAATGGAGCGGGGACGTATAACATTATAGTACTGTTTACGTTCGATTGCTCACAATACAAATGTGTTGAGCATTACAGTGTGGGGGGCATTCACTGCATTGTGTCACACCTGACGTTTATTACTTGCATAACATTGTACTTTTATATGTTTTTATCATTTGCGTGTCACATTACTCATCATGTGATGATATGTCAATGGAAAAACCTATACCCAACTCTTAAAGGAGAAGATCACATCATATCATACGTTACTGAAGTGTGCGACTATTTATTATATGATGTTACCCATGTCACACATCTAACACAGCCACCGTATATTCATGTTGCTTTACATTAGACAATGCTTGTAATGTGTAACGCATCATCAAACGTTCATGTACATCTTTCTTCTCATGTTTACATGTACTTTGTGTCCTCCCTTTTTTGATGACGTCCGCTATTGGACAGTCAATCACATTGCATGTTTACATTGTAAACGTTTCATTACAAGCACTTCATGCTAACTTATACACACATCTACAATAGTTACTCATTGTGACACGTTTCAAACTGATTCAATAGCAACTATCCTGATGCCATAAATGTATGCATATGCACACGATAATTAATTGTTGTGAACTTGTGACACTAACATGGCAAATTAGACATGTTGCAGCAAACTTTTTCTACGTCAATCTCATGGTTTTAGCATCATTACATAACTGAGTGTTGCGTTCAGAAGTGGTACATGCATTACACATTACACTAATAATTTACAATGAATGCTTGTACAAAGCTTCACGTTACATCATTGTCAAATATCACGATTGGCTGCTGAATACACAGAAATAATACTTGTTAGATAAAATGGATACAGATTGGGGAGCCAAGTACTTTAATATGTTAATGTAAAAATTTAAACAAATTTAAAGAACAAATCAGTTTTTTTGCCCGTTTTTCAATAAAGTTTTTCAATAAAGGTGCTCATATTGAAACCTTTGAAAAACTGGTCGAAAAGGATCTACAGATATTGGCAAGGGGCTACAAACTGTCTACGTCACAACACAATAATCTCTCAAAGATTGAGAAGTCAAATCTTAATCTACTTAGGGAAAGGAGTGACATATTCATCAAAAATGCGGATAAGGGTGGAGCTGTGGTGGTTATGCATTCAGATCTTTATTTACAAGAAGCCTTGAGACAGCTCGGCAATACAGAGGCATACTGTAAATTAGAAAGAAATCCCACAGCTCCATACCTTATTGAGATAAGAGAACTCTTGGAAATGGGCAGGGAGTTAGGAGTCCTAACACAAAAAGAATATCAATTTATTTATAACCAATCTCCCACAGTATCTATTTTTCACCATCTCCCAAAGATCCATAAGTCTCTGGTCAACCCTCCAGGGAGACCAATAATATCGAGCATTGGATCTTTGGGAGATGGTCTTTCTAGGTACGTGGATCAATTCCTGCAACCTATGGTCAAGACGTTACCGTCATTCTTGCGAGATTCTATAGACTTGTTGACAGATATACAAGAAATCACATGGACACATTCCTATCGGTGGGTCACACTAGATGTGACCTCCCTTTACACTATTATTAATCACACACTGGGCATTAAGGCTATAAGTTATTTTCTTAATCACTCAAATATTCACCTTGCACAGAGCACCTTCATCCTTGATTCAATTATCTTTTTATTACAACACAATTATTTTTTATTCAACAACACTTATTATTTACAAACACAGGGCACGGCTATGGGGACATCCTTTGCACCCTCATATGCCAACTTATTTATGGGTTTTTGGGAAACCACTTTTATTTTTGGTGATGCTAACCCATTTAGACAGTATATTATTTACTATCGTCGCTATATAGACGACTTATTAATTATTTGGTCTGGTAACACTTCTACTTTTCACAAATTCCTTGTATATCTGAACGACAATGTCTTTAATCTTAAATTCACCTCAAATATACATGAAAGCGAGATTGACTATATTGACCTACATTTATATATAGATTCAGATCTTAGAATTCAAACTAAGATGTTTAGGAAAGAAAACTCCAGAAACTCCCTGCCCATGGCCAACAGTGCACATCCAAGACCCCTGATCAGAGGGATTCCGAAAGGGCAATATCTGAGACTTCGGAGACTATGTTCGACAGATGAGTCATTTCTGAGCCAAGCGCAAGAACTATCAGAAAGGTTCAGATGTAGGGGGTATAGGGATGTAGACATCAATAGTGCCTTAGATCATGCACTAAAAATCGACAGATCGACACTTCTAACACAAAAACCAAATAAACTAAATCAATTAAGATCTACAGATAGATCACCGTTGTTTATTACCACATACTCTAGACAGGCGAACCAGATCAGAGCTATTCTGAAAAAGCATTGGGACATACTAAAACTAGACAAAGATCTAGAGACATACATACAAGACCAGCCAAAGATGGTATTTAAGAAGGCGAAAACAATAGCCAATAAAGTGTCGCCTAGTTTGTTTGATCCCATGAAAAAGAACTATAAATTAAAAACCAAAGGCTTTTTCAGATGTGGAGATTGTAGAATGTGCCGACATGCTTCCCCCATCAAACACATACGAAATGTGAACACAAAGAGAACTCATACTCTCAATTCCATGATGACATGCAATACAAAATTTGTGATATATCTCCTTAGATGTACATGTGGTAGTGCATACGTAGGCAGGACAATACGCCCACTAAAAGAGAGGATTGTTGAACATGTTAGAGCTATCAGAAACATGGATGTGAGATACCCTGTTGCACGTCACTTTGCAAAATGCCAATCAGGTTCCCTACAGAATTTCTCTTTTAGCGCGCTTGAACACATAAGACCTCATGTATGTGGAGGAGACAGAGAATCTCTCCTCAATAAGAGAGAAATGTTCTGGATTTATGCCCTTGGGACGCTGGCACCCAGGGGCATGAATCTAGACTGGGAACTCAAACATTTTTTGGATTAAAATCTTGAGTGGTTATGTAATATGCACGAGCATTTGATATACAGGTTATTTATATATGTCTACGCTATTCATATGTTGGTATGGTATATAGAATATTGGCAAAATATATCAGAGAGATACATCTGAGAGAATGTTTGTAACAATATAATAGGTCATGGCTCTTTACACTTATATGTATAATAATATGTTTAATCTCATGAATTTGCTTCTTGTACATGCCAAAGATATTGTCATATATATACTCTGAATTATATCACAGTGTTTCCCTCTTGACTACAATAATAGATCAATAGCATAACTGGTTCCAGTTCATATGAACAGTCAAATGACTAGTATCATTAGAGGGTTGATCCAAATGAGTAGTTGAATGATACTGTATCAGTAGGAACATACAAGATATTCTACATGAAATACTTCTATAATTGGTATGTATTGTTCACAAGCTAATATTTCTTCGTGTCCAATATATATATCTTCCATCTCATTTGCTTTGTTTTTAAACGTTGCGCTTTACTATATTTTTTTAATTTGTATTGTGTTTACCTGTTCATTATATGTTTTTAATGTCACTTATTCTGTGTTTTGTTTTACTCTGAGTATCTCCATTGTGCCTTATACTCCTTAGCTTTGCCCAGATTTCCCTATTATATACGCTATTAGTTTATACATTATTCTACAAGCAGGCTATACTATACAAACACGCGATATCCATAGAGCGTGTCACGTCACCAGGGGAGGCGGGAGCAAGAGTCTGTGGCTCCAATGCTATTCTAACAATTTAATTATTCACTCATGCCTTGCGCGATTGGCCGATAGGGCATCCAATGGGAGAGAGGTCTCACCAAATCACGCGATAGAAACAGAGCGTGTGACGTCACGGTTGGGGGCGGGAGTTATACTACATAATGGAGAACTCAGCAGACGCGCAGTTACTCTTTGATAAAGGGACAACAGTCCTGAAACGCGTCAGAGTGTTTGTATTATACTTTTGATGACCACCTAATAAAGCAGTTTTTATTGGAATTGGTGTGCAGCCCCCATTATCTACTACAGCAGTGCTCCGCCGACGGACCCCACGGGACCACCCCCAACTTACATGTTAATGTAACACATTGCATTTTACAAACTCACCTGACATCATCACATAGCTATTTAAAGGACGGCCATTACCTGCTCATTCACAGCTACAGATTTCAAAATGATGCACATGTTTAGGAGACGCAGGAACATTCTTTTGCACGAGTGGCTTGCTGATGAACAGAATGACATAGGGCAAGGGAGGGACAGAGGCAGGGACAGTGACAGGGACAGGCGCGCGGACACGATAGGGACAGGGAGAGGGACAGGGAGAGGGACAGGAGATGAGAGGAGAAGACAGAGAAGAGAAGTTGTGGCTCGTCCGCGTGTGTACATGGAGAGAACCCTGTTAGATGGGATGAGTGAGGAGGAGATAGTAAGTCGCTATCGTTTGAGTTCAGCAGCAATCTTATCTCTTTATGAAGAGATAAGGGGAGATTTAGATTTTTTGACAGCCAGAGGTTGTGCAGTCCCTGGGCTTGTTAAAATGCTGTGCTCATTACATTATCTTGCTTCCACGTCATTCCAGACTACTGTGGGCATAGTGGGCGGGGTCTCGCAATCTACAGTCTCGCGGGCCTTTACCCAGTTTCTCTATGCACTCAATAGACGCGCTAGGAATTATATTTATTTTCCTAAAGACCAGACACAGTGGCTGGAAGTCAGGAATGGCTTTTATACCATAGCAGGGATACCATGTGTGATGGGTGCAATCGATTGCACCCATGTAGCTTTCATTCCGCCTAGTCAGAGTGAGCATGCTTACCGCAACCATAAGCACTACCATTCCCTGAATGTACAGGTGGTATGCGATGCCACGATGAAGATAATGCATGTGGTAGCCAAATTCCCTGGTTCCAGTCACGATTCCTCTATCCTGAGGAACTCATCAGTCTTCCATGCTTTCGAAGAAGCCCATTTTGGACCTGGTTGGCTGCTGGGTGAGTACATATTTGGATGTTGTAACACAAACCTCTTTTTTGTTTAGGAATGATTTTATTTTAGAATGTTATCACTAATGTTACCTTATGTGTGCTCCATTGATTATAGGTGACTATGGATACGGAATTAGGCCGTGGCTGTTGACCCCGGTGCTAAACCCTCAAACTGAAGCAGAGGAGAGGTACAATGCTGCCCATATATCTACGCGATCCGTTATAGAGAGGACATTTGGCCTTCTCAAAACTAGATTTAGGTGTCTCGACAGAACTGGTGAGGCTCTTCAATATAAGCCACAAAAAGTGTCTGATATTATCATTGTTGCATTTTGCACAATGTGGCACTCAGACATAATGTACACACAGACATAGGTCAGGCTTTGGAAGAGGAGCATCCCACCAATGTACCAGCTGAAAATGAACAAACAGCCAGTGGTGCCGAGACACGCCAGAATGTCATAAATACTTTTTCTTCATGTAAGTAAATACATATATGTTCCTAGTACTACTTTGATATATTAATTATGTTATATTAACACTACATTTATTATAATAACATTCTGTTAGGACACAGATGAATATGGGTCGCACACCTTTCTCTTCTCTGCAGTGTGGACAAAGGCATGTGGCACCGGTATGTTATTCTTGCACAGGTTATATAATCCTTCTTCGAATGTAAACTAGTTGTGTGTATGTGAATACAACAAGTGTTACAAACGAGTAATTTCGTAACATTGTGTTGTTGATTATGCAAACACAATACACATAGTATGGCCATAGTCATTCATTATTGCAGTATGGTTACATACAATCTTATTGTTACACTGTTACATGTGCATCAATATGATGTGTACACCAGGCAGCTTTTCATATTTAATGTGTCAAAATATACATGGTGTTTCATATGTAACACCAAATACACACTTTGGTGTGTTGCTTACGTTAATGAAGATGTCATGTCAATGTTTGCAATTGATGTATTGTTCAATTTTTTTATAGGTATATCTCCTCTATGACTGACCATGGTATGTATATGAACTGACATCTGTAATAAGATGTGCCTACCTCTATATACGTATAATTATAGGATGTATAAACCCAACATAGTTGTCAACTTGAAATCTTACATACATCTCGTTTCTCTATCATGTACATGCGTTTAGATACTCTTGATGTTTCATGTGCATTGTTTGTGAAAATTATTAGTGACATGACATCACATTTAATGTATGTACCCTTAAAAATTCCATGATTCTAATATAGGGGTGGGTGGAGAGAAGAGGATAAATGCTGCTAGTTTTTGGCTTAGAGGAGGTGATTAACCACGGATGCACATGAGTGATCATAACACTCCATGCATAAATGCCTGTAATCACACCAATGCTTTGTACATCTTGTATGTTGCAATGTATGTCATTAGTAATGGTATGAATTAATTGTAAAGATTAGTTTTACATTGTCACATGTGTATGTATAAGTCACACATGTGTGTTGATGTGACCTACATGTGACAAGTGTCAAACTGTTAACACAAAGCAAAATATTTCAAAAATGTATTAGTACTTGTACATAATTCATTTCACCCAATGACAATGTTGTTAATATAGTTGGAATGTCATTCACGTCAGTTCATCATTATTATGATGATCATTTACAAGTATTCTTAACATATGAACGTCAATCACGTGCACATTTGCATAGGCACACATGTCAAGACCACTGTTTGAGTCTGTATCAATATGTGTATGATGCATGTATAACACCGTCAAATGATAACATCAGGGTTATTATGTTAGCTTATATCATCATACTCACTTTACTCTGTATGTGTTGAACGTTTACTAAACACAGTAAACTATAGTTAGTTTGCTAAATGAAATATACACAGAAACTTACATGTTTACAATATCAGTGCCTAATTTTCATAACATCATGCATTTGTAGTTGAGTGCTACATATAGTTGAGTGCTACATGTTGGCATAAAACATTTTTGCCACACTACAAAACAATTAAAACAACATCCCCATGTAACATGAGAACTTTTACATGAAATAGCTACTTGGTTTTAAGTCTCCTTTACATACTTTCTACAGTCATACGTCCCATTCTACAATATACTACACAAATGTGTTTGCAGAGTGGGAATGGTTATTATATATTAAACAGACCATGGCATATAATGTTAGTACAAAATAAAGTACACACATAAAATTTAAAAATTGCACTGTTTAGCAACATCATTATGTTAATTAAGTGGTTATGAAATATAGGCATAACCGGATCACATTTTCTATTGTTTGCTAATATGCGCTGCAAGCATTATAAAAATTGTTGCATATGTAGTATATTAGTCGGTCGCTCCTCCTCACAATCATCTCATATAACGTTTGACTCTTCTGAAATCATAAAGTGATCCCATTGATTCTTCCCCGACATCTCTGAAATACAGCAAACACATGATGGTCACAGATGGCACCTTGATATATGTGTAGCCGTGACAACGCGTTACACATCTCTATATGATTGTGTATATCCACGCGTAATTCACTTATATGTTAGAAGTGCAAGGTTACAACTAAACATCATTATGTATCTTTTTGTTCATTGCGTTGCAGGCATAACTAGGGATATGATATTTCCGGTGCCTGTATACATAATAATGTGCGCGCACATCTTAATTTGTACACGCACTTCACGATTGGGTCGACTAAGTGTTAGCGCATGCGCTAAACAATGTGTACGCTGTGCGTTCAATACATGTTGTTACTAGCATTAAGCATATAATATGTATTTGAAAACCAATGAACGCGAAACAAACATCGTTCTAAACACGTACTTCTATAATCTTTTTAAACGGACGTGTGTGGACGGAAACAACGGTCGATCACCCAATGAGCGAATACAATACGTGTGACGTCATGTTAAGGCAGCGAGAAGTGCACGCAAACACTCCTCCCACTGAATTAACATTGGCCTACCGCACTGTGCACGGCCACAAACACAGACGCGCGCGCATGACACAGTGCAGTGACCGTAACAATAACAAACGGACACAGCCAATAGGCTTTGATGCATGCACGTCAGTTGGGGGCGGGGCTTACATCCGTAATCCTTTTTAAGCACGCCTTGGCACATGACAAGGGTCCCACGTCATATGTGGCCGACCCTCTTTTTTTTAGATGTTGCATGATAAACAAAGAGGTGTGTGTTACAGTTATGGTAACATGTTGCAATGATATGTTTTAAGAGATAGGAAACTAGGTATATTTTCTCCGTTACCAATGTGTACTAATGTTTCAGGTTGTAGTATATTGTAATAGGAAACAATGTGTTTGTGAACGCTACATGTTATGCTGTCTGCAATGTTACGCTGTATCCACGCATTTTGTGTAAACATGGTGGATAGAAAAAAGTTAAAACTTTTAACGGTGAGTCAACGCATAACCATTATTATATTTACCATTCTTGTAGAAGTAACACTTCGTTTGGCTGCAACTGGTCGCTCCAGAAACACACTGCATTTTCATCCATGGTTGAGGCAACCATTAAATCCTGTACGAGACACATCTCCATGAGGCGCTCATAGGAATCGGCACTGCCTTCTTCAAACGATACGTCCGGAGGTACGTACAGTTCTTGGTTTTGCCATTCAAATGGGTTTTGATCAAAAAGGTTTGGAAAAACATCATAGTAGTTATGTTCATCTTGCATCTGTGCTTCAGGAATGGAAGGTGCAGATATTGCAGCAGGTATCGATTCAGACGGAACAGTAGTAGCGGATCCATTGCTATTGGTATTAGGAATAAATATGCTATTTATCAGAAGATATGTGCCATGTTCCATGGTAATTTTAAATTGTGGTGCAATCTGCCAAAATACATACCTTTCATGTAGGTCATCATGGACACGTTCAAAACACTCATTTGTTGATAAAGTGAATCGTACAGATGATTTAAAATTTCCAGCGCGGCACGGGTCTTGGTAATAGGGATATTTACTTCTGATCAAGTCATAGATTACCCCAACGTTGGCTTTCTGTAGTTCAGTTGACATGATAGCCTCTGCTATCATTTTTTTGTAAGATTTGTGCAGATGGCTGTTCAATGTTGTTTGCTCTGCCATTGCTGCGTCTCAAATAATGTGTGAAACAGGAGTAGAACTTTTCTTCTGCTGAATGTGAAACTATTTTAATGTTATCTTTTGTGGCTTTTTACAAGGTCACAATACAATGTCCATGTTTCACTCCTTTTTTCAAGCACCAATTCGAATGTGTAGAAATAATTGGCACACATTTTTGTGTTAAGATAGCAAATTCACTCAAAGTGTCATTGTTTTTCACTTAATCTACATTCTCAAAACAAGTGTTCGATTTTAATTAAAAAACAATGTGGGTGCGAAAATCTAGTGTTGGCATTATGAAAATACTGCCTACACTGACATATAATGAGATATAAACACACCTGCTAATGTTTTCCTCTCTGTCTTTTGTTCAACATTTCACTGTGTGTATCTTTCTGTCTGGTTAACTCTCTGTCTTTCTCACACATTTTGAATATCTGTGTATATCTATATCTATATATATATATATATATATATATATATATATATATGTGTGTATGTTACTGTATTTAAGGCCTTCTATGTAAACAGGGATTGTTATATTGCTCAGACTTAGTTAAAGGTTTAAACATTACAGGATAAGTATGTTTGAGGGCCTATTAGAGTCAGCTGTGTCCAATTTGGAGTTAATATCAAACAAGGCCTTTTTTGATTTTACAAGGCCGGTAGTGGTACAACATATAATATATCTATTTAATCCAGTTCTAGACTGAACATATTGATGGCAGTAAGTAGGCCTTGTATGAAACCTATTTACATGGTGATCAAGGTGAGTGAATTATGTGCTTCATAATATTAGGCCCATATTGTTAAAGGGTCAGATCATGTATATTTCACTAACATAACGCCTGTTTAATTTCAATACTGTGTTTTCACAAGAAATCATCATATATATCTTGTGATAAAAAAACTCTATACAAATTTACATCTTTAAAACTTTAGATATATATATATATATATATATATATATATATATATATATAACTAAAGTTTTAAAGATGTAAGATATATATATATATATATATTAGTTATACACTGTGTGTGTACATATATCCATAGATACTACATATATATTTTTACATATTCACAGATATGTTATTGTAAGCAGTACTCATACATGATGAGATGCCAACATTAAGAAGCTTCAAGGAAGGTGAAGGTAAGTAATCTTTATCAGTTAATCCTGCTCTGAACTGAAATGTAAGATGTTAGCAGTTAAAAAGATATTTTTTTAAACTTGCATGTGAATAATATTAACATGCAATGATGACCTAAATTACCTACCAAACACACCCAAATACAATGTTTTGCAGCTAAGTGAATGTCAGCTTCTATAAACATTGCAACTGTGTAATGTTGGACCATTACTGAACAGATGATTAATACATAAATATTAATTACATTATGCATTCATTCGGACTGTGAACATTTCCAAACCTTCACGTGTACAAGGACATACTTGAATGTTTGGAAACAACAGGTCTTGATCATACATACAATATTCATTAGATAATCTAAAGTCAACATCACAAGGCCAAAGACAGATTTACTTAATGTGAAAATGTATTGATTTTTTCCTTTTTGAGACCGAGTCACAGGCCTGCTTGTTGTCGGTTGTGTTTGTTTTTTCCGTTTGGCAACAACTTTCAGCAAATCAGAGCCTGTTTGACTGGCCTGTGGCACTTCACGGGCAGGAAGATTGGGCAGTGACACTTCAGGGGCAGGGCTTGTGGGCAGTGACACTTCAGGGGCAGGGCTTGTGGGCAGTGACACTTCACGGGCAGGGATTGTGGGCAGTGGCAGTTGTGAACAAGTTGGTACACAGTGCACAACTGATGCTTGCTCCGTTTCATGTTTTTGTTTTTTAGTTTGTTTCCAAAAACTGGTTATTAGTAATTGCTTGTGCATTTTTCTTTTTGGTGCCTCCTTTGTAGGTGTCAGCTGCAGATTTTCTACAGATGGCAACGGTTGGATGTCGAGAGGAACATTCACAGAACTTTCAGCTACTGTAGCGGTAACATCCCGACCTGGGGAATGAATATCAGATGCATGGGGTGAAAAATTAGCAGCATCTAAAGATCCATCCTGTGATGGGGTGAAGTTGAATAGATGTGCTGTTGTAGTCATTCTCAAGTGATTAGCTTGGGTTAGCTGAACAACTACTGCTTCTAATGTGTTGTTTAATTTTTGTATTTGTTTAGGAACTTCAATGAAGACTCTGTGAAGATGTGACAATTGTGATATCGTTTCTTCCTGCAGTGATATCATCCTTTCGCACACTGACATCATATCTGAATGGCGACGATTTTCTGCTTCAACAATTTTTTCTTCAGAAGCTGCTATTGCTGCGTATGTGTTACTTGCTGGAGGAATTGCCTGTGTTACTCTTTGAATGGGAACCTCTTCATGCTCACTTGATTGCATTTCTGTGTCTTTGGCATCATCATGTTCTAAAATTAAATGAACACATGATGAAATGGCATGCTAATGTCTGCTGTTTTACTATGTAATTATACACTGTGATAACAACTATCACCTAACATGTTTCCATACGTTTTCTGACGTCACATTAAAATGTACCTTGACTTAAGAATTATGTTTCGACTCAGTGTGAAATAAGAATGAATGAAAGGTTGTTCAAACCTCACAACTCCTACATGATACTTTACATCCCAAACACAATACATGTTCTCTTAAAAAACTTCTTTTTCAGTGACACTAAGTAATCAAATTTAAATAACATGTCTTAAACCATTAATTAACATGACAACATAACATATAGAAATGAACATATTATTTGTCCTGCACCTCATACACTCCCCTTCCAGGTGCGATGAGCTGCATGACCCAGGTGAAGACACTTGCTCAGTCTCAGGTGACACATGTCCTCCAGGAGCAACTATATAGAACAATAACATCAGTTGTTAATTGACATGTGTACATAATGACCATTGAGTTAGTGTATCTTGAGTATGTATGGCTAACTAACAGCATCACTTCATGAAATGAAAAGATGTGAGGGGCAAACTGAACATTATTCGTTTTAATAACAATGTACATGCCAGTGTACTTTGGACTTTTTAGTTCACTAACATACAACATACAATGTTTATGCAGTAATGCGTTGTAACAATATTATTAATATTGGACATACACTGCATATGTTGTGCAGTAATATCACAATTATAATGTACATCACTATCATGAGATCAACGTTGACAATGCTTATCATTAAGTAGGTAATATTGGAAAAGTTTTTGATTTTATTACTGGATATGTGTGCTACAGTAATAGAAGCTGTTGCAGGGCTGAATGTGGCTGCTACTCAATAACACAACACTTGCAGTGTGTCGCTCACAGATGCTACTGGTGTGATAATTTGGTGTTGATATAAGTTGAACAATAGATCTGAGTGAACGAATGTGTAACGTACATTATGATACATAATATTTTGGTGGGTGAATTTGTACATAGAGTTACCATTTCAAATGACTGTGATTATCTTCTGTTTAGCTTGTCAGGTTTAAAGAACTGTAGTCCCTCCCCCAAAAGGTGACATCATCGTGACCTTTCAATTAAATCAAGCAGCTGTAAGTGGTCTCTACAAAGTAGACCGTATTACATGGCTGTGTGCACAACCCCACCCCCTGTGTTCACGTGTATGTTGTGATGACATATTAATTGCAGCTGGTTGAACACAATGTTAGATGATCTAATTACTATTATGAAGTGAGCTACCTATGAACACAATTACATAACATATGCAACGTGTGCCTCATTATGCTCTCTGTATATGACATGAAGCAAAAAAGGACCTTTTAATAACCAAAAGCAAATGTGTTAGTGCAAGTGATGTTTGTTGGCCGTTGCATGCAATATCTTCGATGCATGATTGCAAGAGGCAGTAATGTCGTGTTTGTAGGTGTCACATAAATTAAATATAAATTACTATTATATATATGTCTGTACTGCAACACTACATAGTATTGTTTGCTCATTAGCATGTGTTAGACATGTGTGCTACCCTGTTGTTCCCCATCTTCGGCCAGCATAAATTGCTTCCACTGCAGCAAAGGATTGTGGGAGATGACATGCAAATGAGCACGCAGTGCCACGTGATATATTATTTAGTGCTTTTAGTAGGACAACGAAATATAAATATATATTGATAGATATATATTTATATAGAGAGAGAGACATATATACAGTACATATATAGATGTAGGTATGCTTCTATTGGGAAGAAAGTATAAATAGCAGCGGAAATTTCAAAAATAACTGTAACCAACGACACGCCTAGTACAGTAACATTTCTCACCTGGTGGAAATGCAGAGGAATAAATTCCGATGTCTCTGTCACCGGCCAAACCCTCCACGACGACGGGAAGTAATTTTTCCCGAAGCTGCTCCTCCAATGGCGTTAATATGAGACGTTGTGCTGGCGGTCCACCTCCAGTGCCAGAAGCATGCAAGCGTAGTTCTTGTATTTTCCTTTTTAATTTTGCCCTAATATCGTCAAATCTCTTGCGACAATTATTCTTGTCCCTGACACGATTCCCACACGCATTCACACCAATTATTATTTCATTCCACTTCTCTTTTTTGCTTGCTGAACTTGTCCGCCCTTGAAATACATACAACATATATGACGTTAATTCCTACTAATAAAACGAACAATTTCCTACACTGCTAGCTGTTCCAAGAGATACCAAACATGCTGGTTTAGGTGTAATATATGAAGCACATGAGCATTCACTTGTAAACATAGACATGTAAGGAAGCTTGCATTAATATTGTATGAAGTTAGTGCAAATTGAACGACAGAGTGTTCTTGTCGTTGTAACGCATGATAAAAATATGTGATTACAAAATAATGTAGATTGATAGATATTATGGACCCATATTTGCATATTAACACACCTCACATGACCTAGGATCACATGTATTTGAAGAATGAATGCAAAGGTAAACTTACCTACTAAATGGCCAAACAGACTGTCATAGTGCTCCAGAATCCCAGTGACAAGAGCTGTGTTTTCCTGGTCATTGAACCGAGGATTATGTGGCTTCTCCACACGTTTCTTCCGAGCAGGTTTAGGCTCAGAGCTTGGCTGGTGCTGACTGGACTCTCCTTCTTCCAATGGAAGAGACTCCAAAAGCGGGCCACCAGCAAGCACGCCACCACACACACACACCAGCAGCAACTGAGCCAACAGCAGCACTCACACTCCCAGCAACAGCACTTGCACTCCCAGCAACAGCACTCGCACTCCCATCAACAGCACTCGCACTCCCAGCAACAGCACTCGCACTCCCATCAACAGCACTCGCACTCCCAGCAACAGCACTCGGCTGAACCCTACATTCACTCACACGCGTACTCACACGTCTAGCAGTACCACTCACACCAGCAACACTCTTCCCACGTTTTGCGTCCATACCTGTAGCACTCACAAAGAACAGAAAACAAATGTAAAGCCAATCCCACTGAACACTTACACATACAAAACAAGACAAAGATGTAATCAAAACAACAAAGGCCAAAGCTCTCACAATACACAACAAGTCTCTCAGTCAATATGCAAATATGAAATCGCCCAGCTCTGTGCGTCTCTCTCTCTCTCACTCCCAACAACACAGAGAATGATTAACAGTACACGTTGCCTTTAAATAGGCCGCGCAATCCAAAACATGCTTGCTTCGCCTGATTCAGCAAGAAGTTTAATTGGCGAACCTAACAGCACCCCGCCATGCAGGCCGATACACCTGTGTGTGATCGGCACCTGTGTGTGATCGGCAAATCATCGTGAGAGTGGGCGGAAGTGTTTTCGGCTTGATTCTGAAGGGATTCGGCACTTACTGCATACGGAGAGGGAAAATCGCCAAAATCATGTCAAATCGGTAAGCTTGGCCATTGAACATTTTCGGCGCTTACTGCATGAGGCCCTTAATGCCGATTTGAATTCCAGGACTTTTTGGGACAAGTCCCGGTCAACCTAAAGAGTTTGTTTTACCTCTTATTTCACCTAGGAATGTCTTGATTTGTCGCCCAGATCTCAGTAAGTGTGGTTTTCTTCTGTATTTTGTAATCTACTGTGTGTATGTCTGTTTCAATGAAATAAATGACAATTTGTATTAGTAACGTGTTTTGCTCAGAGAATGATCCCAGTAAAAAGGTGTTTGACCTGGTCTCCTGTAACAATCTCCCCTTCTGCACACCATACGCACACATAGCAGCAGGCAAGCTGTCCCTCACGGGGATCTTTCCTGTAGCCAGTGTCACTGTCGACAATAACTTATCAACACTTTTATATTTTTGGGATTCTTGATTGAGCATAACAAGGCGGGCAAAATAAATTGTAATTTATTTCCTTTATAGACAAACACACGACAACCTCAGAATACACTTAATAATCACTTACAGTACAGAGATGGGGAAACAAAATAAATTGTCCATTGAACAAAGGCTGAAGAAATAAAGTGTCTGGCTTAAAGTCCTTTTGACTTGGTCGCAACTTGCCAACCTAATATTTCTGCCAAATGAATGAAGCTCTTTCCAGTTAATTGGGATTCGTTCGGAGACGAATTCCTGAAGTAGGGGTAAATCCTTGGTTACCATGTTGTTAACCCCTTGCGTTCTGGAACCGCTGCCGCTGTACTTGAACGGAATCTTGAGCAAAGCTTGGATAAGTCATGAATCACACATGGAATAGCTCGGCAGGCAGGTTATAGGATTTACAGTCCTATCTCTAACACGTGTGCCCAATCCCCTCCGTGGGAACATTTAACACACCAATCCCCAATTTGCCCTGAGTTTGCAGAACGGGCAAAATGGCCTTTCCGGTTTGCAAAGCGCATGTGTCAGCTTGATACCTAGGCGTTTTACTATTCTGGGGGCCCACCCCTGACCTGGCAACTCTCAGTCTGAGGTTTGGTCACAAAGTGTGAAAGGCTCATGCTGAGTACCGGGATCTGGCACCCAGCAACATCCCGGCCATTTTCAAATTTTGTATCACTGAGGCTTTTCAACTCGGACTTCACTAGACTCAGAGTCTCCCACTTAGAAGGGGCTCTTTGAAGTACGGAGAGGAAAATACCCTCAGCTCATTCACCCTTAGCATATTTGCATGCTAAAGGATTTTTCCCGGGCTTGCAGAAAAAACTTTCCTGCCTGTACATTTAATACCAACAGTAAAATGCATGTTATTAATAAAAGTATGTTCCACTTGTGTCACTGGAATAAACTTCATATGTGGGTGCATGGTTTCTTTATTCTAAGTTGCACTCCAAAAATTAGAGTGCTAGCCCACTCCATTCTCAAGTTAGCGTACTTAATTGAAAGGGCTATAATGTGAGGTCCATAGTTAACCCAGTTCCCACGTCAAAATATTTTCCCCTTTCAAGTTAAGACGCTAACAAAGCAAGAGATACATTTGACAGAACCCACTTCAGTTTAACTGCAAACCACTTATTCAATTAACCTTGCGGTTGCGAGGTCTAGTGCTTAGAAATAGATACCTATCCTTCAAAGCGGCTCACCCATACACAGCCACGCGTCTTCAATCAGCGCTTGGTTCAGCGCTCACAATGCCATCTTGTGTCTGAAACGCTAACATCACAGTTTGTATTCATTCTTATTACCACAGTCAGGGAATAGACTGCAAAATGGGGACAAGCAATGTGGTATAGGGGAAAAAACATAATGGGAATGCACATACTGTACATTTAACCCCTTCACTCCCAATGAGATTTAGGGTTAATCAGCTGGATATAATGCCTTTATTAATGGCCTGATTAACCCTCTCATTGCCACACCCAGGATCACAGCTGTCACTGCACACTGACCTGTTGTGTTAGAGATCTCTCCTTCTGCACACCGTACACATACATAGCAGCAAGCAGGCTGTCCCTCACGGGAAGCTTTCCTGTACCCAGGATCACAGCTGTCACTGCACACTGACCTGTTGTGTTAGAGATCTCTCCTTCTGCACACGTACACACACATAGCAGCAGGCAGGCTGTCCCTCACGGGCAGCTTTCCTGTACCCAGGATCACAGCTATCACTGCACACTGACCTGTTGTGTTAGAGATCTCTCCTTCTGTGCACCGTACACACACATAGCAGCAGGCAGGCTGTCCCTCACGGGGAGCTTTCCTGTACCCAGGGTCACAGCTGTCACTGCACACTGAGCGAGGAGCGAGGCTGGAATTATTCTAAGAAAAAAACACACAGCTTTATTATTCATTTTTGGGAAAGTTACATAGTTACATATTAGATTAGGTTGAAAAAAGACGTAGGTCCATCAAGTTCAACCTATGCTAAATTTAGACAACATATACTTTATCCTATATCTATACTTACTTATTGATCCAGAGGAAGGCAAACAAAAAACCCCATTAAGGGGAAAAATTAATTCCTTCCTGGCTCCAAGAATTAGCAATCGGATTAATCCCTGGATCAACATCCTTCCCATGTATACTTATTTGGTATATCCCTGTATACCTTTCCCATCTTAAAAGATGTCCAACCTTTTTTTGAACAAATCTATTGTATCTGCCATCACAGTCTCCATGGGTAATGAATTTATGTTGCTATTACTTGTGATTCCCAGGGATATACAGGTACATGGTTTCTCCACGATTGGTTTATGGATGCATGTGGATATTCCCTCAAGATACGAGAAGAGACATAGTGCGATCCTATATAGACAAGGTTTAGTAAAAAAAAAATGTACACTAAGTACTTTGTGCATGTATAACAGGCAATGAATATAAGGGAAGAAGTTGGGCTTGAGTCCTTGGTGCAGTGTTGGGTCTTCGGATAGTATCTAGCTGCAGTCCTGCAGTCCTCTAGGTGATACGAAGATACTCCTTCTGCACCACTTCCCTCGCGCTTCTCGCTGCCTTCTCGTGTGTCTGACTGTGTTGGTGAAAGGGTTTACCACGCCAATAAAAAAGGTATTATGCCTGGCTGGTTAACCCTAAACCATGTTGGGACTGAAGGGGTTAAATTGTGTGGTTATCATAATGCCATGTTTTCCCATACACTATCGTTATTGTCCCTATTTTGCAGCCCAGAAGCTAGTTGCAGTTATATGTATGTCTGTAAACTGTGCAAATTGTATTCACGACACAAGAGGCAGCTTCTAGTGCTGTGCCAAGCGCTGATTGAATAAGCGTGCTTGCAATTAATTGGCTTCTTTGAAGATAGGTATCACTTTCTAAGCCGCAGACGTCTAAACCACAAAGTCAATTGAATAAGTGGTCTGCGGTCTTGCTGAAGTGCCTTCTCGTTAAAATGTATCTAGCCATCTCGTTGTCAACTTGAGGTGAATTTGTGGCGCGCGTCTGAGGTTACCGATCAAAGCCAGCACGGATACATTGTATGACGGCTTGTAACCCAGACCAAATATTGGTCAAATCGTAACCCACATCACAGAGCCCCTTCAATTAAGTGGATAAAGTGCGCTAGGAAAGAGCTAGCACTCTAATTTTTGGAGTGCAGCTTGGTAAAAAGGTAAAATGACCGTACATATGAGTTTTATATTTGTTGCACACACAGAACATACATATGAAAATAAACTGTATTTCCAAGGTGTTTTAAATGTACAGGCAGGAACCCTTTCCTGTCAGCCCGGCAATGAATCTATTAACATGCGCATATGTTATGGATGAATGAGCTGAGGGATTTTTCATTTCCGTACTTCAAAGGGCACACTGCTAGGTTGGTGCCTCAGTGTCTAGAGAAGTCCGGAATTAAAAAAAAGCCTCAGAAACCCTAGGTGTTTGCCAAGTATCAGATACCGGTGCGAAGTATGGGCACTTCACACTTGGTAGCCAAACCCAAGACTTGCTGTCGCAAGGTAAGAGGTTGGGCCCGGTATGTGGCGATGAGAGGGTTAATCAGACCATTAATAAAGGCATTATACCTGGCTGATTAAATCTACATTGCATTGGGAGTGAAGGTGTTAACTGTATGTGCACACCCTGCTCGATTTTCCCCTACACCATTCTTCTTGTCCCCATTTTGCAGCTCATTTCCTGGCTGGAGTAATAGGGAATATACAAACTGTGTCAGTTAGCTTTTCAGACAAAAGATGGCATTGTGAGCGCTGAACCAAGCACTGTTTGAAGACGCGTGGATATGTATGGGAGGGCCGATTTGATAGATAGGTATCCATTTCTATGCACTAGACCTCGCAACCGCAAGGTTAATTGAATAAGCGGCTTGATGTTTAAACTCAAGTGGTTTTCTGACAAAATGCATCTCTTGCCTTGTTTGCATCTTAACTGGAAAGGGAGAAAGTCTTTTGATGTGGGAACTAGGTTAACCACGGAAACCACCATAGAGACCTTTCAATTAAGTATGCTAACCTGCGAACGGAGAAGGCTAGCTCAGAATAAAGAAATAATGCACTCACATATAACATTTATTCCAGTGACACAAGCAAAGTATGTAGAAACTGGGTGCTCTAAAGATGGTGAAACTTTCACGCAATAACATCCATATATTCAAATGTGGGACTCCTATAACAGACTATACTACCGAGTGGGTATAAACTGATGTGTCATCTGTGAGTGACCAGTCCAAATGCAAAATCACTTCTCCTGAAGGGAACAATCAATAATGCTGGATTAAATCACCTTGATGTAATCTCATTGGAGGAAAAATAATATGTACTGGTACTCATCCATAAATAATAATCACATGAGAAATAAATTGGAAAGATCTTACCCACTCCTTAAGTCTTGTAGAGTCTGAGATGGCGTGCCAGTCTGTTGATGCAGCAATCCAATAAGAAGACAGCGCACTGCCAGGGAGACAGGTGAAATAAAAATAATATTCTATTTATTCAGCACAAATACAAAACATCACCCAAGGATGTGGAAAAATCCTCCTACGCGTTTCAGACACGAGTGTCCTTGATGGACTATTTGTGCTGAATAAATAGAATATTATTTTTATACCACCCTGGCAGTGCGCTGTCTTCTTTTTTCTACCAGTGACACAAGCAGAACATGCCTTATTAATAAAATGTATTTTACTGTTGGTTTTAAATGTACAGGCAGGAAAGATTTTTTCTGTAAACCCGGGAAAAATCCTTTAGCATGAAAATATGCTAGGGGTGAATGAGCTGTTGGTATTTTCCTCCCTGTACTTCAAAGAGCCCTGCTAAGTGGGAGACTCTGAGTCTAGTGAAGTCAAGAGTTGAAATGCCTTAGAGATACAAAGTGTGAAAATGGCCGGGATGTTGCTGAGTGGCAGATCCCGGTACTCAGCATGGGCAATTCAAACTTTGGGAACAAACCCCAGACTTAGTGTTGCCAAATGAGGGGTGGACCACCGGTATGGTAAACCTCTTAGGTGTCAGGGTGACACATGCGCTTTGCAAACCAAGATAGCTCTTTTTGCCCATTTTGCAAAATCCGGTCAAATCAGGGATTCGTGGGTTAAATGTTCCCACGGAGGGGATTGGGCATGCATGTTAGAGAAATGACTGTGAACCCTATAAATGTGTCTGCCGGGCTATCCCCGGTGTGATTCATAACTTATCCAAGCTTTGCTCAAGATTCCGTTCAAGTACAGCGGCAGCGGTTCCAGAATGCAAAGGGTTAACAACATCGTAACCAAGGATTTACCCCTACTTCAGGAATTGGTTAGCCAGGGAGACTCCCGAACAAATCCCTATGAACTAGAACAAACTTCTTTCATTTGGCGGAACTATTAGGTTGGCAAGTTGCGACCTAGCCAAAAGGACTTTAAACCAGAGACTTCATTTCTCCAGCTTCGTTCAATGGACAATTTATTTCATTTCCTCATTCCAGTAAGTGATTATTTAGTGTATTCTGAGGTTGTCGTGTGTTTGTCTATAAAGGAAAGAAATGACAATTTATTTTGCCCGCCTTGTTTTGCTCAAATGAGAATCCCAAAAATCTAAAAGTGTTGATAAGGTCTGGTCCACCGTGACAGGCTTATATTAACTGGTGGCAGCGTGTGGGATACTGATTGAGCCTATGCTACAGTCTCCTGCGGGACTCTGTAGTATAGTGCGGGACCTCATGGCTTGCGATCTCCCCAGACAAGTGCCAACTTACACACACATCTAAAGAGCACGATATACTTCACTGGCCCCTTTGCCCATATCCCGATAGCACCATTAGTAAACGCGCAGGAAGGTTCTGATCCTGGGACCAGGCACAGATCGTTGAGAGATGTGTGGGCTATGGACTACCGACAGACGGTTGGTCTAAAGGGCAGCTGGAGGAAGACTTGGAGCTTTATGAGGCCAGGATGGCCCCACCAGAGGGTTCTGGCCGTGGAGCTGCTGTGGCAGTGGACGCTATTCAGCCCAGAGTGCAGGAGGTCCATCCAGCTCCGGGGCTGCAAGGACATGAGGAGAATGCCGTTGACCACATGGATGTGGGTTGCGTGGCGTCAGGGAGTGTGGAAGGGGTAGCAGCTGTCCGTGGGCTCACTGCACATCTTGCTTCATGGGGAGATGGGTTTAGCACTGCAGAGCATGTACCGCTACTGACCGCAGTTCTCGGAAAAGCCCACCACTCTCACCTTGTAAACGGGGAACAGGAGATTCCCTGGGTGGACCATCACAGCTTCATCAAGTTCATGGATGGCACAGATGACACTGATGCATTCCTCAATGACTTTGAGATGCAGTGTTTCCGGTTCCGAATTCCAAGGAGGGACTGGGTGGTCAGACTGCAACCACTGTTATCTGGATAAGCCAAGCGGACTGTGCAGGGTATTCCATATGTGGATGCCGAAGACTACGGTCATGTCAAGAGTAGGCTGCTGACCCAGTACACCCTTACCCCAGAAGCATACAGGGGCAAGTTCCGGACGGGGGGAGTGTGGCGGGGAGAGGATTAATCAGGCCTAAAATAAAGTTTATACCCGGCTGATTATTCCTGACCCGAAGTGGGAATGAATGTGTTAAACTGGTTTGCAATGCAGCACTGTGTTTGCCCTGTCTCAGACGTTTTATCCCCATTTGCAAGCCATTCCCTGCCTGCTATGTTAAAAGACAAAATGCATTGCTTGTTATACCCTCTCACAGACACATGATGGCGTAGGAGCGCCCAACGCTAGCGCTGATTGAAGAAGCGTGGCAAAAGTTTAAAGGTTTAGAATCTCAAGTACTTTACGGAGACAATCCGTCTCTCGTTAATTCTGTGACTTGAAAGGCGGAAAGATATTTGACGTGGGAACTGTGTCAATTGCCGTGAGAACCGGGTGAACTTGCGGTCTCAAAGCCGGCATTTCAATTAGAAATGCTAACTCGAGAACGAAAGCACCCAGAAACCGGATTTTTGGGGTGCAAGTACAGTAAAACACCACATGCACTTACATATAAAAATTACAGTTGTAACATGAGCAGAACATGATGTTTTAATAAAGCGTGTAAAAAGTGCAGATTTTTTATTTATTTTTTTAAAATATTTTTCCTTTATTGGTCAGTCAGCGTATTGGTACATGTTACAAACATTGATAATCAAGCCATCTTGGCAACGAGGCGCATTACATGTACATAGCATGGGGGCAGTTGATGACACACAATAAGCCATTTTCCCATTTACAGTGGTGAAAAAGAGAGGGGGTGACGAAGGGCGGGTGGATAGTTGGGAACGACTTGGGAAGAGAGAGGGGGGGAAAGGGGGGTGAAGGGGGGTTATAGTAGAGGTGGGGTGGTCTGGGGTTCGAAGTCTGGGGTCTAGGGCTGCAATAAGGTTTGTGCCAGAATCGGGGTTCCCGACCCCGGCCAAGGTTCCCAGGTTCTATAAAATTGCGGCATTTTTTGCCTCAGCATGGTCGTCAGTCTCTCCATACTCATAATTCCATCTATCCTAGTGATTACCGTTCTCCTGGAAGGGGCTTTGACTTTCTTCCAAGCCGCTGCTACGCAGCATCTGGCGGCCGTTAGGATCGCTGCTGTGAGTCTAGCTATGGGGGCGGGGAGGTCATCGACTGGTTTTCCCAGCACGTAGGTCAGGGGGTCCAGTGGGATTTCTACATACAGAGTCTCGGTCAGGAGGCTCTGGATCCGGGTCCAAAATCTTTGGATCTCCGGGCATGTACACCAAATGTGGGACATGTCCCCCCTTTGACCACATCCCCTCCAGCACTCGTCGGAGGTTCCTGGGTAGATCTGGCTCAGTCTACTCGGGGTCAGGTACCAGTGAAATAGTATTTTGTAGATGTTTTCTTTTGTGATGGTACAGATTGATGTTTTGGTAGCTGCCTCCCAGATATCCTCCCAGTCCTCAAGGTCCATGGTGGTGTTAAGGTCTTCGCTCCACCTTTGCATATATGAGTGGTTGGGGGGGGCTGAGTTGCCTCCAGTGTTTTGTATATCTCCGAGATGAGGCCCCTTTGGTACTCGCCTATGAGGCATAGGGTCTCGAATCTGGAGCGCGGTGGGAATTTTAGACTAGGGGATTGGGTTCTCAGGAAGTGCCTAATTTGCAGGTATTGGAATATAGGGAGATCAGGGGACGTTAATTTAATTCGCAGTTCCTGGAGGGGCATGACCTCATCGTCTTCCAGTAAGTCCGCAATCACTCTGATATTTAGGCCTTGGAATTGGCTGAATTGGGTTCGGGAACAACCGGGTGGGAAATCCGGGTTCCCAAATAAGGGGGTCAGTTGAGAGGGGGTTGAAGCTAGGCCATGTTTCCCTTTGGTTTTTAACCATGTCGACCACGTGCATCTCATCACCCCCAGGCTGAGTCTCAGAGGCCTCCTACTTTTGTGGGCCTGCGTCCATAATAGGGCTGAGAGGGGGGTGGGGGACGTGTGGTGCGCCTCTATCTCTAACCAGCAATTAGAGGTCGGGAGGTTGTTCCACACCACCGCCTGTCTCAGCTGGGCTGACTGGTAATATCGGACTACATCCGGCGTCCCTAGAACCCCCCTCGTCCTCGACACCAGAAGTACCGACCGTGGGACCCTGGCTCTCCGTTGCTGCCAAATGATAACGCCAGGAGGACCTCCGTGTACTTAACCCAGTGTAACCTCCCGTCCCTCACACAAGAAGAACTCGAGTTCTTAAATCAGAAGATAACCCGAGAAGAGCTAGATAGCGCCATTTCCTCACTTAAAATAGCTAAGACACCTGGACCGGACGGATTCTCCAATGGCTATTATAAGAAACTAGCAGCTCCCCTTGTCCCGCACCTCCTGGAAATGTTCAACTCCTTCCTACAAGGAGAACAGATCCCAGACAGCATGTCAGCAGCCAATCTGGCTATCATACATAAAGAGGGCAGAGACCCGCTTCAGTGCGGTAGTTATCGCCCAATATCCCTATTAAACACTGACCTCAAGCTTTTCAGTAAAATTCTAGCAAACAGGCTGAACCCTATTCTCCCCAGGCTAATTCATATAGACCAGGTGGGATTTGTGTCAGGAAGACAGGCCTCTGACAACACCCGCAAAATTATTGATATAATAGACCACGTGCACCTCAAACAATCCCAGGCCCTGATCCTCAGTCTCGACGCGGAGAAGGCCTTCGACCAAATCAAATGGTCCTTCCTAGACCAGACGATGCGCCAGTTCGGATTTTCCGGCCCATTCCTTGAAGGGGTCCAAGCCCTCTATACTAACCCCACGGCCCTGCTAAAACTGCCAGGTGGTCGCTCCAACCCAATAAAAATCCAAAACAGCACCAGGCAAGGCTGCCTCCTATCCCCTCTACTCTTCGCCCTGTCCATAGAGCCCCTAGACGCTCGGATCAGAGCTGAACCCACTGTAAAGGGCATCCTAGTCGGAGACAGGGAATATAAAATCTCCCTGTTCGCCGATGACATTATTCTTAACCTATCGGAACCGCTCACCTCCCTCCCCAACCTAGAGAAACTCCTAGACCAATTCGGCCGCCTATCAGACTATAAAGTCAACACAGACAAGTCAGAGGCCCTCAATATTTCCCTCCCAGACCCCATATGGAGAACCCTACAAAAGAATTTCAAATATAAGTGGAATAGCTCCCACATCAAGTATCTAGGGATAAAAATAGCGAGCTCATACGGCTCACTGTACCAAGCCAACTACCCCCCCCCCCCTCTTCCGCCAGATCAAGAGAGATCTCGAGGCCTGGCAGACCCACCAGATCTCCTGGTTTGGCAGAATAGTATCCACCAAAATGAATGTCCTCCCCCGTCTGCTCTATTACTTTCAGACCCTCCCTGTCCCTGTCCCGCTAGCTGAACTGAGGAATATCCAGGCCCATATTCTGCGCTTCATCTGGCAGCAACGGAAAAAGTGTAGATTTAAAATGTAAAGCAGGATGTATTCTGTAAGCTCGGGAAGGAATTCCTCGGACATACAGATGTGAGATGGGTGAATGAGCTGGGGGTATTTTCATGCCTGCACTTCAAAGGGGTCATGCTGATTTAGTGCCCCTCAGTCTAAAGAAGTGTCAGGGATGAAATGACCCAGAAACCCATAATGTATACAGATCAAGCATTCTGATGTATAACAGAAGCCGGGTTATTGACACCTCTGGGACAAATCTCAGACTCAGAGGCGCCAAGGTATGGGTGTATCCCAGGTATGCTAAGTGGCATGGGTGTTAAACACTTCAGGGGAAGGGGGGAAAAGGGGGGAAGGGAAAGAACACCCTCGCTACAGCGTTGCTGGAGGTGCTACAATCAAGGGCGATGTAGAATAGCAACAATAGCAAAATGAAACCCCTATAATGAGAGCACTCTAAACAGATATGTACACTGATGACACCAGAGGAATCTAATGATGTAATGTATTGATGAATTATTTAAAATAATCTTTATTAGGAGATACCTCAAAATTAAAATATTGCAGGTAAGCGAACCTATGCCTCCGCTGAGGCTTGTCTAATCTGAAGTGCGAATTTCAAATGGAGTGGGTACAAACTGGGGTATAAATCCCCAATATACACTACCGACACACTTTATTAAAGTGTGGCCGGTACCGCAAGCCGGGAGATTTCCCGGCTTGCTAGTGGCCGCCCCTCGGCGTGTCGCGCGTCATAGACGCGCGGTCACGCGTCTTCGGGAGCCTGCGCCCCCTGCACGCGCGTCCAGGGCTCCCCGAGGCGGCAGGGGGTTCCGGGGGACCCGGCGGACCCGGCAGCGGTAGGGAGAGCGCCCCGATCGGAGGGCGCACTTCCGCTGCTTCGGCGTGCGCCCGTCACCCTCGGGCGCGCGCCAGGCTACTGCTGCGGCCAAGAACGGGCAAATGCTCGAATAAACTTGGCCGCAGCAGTAACGTATAAGTAGGACTATAAAGCCATCACGTTAAGATGCAAAATCACATCTAAATAAGTGTAGCTAAACACCAGACTCTGAATGGTATATGAACATATACACTGGCGACACACTTTATTCGAGCTCGGCTAGTCCCACGAATTCGGGTATACCCGGGTGTATTGAGGTTTGTGATTGTTTTCTGCCCGAGTGCATTGCGTTATTTTCCAGGCAGGGATTGAAGCATTTTATTCCCGCTGGCTGCAATATTGCACAGTATATATATATATACTGCATTACAATTCATGAATTTAGGCCATCTGGTAGACACGCGAAGCATTGCAGCCTATTAAATCCTAATCATTATCATTTAACAGATCAGCCGCCCGTCAGCCAGGCATGAACCCAGGCTGGGAAAGCAAACGCAACGGGGCTTGTCAGAGGTGAGGAGCGGCGCATTCCAGGTATCTGCCAGGTACATACTGGGTATTTGCTCGAATAAAGTGTGTCGGTGCAGTATGTTGGAGCGTTAATATCACTCATAGTGTAAACATTCGTTGTAGTTAAACTCATATAGTATCACACAGATGATGAAACAATGTAGCTCCTGTGCAGTTTAAACCTCATGTAAGCACATACTTCAGTCTCAGAGCTATATAGCTGGACAGAATGACAGACTCAATATGTCTGACAAAATGTCTCTTAGTTAGCCAATATAGTAAATATATATATATATACAGTGTTCGACAAACCTATACATTTGCACGACCCGGGCGAGTGGATTTAACATCGTGGCGAGCTCCTATTGGCCCAAGCAGCACACGTGTGGTACTAGGTGGCAAGTAGATTTTTTTGTTCGGCGAGTAGATTTTTTGGTGATTTGTCGACCACTGTGTATGTATATATATATATATATATATATATATATATATATATATATATATATATATATATTTAATGCTCCAACATATATGTTCATTTAACAAGGATCTAGGCGTTTATTGAAGTGTGTACTAATGTATTCACACTATACTGCACTACCTGCTAGGTGGGAGGCCAGAGCTGATATAAGTGTTACGTATTGATATTCATTTACATATTTGACACCAGGCATTGCACCCCCACAGTGCAGCAATCACTGAGACTCTATATGACAGTAGATCCTTTCATTTCTCTGTATAGGTTACTCATTAACCATTCAGAGTCTGGTGTTTAGCTACACTTATTTAGATGTGATTTTGCATCTAAACGTGATGGCTTTATAGTCCTACTTATACGTTATATTGGGGCTTTATACCCCAGTTTATACCCACTCCATTTGAAATTCGCACATTAGATTAGGCAAGCCTCAGAGGAAGCACAGGTTCGTTTACCTGCAATATTTTAATTTTGAGGTATCTCCTAATAAAGATTATTTTAAATAATTCATCAATTCATTACATAATTAGATGCCTCTGGTGTCATCAGTGTACAGTACATATCTGTTTAGTGTGCTCTCATTATAGGGGTTTCATTTTTCTATTGTGGCATGGGTGTTAACCTGACCCATGCACTTTGCACACCGGAAAGCCTTTTTGCCCGGTCTTATGAACTGTGGGCAACACGGCTATAGGTGGGTTAAATTGTTCCCATGAGGGGATTGGGTCCACATGTTAAAGATAGCCCTGGCCAGTCTATAACTGCAGCTCCCGAGGTATCCCCGGTGTGATTCGTGATTTTCGATCCATGATGTAAAGACACAATACATTGTTCCAGCATAGCGGCAACCGGTCCCAGAGAGAAGGGGTTAATAACACCGTAACCAAGGATTTGCCCCAAACTTTGGAATTCGTTAGCCCTGGTGACTCTTGAACGAATTATATCGAATTTTAACGAAATTCTTTGAGGTGGATGAGATATTAGATCGGCAACTTGCGATCTGGCCAGAGGACCTTTAAATCAAGACTGCATTTCTTGTACTTGCAGGCAAAGGACAATTTATTTTATTTCCTTATCCCAGCAAGTGTTGTTTTAAGTGTATTCTGCAGATGTCGTGTGTTTGTCTATTAAGCAAAAAAAATCACAATTTATTTTGCAACTTGTTCTGTTCAATCGAGTAACCAGAAATATAAATGTGTTGGTAAAGTTGTTCGTGATAGGCTTTTAAATAATTGGTGGCAGCGGTGGGATACTGATTGAACCTATATTGCAGTATTATGCGGGGCTCTGTAATATAGTGAGGGCCTCGTAGCTTGCAAGCTCCTCAGAAGAGTAGCAACTGACACACACTTCTAAAGAGCACGAGAGACTTCACTGTTCCCTTCACCTAGTCCCCGAAGGCACCATGAGTAATCACTCAGGAAGGTTCAGGTCATGGACCAGAGAGAAAGTCGTGGAGAGATGTGCTGGGTATGGCTTACCAACAGATGGGTGGTTGAAGGTAAAATTGGAGCAGGAATTAGAGCATCATGAGGACCGCATGGTCCTGCCAGAGGGGCAAGTCCCCGTAGCTGCTCTGGTGGCGGCCGCTATACATCCCGGAATCCAGGAGGTCCCTCCAGCTCCGGGCTTCAAGGACATGAGGAGAGTGCTAGTGACCCCCCGGTCGTAGGTGGCTTGGTGCCAGGGGTTGCGGACGAGGTAGCAGCTGCAGCTGCCAAACGTACTGTCCCTGGGCTCACTGCACTTCTGGCTACATGGGGAATGGGTGTTAGCACTGCGGAGCGGGTACAGCTCCTGACAGCAGTGCTCGGAAGAACCCACAACTCCTACCTTGAAAATGGGGAACAAGGATTTTCCCTGAGCGGAGCATCACAGCTTCAGCAAGTTCGTGGATGGCACAGATGACTTCGATGTATTCCTGAATGACTTTGAGACACAGTGTTCCCGGTTCCGTATTCCAAGAAGGGAATGGGTGTTCAGACTGCGACCCCTGTTATCGGGGAAAGCCAAACGAAATGTGATCTGTATTCCACGCGTGGATGCCGATGACTACAGTCATGTGAAAATCAAGCTGCTGACCCATTATGCTCTGACCCCAGAATCTTACAGGGGCAATCTCCGGACGGGGGGAGCACTCCCCGGAGAGTCATTCAGCACCTATGCCGGTGGGATAGCTTTACACGGGACTCAGTGGGTGGAGGGGAATGGGATTACAAAATTCCATACCCTGCTGGACTTATTCTTTGAAGAGCAATTGCTGCAGCAGCTTCCCACAGACGTGAGGGCATGGGTCTATGACCATAAACCTCAGAACTATGAGGATGCAACGAAAATGGCAGATTAGTATGTGGCCAGCCAAGTTGCAATGAAGGACCCAGTAGCACCCAAAAGAGCGGGCCGCGTGGCCCAGGGTGCTAGTTCTAGCCCTCAGTGGGCACACCAGCCTGCGGCAGTGAACAGTGCACCCAAGGCTGCAGAGTGAAAGCAAGAGAGGCGGTGTTACTCCTGTAATAAGGTTGGACATCTCAGGCCAGATTGTCCAGACCGGGACCAGTCCAAGGGACACCATCAGGGGTAACACTCACCATCTGCGACAGGCACACACAGAGGAGTCAAGTACAGCCAAGGAACCAGTCCACAGAGGGATGCCCAGAGGAGAGACTGCACTTGACACCTCAGGACCAGCAGCGGAGAGCGGAGGACATCAGGTTGCTCCAGTTGGGATGCAGCCCAACGATGTCCGGCAGAAGCATCTGCGGAAGGTGACCATCGGAGACCGGCAGGCGGACAGCTTGCTAGACTCCAGTGCCACCGTGACTCTGGTTCGCCCTGATATGGTGCGGCCAGAGGATTTACTCCCAGGCACCAGGATGCAAAAGACCATGCCAGATGGAGGACCGTGGTCACTCAAGCTCGGGTCTTTTTGGACTGGGGTGCCAGACGTGGCATGAGGGAGGTGGGGGTTTTGCCTGGGTTGGATGCCGAAGTCTTGCAGGGTAACGACCTAGGCCACGTTACCTGCATTTTTACCACTGAGCTGATGCCTGTCGCAGCGTTCACCAGGAGTCAGTCAGCAAGGATCGCAGAAGAACCAGCCCCTGTCCCCCTGCATTTGGGACCTACGGTTCCAGTGGCCTCTGCGGAGACCAGACATGTAAGCCAGACTCAGTCGCTTTCTGACACTGACTTACTGTTCCCTGTACCTGTTCCCTCTCCCCTTGACTCAGATGTGACCGGGGGGTGGCCAGAGTTAGGTGACCAGTTTAGGGATGCGGTGCGATCTGATCCCAGCTTGGAGGGCATGAGACTGCGGGCGCCCGAGTCTAAGCCAAGCAAGGGGTCTGATTACTTCTTGTGGCACCGCAGGCTCCTGAATAGAGAGCAAGGACCACTGGGTTAGATGAGGTATGGATTAGGAAGAGACAGCTAATGGTTCCTCGGGTGTATAGGCAGCAGTTGCTGCGGGTAGCCCACTTCAATCCACTAGCGGGGCATCAGGGGGACACTAGGAAGCAAGCATGGCTGTTGCAGCGTTACTACTGGCTGGGGGCATCCAGTGGGGCGGCAGAGTTTTGCCGATCCTGTGGTGCCTGCCAGAGAGTAGGTAAAGTGGGTGACCGTGTGAAGGCACCCCTAAACCCGTTACCGGCAATAGGGAAACTCTTTGAGCGGGTAGCCATGGACCTTGTGGGACCTCTCATGGTACCCAGCAGGTCGGGGAAGCGCAAAATCTTCACGGTGGTGGATTGTGCCACCCGTTACCCTGAGGCGGTAGCGCATGCCACGATTGATGCTAGAGCAGTAGCTAAAGCTCTGTTAGCCATTTTTTCTAGAGTAGGTTTCCCTAGTGAGATCCTAACCGATCAGGGGTCGCAATTCATGCCTGAATTGTTACAGTGTCTCTGGGATGCGTGCGGTGTGAAGCACCAGCGCACGACCCCATACCACCCCCAAACCAACGGACTGTGTGAGAGGTTCAATGGTACCCTGAAGCAGATGCTTCAAACCTTTACAGAGGCGGAGGGAAAAGACTGGGAGATTCACCTGCAGCACTTGCTTTTTGCATACTGAGAGGTACCACAAGAATCTACTGGCTTTTCTCCCTTTGAGCTGCTATATGGTCACAGGGTATGGGGACCTCTGGACCTATTCCGTGAGGGTTGGGAAGGGGAGACTACCACTACTGATGCTTCTGTGCTTCAGTATGTGATAGATCTCAGAGACCGGTTAGAGATGCTCATGTGGTTGGCACAGGACAACCTCCGGGCTGCTCAGACCAAGCAGAAGACTTGGTATGATCAGAATACCGTAGCTGTGGTTGGCACAGGACAACCTCAGGGCTGCTCAGACCAAGCAGAAGACTTGGTATGATCAGAATACCATAGCAGAGAGTTCATCCCAGGACAGCAGGTACTTGTTCTCAAGCCCATTCGGGAGAACAAATGAAGGGCTGCCTGGTCGGGACCGTATCCGGTACTACGAAAGATGAACGAGTGCAACTATGTTGTACAGGTAGATGCTGAGACAGGGAGAAATAAGACTTATCACATCAACATGCTCAATGAGTACATAGCGCCGAGTGTGGCATCGGTGCTGGCCATTTGCAGCCCACCGATGGGGGATCCGGCGAGCAATGCTCTGCCTGATCTCCTAGGGGAGGCTAGGCAGGGAGGTACAGTAGAGCAGGTTGAGATAGGGGTTCAGCTGAGTGTCAGGAAGAGAGCAGAAGTCAGGGCTATGCTAGAGAAAGATACAAAAAAGTGAGAGTGCGCAGCTAATGCAAGGTGAGACACACACAGTGATTTCAATGTGGAATAAACAATATTGTAGATCTTATAGGTGTAAGTATCACTAATATTGCGTCTGTAGCCTTTCTTGAGGGGTGGCTCGACACCTCTAGAACTGGAGAAAAAACAAGAGAACAAGGCGCACAACGCACATAGTGAAGCACAATTATAAAAGTTAATTTTACTAAAGGATAATAAGTTCTGCGTACATCAAAATAAAAACAATCAAGCAATGGATCAGTGGGGTTACCACACAGAGGGACAACTGGGCACGTCACTCTTCACCCGATGCAGAGGAGGAAGCAGGAGACCAGCGGTCATCTATCCAGACAGGGAGTTCCTCAACGTCTGTAGATAGCACTCACTCCATCTCAGGGTGTTATGATGGTAAGTCCACAGTGTGTAATTCCGCAAACAAGTCCCACAGCTGGGTACAGCAGCCTCCGTCAGAGCCACCAGTGCTAGATGTCGACAGCATGCCGCTACACCTCATGGGGCGCCTGCCGATGACGTCACGGGCTTCTCCTCGACTTTCCCCTCACTCTCCTGTGCGGAGCTATCTTCAGGCTGGGTGGAGGAGGAGTCAGTGCCTTGCTGCTGCCGTCTGTCCAATGCTAGAGAAGTATAGGGCTCTGTTCTCAGACAAGCCGGGGAAGACACACATTGCAGATCACCCAGTGCTGACAGGAGTTCTGAGACCTCTGCATAAGCATGCTTACAGAGTGTCAGCAGAGATTAAGGGCAGTATAGAGAGGGAGGTAGAAGAGATGCTGGCCCTAGGGGTAATTATACTATCCCAGAGCCCTTGGGCTTGTCCGGTCATCCTGGTACCTAAGAAGGACGGAACCAACCAGTTCTGTGTGGACTACCGGCAGCTCAATGCGGGAACCGTGTCAGATGCCTACCCGCATGGATGAGTTGTTAGATGAACTCGCGGGGGCAAGGTATCTGATGACAATGGATATCAGTAAAGGTTACTGGCAGATCCCTTTGACCCAGGAGGCTAGAGAGAAGTCGGCATTTAGTACCCCAAGTGGCCTCTATGAATTTCTAGTGATGCCATTCGGGGTGAAAAATGCACTGGCTACCTTTTAACGCCTGGTCAATCACTTGCTGGAGGGTATGCAGGGGTTTGCATGGGCATACCTGGATGACATTGCTGTCTTTAGTAATTCATGGGACTCACACTTAGTGCATGTTGCTGTGATTCTAGCCAGGATTAGGGAAGCGGGTCTCACGTTGAAACCCACCAAGTGCTTAGTAGGGATGGCAGAGGTACTGTACCTGGGGCACAGAGTGGGTGGCGGGCATCTTAAGCCAGAACCAGCTAAGGTTGAAGCTATAGTGAAGTAACCCGTTCCCAAAACCAAGAAGCAAGTCATGGCTTTCTTAGGCACCGCAGGCTACAACAGAAAATTTGTCCTCAGTATAGCGCCATTGCCAAACCCCTGACTGACTTGACCCAGAAGCGACAGTCTGTGCTGGTAGTCTGGTCTCCTGCCTGTGATGTCTCCTTTCAGGCATTGAAGACTGCACAGCAGTCCCATTTTGGCTGCCCAAGACTATGCAAATAAGTTCTTGGTGCAGACTGATGCCTCAGACTATGGCATTGGGGCTGTACTCAGCCAAGTGGGGGAGGAGGGAAGTGAACACCCTGTGGTGTATCTGAGCCACAAGCTGCTGCCCAGAGAGGTGGCATATGCCACTATAGAGAAGGAGTGCCTGGCCATAGTGCGGGCTCTAAAGAAGTTACAGCCCTATTTGTAGGGCAGACCATTTACCGTAATAACTGACCACAATCCCTTGAGTTGGTTACAGAGGGTGTCGAGGGGGAAATGCTAAACTTTTGCGCTGGAGTCTTGCCTTGCAGGAGTTTGACTTTACCATCCAGCACAAGAAGGAATGTGAGCATGGCAATGCGGATGGCCTTTCCCGTCAGGACAACCCTCAGGATATACTATCTTCAAGAGCTGGTAAGGCAGCCCAGCCACCGGACGGGGTGGTCAGGGCAGTCCCTGCGCTTTGAGTGGGGGAGGTGTGGCGGGGGGAGGATTAATCAGGCCTAAAATAAAGGTTATACCCGGCTGATTAATCCTGACCCGAAGTGGGAGTGAAAGGGTTAAACTGGTTTGCTATACATTACTGTCGTTGCCCTGTCCCAGACATTTTTATTCCCCATTTGCAGGCCATTCCCTGCCTTTTGTGTTAAAAGACAAAATGCATTGCTTGCTATACCCTCTAACCAACACATGATGGCGTAGGAGTGCACAACGCTCGCGCTGATTGGGAAAGCGTGCAAAAGTTTAAAGGGCTGTCTATGAGATAGATATCCATTACTTGCGATTAAAACCTCAAGTACTTTACCGGTACAATGTTAACTCTGTGACTTGAAAGGCGGAAAAGCAATTGACGTGGGAACTGTGTCAATTGCCGTGAGAACTGGGTGAACTTGCGGTATCGAAGCCGGCATTTCAATTAGAAATGCTAACTCGAGAATGAAAGCATGCAGAAACCTGATTTTTGAGGTGCAAGTACAGTAGAACACCCCATGCCCATACATATAAAAATTACAGTTGTAACACAAAGTGAACATGATGTTTTAATAAAGCATGTAAAAGCTGCAGATTTTAAATGTAAGGCAAGATGTATTTTGTAAGCCCGGGAAGGAATTTCTCGGACATACAGATGTGAGATGGGTGAATGAGCTGGGGGTATTCTCATGCTTGCACTTCAAAGGGTTTCACACCCCTCAGTCTAAAGACATGTAAGGGATGAAAAGACCCAGAGACCCATAACGTATATGGGTCCGGCATTCTGATGTATAATAGATGCCGGGCTATTGACACCTCTGGGTCAGAAATCAGACTCAGCGGCGCCAAGGTATGGGTGTATCCTAGGTATGCTAAGTGTCAACCTGACCCATGCGCTTTGCACACCGGAAAGCCTTTTTGCCTGGTCTTTTGCTTTCACTGTTGGCAACACGGCTTTTGGTGGGTTAAATTGTTCCCACGAGAGGATGGGATCCACATGTTAGAGATAGCCTTGGCCAGTCTATTACTGTAGCTCTCGAGGTATCCCCAGTGTGATTCATGATTTTCTGATCCATGATGTAAAGATGCAAAACTTTGTTCCAGCACAGCGGCCACCGGTCCCGGAGAGAAGGGGTTAATAACAACATAACCAAGGATTTGCCCCAAACTTCAGAATTCGTGAGCCCTGGTGACTCTGGAACGAATTCTAACGAAATTCCACAAAATACTTTGAGGTGGCTGAGATATTAGATCGGCAACTTGCGATCTGGCCACAGCACCTTTAAATCAAGGCTGCATTTCTTGCGCTTGCAGGCAAAGGACAATTTATTTAGTTCCCTTATCCCAGTAAGTGTTGGTTTTTTTTTCAGCTTCAAATTTTCTTTATTGGTGTCACATATTCATACATTGTATCACATCCCATTGTGTTACTTCCCCCAATAATGTTTTTAAACATACATCAGGCAACGTTAACTGCCACAGTACAGAACAAGGACAGCACGGACAGGACAGACAAGACAAACCAGACGACGGACAGGGAAGGGGGGGAGGGTGGATGGGGAGGGGGGGGTCGGTCTTCTCTGGGTATTCCTGATGACGTGTTGTCTCTTAAGGGCTTCATTTCTTTTTGGTTAGCACTCCTTGCTTCTATCTCGAGCAAGCAGTGTTTTCCCTATTGTTTTGTCTTGGGGGGCTACTACGCAGGGGGCTGTCGACTACCTGTTCGTCGCTATTTGTCGTCCAGTCTCTGACCCCCCAAAGGAGAACGCGCCTGAACCTATTAAAGCAAGATTGCGGTGGCATCCACCCCGGGGATATCTGTCTGTGCCAGCCAAGGCGACCAGACTTTTAGAAAGTTTGTGCCGGTGTCATTAACCAAACTCGTTAATTGCTCCATCCGGCAAACGTGCCAAATCCTATTTCGAATCTTGGGGATAACTGGGACTTCTGGTTGCTTCTGATTAAAGTTGTCTTCCACTCTAGATGTCATCAACAAGGGCTCATTTAGTGGTCACTGATATGATTTAATCAGACCAGTACCTGCTGTGACGGCCGTGGAGCAGATGCTGTTGCTGTGAATATTTTGTCTGAACCTATGACCCAGGGTGGTCTGAATGCTCTCAAACAAAGGCACTTATGTAAGTGGAATACTTTGTGTTTTTAACATTAAAAACAGTACTATACTATTTTGCTTTTCCCCTCTTTTGTATATGGAATTTCCCCTTCTCTATGTGGATCTGGAGTACCTGTCTGGAGACATAAGTTGGTAACTTTGAATAACCACAACGCTTTCATTTCACGTAAAACACGTGAGTGCAAATTTTATAGAACTTTCAGCATTGAAGCTAATTTTCTGAAGTAGACAATATTGCACTAATTTGTGTTTTTACTTTCTTTTACATGTCCTGATGTGATTTGGGCACCTGTTTCTCCTTCGTTTGCTGATTGAATTTGGTTTGAATTCTACGTCAGGAGCTGCACTCATTAAGGATAGTATATCATCTGTGTTACCTTTGATCTGTTGTGATATTATTTGCGCTTGATTTTCCTTTTCACATTTATTTAAGTAGCGCCATTAATGTACACAGCCCTTGTCACGGTGGAACAGAACTTATATATATAATAACCAGGCCAGATTGAACAAGATTAGGATATAGTAAACTGAATGAGTTTATTTCTTATGAGCAGAATAGACAATATATTAAGCAAATAACATTACAGAAATATTTACACTTAGGCCTCGGACATGAGCCGCGCTGATCCGCGCTGAGCCGCGCTAAGGGGAAACATTATCCCTATCAGCACGGCTTTAGATGGCGCTTCCGCACGCCTCCGCAGGCATGTGGAGGCGTGTGGAATTTCAGCTGACAACTCAATTTTAGTTTTCCCGCTGAGGGAAGCACAGGGCCGGTCACATGACTGGCAGAAGCCAATGGCAGTCCGTGACGTTGGAACCGTGACGTGGTGCGAAAGCCCCGCCTCCCGCTCTGACTCCAGGCCCGCCTCCCGCCCGCCTCCCACCCGGCACACAAGCGTGCTCACTGACGCTCATGCAGGGACACGAAAAAGCTCCTGCTTGAGCAGGAGAGCATGAGCGTCAGCGCTGCTAAGTGCTCTTCCCTTTACCATGCCCGCTGCCTTACTGGGGTTTGATAATGAGATATTCAGTTGAATAGCAGCTCATTAGTTGTTGCAGTCATGCCAAGCACAGGAATAAGGGGTGCAAGCAATTATATAGATGCAGGACCACATTCCTAACATAGCAGATCAGTTATTGGTGAACAATTACCTTGTCCCAATCACAGGTTGCCAGGTAACATGAGTAGCAGGGTTTACCCAGCCCCTCATTTGTATACCCCTCCCCTGGTCCTACTTGGCCAGCCCATTTATAAAAAAAATATGATAAGAGCCCTGGTTGCCATTATGTCTAGCAAAATAGTTATTGGGGCAGAGACCTTTCCTGTAGGGGTGTTACATTTAACAGGTCACAACGGTTAGTATCTGTAAGAGGACATGTGTAGAAGTATGCAATGGAGACTGTTTGAAGGTGAAATTAAATAAGGCTTTTATTGCGCCTGTTTCTTTAACACAAGAAAACATCCAAATGTATGCAAAAAAAAGGAATGTATGCAAAAAAAAGGGGTCAAACAAAGCTTCTGTTCCACTTGGGAGTATTTCTAGTTAAACCTGTGCAGTCAACAACTCCCTTTAGATTAGCATCTCTCCCAGCCCCAAACATATATCTTGATATGTGCAGATATACAAAAAGTCTTATAAAGGAAAGTCTTAACTGTCTCTTGTAGGAGAAGGCTTCCTTGTTCTCCAGGTTTAGAAGAACTTTCCCCTGTGTCTTGCTGGCAGCGTGCAGTCTCTTCTGGCAGGCTCAAGGCGTCTGTCTCCTTATTCAGCGCACAGATGTGCTATGGAGTCTCACTTCCTGTCTCAGAGGCAGGCTTTTTCTATCACGTCTAATCAGCCAGGTGCTGGTCAATTAACCAGCACACTGCTGGATTAGAGGCAAGTTTTCTGAACAGGGTAAATCCCCTGTTATATACCTCCCTTGTTTGTGGGAAGCTCGGGCTTGCCACGGCCAAAGCCCATCCTTTCACTCTCGTTCAAGATATCTCTGTGACTTGAATGAGAGTGGATGGAGGAGAACCCTCAGTCCTGCTGGGATTGGAGCCCTTCCTCCAGTTTAGTAGTGTCTGCTCCAGAAGGTGCTTGAGATCAGCAGTCCTCAGTCGCTCCAAGTGAACTTTTCCTAAGTACAGTCTTTCTACTGACCATGTGGTCCTGAGCTTTCCCCTGTGTCGGGCACTCCTCTTATTGTAGGCAGACTGTATGTCGACAGTCGCAGAGCACCTATGCAAATCGCTCTCTCTCTCGCCATCCTTCCCATGTGCTCCCCTTTAGCACCAAATGTCCATTTCCTGGTATCACAAGAGCACCCAATAACAGCCACTTGAGCCCTCAGTTCTTGAAGCTGTCTTCCTGCACTTTTCCCATTCAATGTAGTCACCAGTTCAGCTTCTTTGGGATTGAGTTGTGATTCCAGCTCCATTTCCAGAGAATGTCCTATCTTTTCAGCTTCCTCAGCTATGGATTCTTCTGACTTTGATTCTGCAGTCCTACCTCTGTTTGTTGCCTGTTGGGCGATTGCAGGTTTGGCTAGTGCTTTTTTAGGTGGCTCAAACTTTGTAATCTTGTTTTGAAGGTGAGTGGTGTCCCCAGCTCTCACTGTACCATTGTCCTCACAGGCCTTAGTTACTGTGCAACACCGATGCTTGGACAGAGCCAATACCTTTTCCCATATTGGAGGCATCTGTAAGTTACTGGGCTGCAGAATCTCACTCTGTTTCTTGAGTGTTTCCTGCCATTTTCCTTTCAGGGTCTTTATTTCTTCCCTGTGCTTTCTCTGAGCTTGCTTCCACCTATCATTCTTTATTTTGTGGAGCACTGTGAACTTCTTCGCTTGGGCCGCAGATACTCATCTCAGCTTCAGGACATTTTTGCGCTCCCTCTTGTATCGAGTCCCCTGGCCTCTAAGCTTAGCCTCTAGCGATGCTTTAGTGATGATCCGTGTAGCCTTCAGTTTATCCTGCTACTTTGTGATGACGCACTGGGTAATCAGACATTCCTGCAGCACTTGTATTTCCTTAGCAGCCTGCAGATTTTCTTCCTGCAGAGTTCGCTGCTTCTCCTCAACATTCTGGTGGTGTGTACGCAGACCTTGCAGTTGGTTCTGCAGTCGGTGCTCTGCTTCAAATTTTTCATTTTCCAACAGTTTCTTTATTTTTTTAAGCTCGTGCAGCTTTTCATTCTTTCCATTGACGGGGTTTGTCAACTCCGAATTTTCTTTTTTTAATCTTAAATTTTCTCCTTTTTCAGTCTCTGTACTATTCAGGGCCTCCTTGCCGTCCAACTTCCATTTTTGCACATCTGCTTGGAGGCGGGCTGTCTCCTGGCGTGAGACTTCCATCTCCAGGTTTAGGTTCTGAAGCTCCTTCTGAGAGACTTTGAGATCTAAGTTAAGATGGAGGATAGTTTTCTTTGAAATGTCCAGCTCCTCAGTGAGACTGTAAAGTTCCTTTCTGGAGACTTCCAGTTCTGTGCGACAGCTGTTGATCTCATGATGTGAGGCATCCAGTGCTCTGCGGAGTGTATGAACCTCCTTCTGAGATACGTCCACCTCTGTGCGGGCACTGTTGACCTCCTATTGTGAGGCATTCAGCTCTGCGCGAACAGTGTGAACCTCTTGCTGAAAGACTGTCATCTCCTTCAGTGCCTCCTCATACTTCCACTTCAGCTTAGCCATCATTTTATCAGATTGGCTCTGCTTTTCATCCATGGCAGTTAAGTATCGTTTGCAGTACCTAGCTCAGTCTTGAGATCGTCCAATTCTGTCCTGGCCAAAGAGTACATTGTGAGCACATCTTACTGTAGTTTCACATTATTTTTCAGTAGCTCTGCGTAATCATCTTTCTTCAGTTTCAATTGTTCCCGGAGCAGATCACAGTCACGCCTGGCAACCTTCAGGGCATCCCCAGGGCTGGTCAAGGGATCGTCACTCACCGGTTCCGGCTCTGCTTCCCTGGAATGGTTGGTTGAGGGTTTCTCACTATTAGCACTGGAAAGACACTTCTTTGGGGTACACGACTTCTGCCTTGGGCCCTCTGGATATTCGGTCATCCGCGGGATGACTTCTCCATTTTCTCTAGGCTGCAGGGCATTTCGGACCCCATTTCGGACCCCTTTTTCCTCCGCAAGATCTGCAGATGTGTCTGTTACTTCCACGGTAAGTGAAGAACCGCTTTTCTTTTTTCGCCTTTTTGTTTTGGATGACACCATCCCCTCAGGGATACTGGGGTCTCCATCTTCATTTGAAATTTTAGCAGCGTCACTGGATCCACCCGGCTTTTCTTGCAACTGTAATAGCTGACGGAAATATTCGGTGATCCACTGCTCCCGCTCTTTCTCCTGATGATCATATTCATCATCATATTGAGCGGTCTTTTCGGTTCGTGCCGAGTTCAGACACCCCCACCATTCTTGGGGTGTTTTGTGGGTGTGACTCGGTTTGGGTTCCCCATAAGAGATGTCTTCCTCCTCATCGGACTGGAAGGGCCACTCTTCCGTGGGGTAGGGTTCATTACAGGAACGCTGCATCTTGTCCTCCATTTTGGGGCTATCAGGTGTATTTTTCTTCCTGACCTCAGGAGACGCTATTGCAGCTGTTGCCACTCTATTTGCTAGAACCCCAAATAGTTGTAGTACTACAAGTGGGCATATTTTGCTTATACAGTAGAGGTCGTAGCTCTCACAGGCCTCTCTGTAGACTTTTTCTTCCCTTGGGTAAGTTTTACAATATTAGCAGTACTGTGCATGCATTCACTCTCATCGTCTGAATAAGGCCTGAAGGGACACTGCTCCGTGTGGTGGGGTTCTTTACACCAGGAACACATTTTCTTCCCCATTTTTGCAGAGTCTGTATTTGACTTCAGCTGGGCGGCCATTTTACATTTCCAGGGTTCTATTTCTTTAAATACAATGCTTGCTAGCTGCCCATTTTCTGGCTTCAGCAAAGGCATTTGGTTTTCTGCTTGAGTTCAGTCATTTTCAGTCTCATCTTTGGTTATTATGGCATTCACTCTTCACACTTTGGGTGCCTGTTTTACTCCCAAGATACACAGATAGACTTTACTTGCAGAAAAAAAAAAATATTCTTTGCAGTGGAATATTTCTTTCACTTCTGGTAGGGCGACTCAACACTCAGCAATTGGCTTTGGGATACCTTTTACACAGCTCAGCAATTCCTTTTTCCCCGGTAGTGAAATTTTACCCTCAGCACTTGTTTGCTGAAAATTCCCCTGCTTCAGCACAGTCTTGAATCAATTTTCACACTTTTCTGCATATACTACATTCACAGCTGGTAGTCCTATGCGGTGTGGCAGCCTTTACTTGCAGAATCAGTACCGCTCGTGGGTCACCGTCTGTATTCACTGCTTTAGCGAAACATTTGAAAACAACAAACGCCTATCCCTTTTAAGGGCTAACTTACTTATTGAACTTATTAAACAGGGGAGGTATGTAACAGGGGACTTATCCCTGTTCAGTAATGTGCCTTTAATCCAGCAGTGTGGTGGTTAACCTCTGGTAGTTAATTACTAAAAACCACCTGCCTGATTAGATGGCTTAGAAAGCCTGTTTTTTGAAACAGGAAGTGAGGACTCAGCTCACTTTTGAGCTGACCTTTGAAGGCATCACATGTCTTGAGCTCTGTCAGAAACCACAGCGGAGCTGATTTCAAGACACAGGGAAAACTACTAAACCTGAAGCTGACAAACCCTGAGTGAAGGAAGCTGAACCAGGAAGTGAGATTTTCCCTCCAAGAAACAGATAAGACTTTTATTCTTAAGAGACTGCTTATATCTGCTTATTTCATGTTATATGTTTTGGGGCTGCGAGAACTGCTTGATTAAGGGAGATGTGAATTATTGCATAGTGTTTCACTAGAAATACTCTCAAGTGAATAGAAGCTTTGTTCCCCCCCCCCCTGTTTGGATGAATTTCCTGATGAAAAGGAAAAGGCACAATAAAGCCTTATTATAATTTCACATTATAAACGACTCCAAGTGTGTACCTCTGTGAACGTCCGTCTACATATGGTGTCCGAGGTGGGACAAGAGGTGTCTTTGTAGTTAAAAAGGACCGGAGAGTTTTATGTGAAATTTTTTGTTATGCTTTTTGCCTACAAACAAGTCTGAGAAACTTAGAAAAAAAAAAAAAAAACCTCATGCAGCAGAGATCAGAATTAAAGGGACACACCACTGCACTGAAACTTACACTGCATTGAAACTTACAAAAACACAGATGGACTCTTTACCCCAATCCCAAGAGGAGAGAGACTGCTGAAGCAGCTAAAACTTTATTTGCCTATCACAAAGCCTAATATGGTCATTGAAATAGGGGTTTTGCCTTCCAGCCATAGTCAGGGTTCAAGAAGTGAGTCAGCCCTTAAAAGGGATAGGTTTTTGTTGTTTTCAAAAGTTTCGCTGAAGCAGTGAATACAGATGGTGACCCACGAGTGGTACTGATTTTGCAAATAAAGGTTTCCACACCGCATAGGGCTACCAGCTGTGAATGGAGTATATGCAGAAAAGTGTGAAAATTGATACAAGACTGTGCTGAAGCAAGGGAATTTTTAGCAAACAAATGCTGAGTGTAAAATTGCCCTATAAAGGAAAAGGTTTTTCAAAGCCAATTGCTGAGTGTTGAGTCCACTGCAAAGAATGTTTTTTTTCTGCAAGTAAAAAAGTATGCCTATTATCTTGGGAGCAAAACAGACACCCAAAGTGTGAAGTGTGAATGCCATAATACCCAAAGATGAGACTGAAAATTACTTAACTCAGGCAGAAAAACAAATTCTGTTGCTGAAGCGGAGGGATAGCACCTAGCAAATAAATGGTGTATAGCAAATAGACTTTTTTACCTAGCAACTGCACAATCTTGTATACCTGATAAAAGAAAATGCATGCACAGTACTGCTGATATTGGGAAAAAAAAATTACCCATGAAAGAAAAGTCTACAGAGATGCCTGTGAGAGCTACAACCTCTACAAGCAAAATATGCCCATCTGTAGGACTACCACAATTGGGGGTTCTAGCAAATACAGTGGCAACAGCTGCAATAGTGCCTCCTGAGGTCAGGAAGAAAATTACACCTAATAGCCTAAAAATGGAGGACAAGATGCAGCGTTCCTGTAATGAACCCTACCCCACGGAAGAGTGGCCCTTCCAGTCCAATAAAGAGGAAGACATCTCTTACGGGGAACCCGAACCGAGTCACACCCACAAAACACCCCAAGAATGGTGGGGGTGCCTGAACTCGGCACGAACAGAAAAGACCGCTCCCTTTGATGACGAATATGATCAGCAGGAGACAGAGCGGGAGCAGTGGATCACCGAATATTTCTGTCAGCTAAAGCAGCTGCAAGAAAAGCCTGGCGTATATAATGAAGCTGCTAAAATTTCAAATGAAGATGGAGACCCCAATATCCCTGAAGGGACGGTGTCATCCAAGTCAAAAAGGCGGAAAAAGAAAAAGAAAAGCGGTTCTTCACTTACCGTGGAAGGAACAGACACGTCCGCAGATCCTGTGGAGAAAATGGGGGACAGAGTTGCCCTGCAGCCTAGAGAAAATGGAGAATTCGTCCCACGGTTAACCGAATATCCAGAGGGCCCAAGGCAGAAGTCTTGTACCCCAAAGAAATGTCTGTCCGGTGCCAACAGTGAGGAACCCTCAACCAACCATCCCAGGGAAGCGGAGCCGGAACCAGTGAGTGACGATCCCTTGACAAGCCCTGAAGACGCCTGAAAATTGCCAGGCGTGACTGTGATCTACTTCGAGAACAATTGAAACTTGAGAGAGCAGATAACACAGAGCTACAGAAAAATAACGTGAGGCTACAAAAAGATGTGCTCATAATTTACTCTATAGCCAGGACAGAATTGGACGATCTCAAGACTGAGCTAGATACTGCAAAGGCTACTATTTCCGCCATGGATGAAAAGCAGAGCCAATCTGATACAATGGTGGCTACGCTAAAGCGGAAGTATGAGGAGGCACTGAAGCAGATGACAGTCTTCCAGCAAGAGGTTCACACTCTGTGCATAGAGCTGAATGCCTCACAACAGGAGATCAACAGTGTCCGGATAGAAGTGGACGTATCTCAGAAAGAGGTTCAGACACTCCGCAGAGCACTGAATGCCTCACATCATGAGACCAACAGCTGCCGCACAGACCTGGAAGTTTCCAGAAAGGAACTACACAGTCTCACTGAGGAGCTGGACATTGCTAAAGAAACTATTGGTAATCTTGATACAGATCTCAAAGTCTCTCAGAAGGAGCTTCAGACCCTCAACCTAGAGAAGGAAGTCTCACGCCAGGAGATGGTCATTCTCAAAGCAGATGTGCGTAAATAGAAGGAGGACTGCAAAGAAGCCCTGAAGAATACAGATACTGAAAAAGGAGAAAATTCAAGATTAAAAAGAGAAAACTTAAAACTGAAAGAAGAAAATTTTCAGTTAACAGAAGAAGTCAAGGAAAAGTTTGACGCAGTGCACCGACTGCAGAACCAACTGCAAGGTCTGCGTACACACCTCCAATATGCTGAGAAGAAGCAGCAAACGCTACAGGAAGAAAAACTGCAGGCTGCTAAAGAGGTACAAGCGCTGCAGGAACGTCTGAATACCCAGTACGTCCCCACAGAGCAGTATGTGGAGCTAAAGGCCACGCTGCATGTCTTCAGAGCATCGTTGGAAGTGGAGCTTCGATACCAGGTGACTCTGTATGAGAGGGAGCGTGAGAAGGCTCAGAAACTGGAGCAAGAGCTGGAGAGACAGAGAGACTGTTCCATTTCCTTGAGTCAGTACACCAAGGAGAAAACAGACGCAGCGGCAACCTTGACGACAAAAATTACAGAGCTCCAGAATATGAAGGAGACTCTGATACAGATTCCTCCAATACGGAAAAAGGTATTGGCTGTGCACAAGCACCAGTATCCCACAGTAACTAATGCCCGCAAGGACAAGGGTACAGTGAGAGTTGGGGACTCCACGCAACTTCAAAACAAAATTACAAAGTTTGAGCCACCAAAGAAAGCACTAGCCAAACCTACAGCTGCCCAACAGACAACAAACAGAGGCAGGAGTGCAGAATCAAAGCCAGAAGAATCCTTAGCTGAAGAAGCTGAACTGGCGACTCTGTGGTGTGGAGAAGCGACAGAAAGACCACTTCAAGAGCAGATAACTCTAAGGGCTAGTCCTAACTGCTCTGCAACTGTTGCCATACACTTTGTCTACAAAAAGAGGAGTGCCCAACGCAACAGAATTATCAAGACCGCGCACGTGATAAAAAGACTTTACGTGGAAAAAGTCCTCCACGAGCGACTGAGGAGTGCTGATATCAAGCATCTTTGGGAGGAGACAAAAATAAACTGGAGAAAGGGCTCCAATCCCAGCAGGACAGAGGGTTCTCTTCCTCCATCCACTCTCATTCAAGTCAAAGAGATATCTAGAATGAGAGTGGAAGGATGGGCTGTGGCCGTGGTAAGCCCGAGCTTCCCACAAACAGGGGAGGCATATACTGCTGCGGCCGAGTTTATTCGAGCATTTGCCCGTTCTCGGCCGCAGCAGTAATCCTGGCGCGCGCCGGAGGGTGCCGGGTGCGCGCCGAAGCTGCGGAGGAGCGCCCTCCGATCGGGGCTTTCTCCCTCCCGCTGCCGGGTCCGCCGGGTCCCCCGGAACCCCCTGCCGCCGTCCCCCACATCGCGGGACACCAGGGCTCCCTCGGGGAGCCCTGGACGCGCGTGCAGGGGGCGCAGGCACCCGATGACGCGTGACCGTGCATCGGTGATGCGCGGCACGCTGAGGGAGTGCGGCTAGCACGCCGGGGCATCCCCCGGCTTGCGGTGCTAGCCGTGCTCGGACAAAACGTGTCGCCTGTGTAACAGGGGACTTATCCCTGTTCAGTAATGTGCCTTTAATCCAGCAGTGTGGTGGTTAACCTCTGGTAGTTAATTACTAAACACCACCTGCCTGATTAGATGGCTTAGAAAGCCTGTTTTTTGAAACAGGAAGTGAGGACTCCTTAGCTCACTTTTGAGCTGACCTTTGGAGGCATCACATGTCTTGAGCTCTGTCAGAAACCACAGCGGAGCTGATTTCAAGACACAGGGAAAACTACTAAACCTGAAGCTGACAAACCCTGAGTGAAGGAAGCTGAACCAGGAAGTGAGATTTCCCCTCCAAGAAACAGATAAGCCTTTTATTCTTAAGAGACTGCTTATATCTGCTTATTTCATGTTATATGTTTTGGGGCTGCGAGAACTGCTTGATTAAGGGAGATGTGAATTATTGCATAGTGTTTCACTAGAAATACTCCCAAGTGAATAGAAGTTTTGTTCCCCCCCCCCCCCTGTTTGGATGAATTTCCTGATGAAAAGGAAAAGGCACAATAAAGCCTTATTATAATTTCACATTATAAACGACTCCAAGTGTGTACCTCTGTGAACGTCCGTCTACAGGCTAACTTACTTCTTGAACCCTGACTACGGCTGGAAGGCAAAACCTCTATTTCAATGACCATATTACACTTTATTGTGATAGGCAAGTAAGGTTTACCTCTTCAGCAGTCTCTCTCTCCTCTTGGGATTGGGGAAAAGAGTCCATCTGTGGTTTTGTGAGTTTCAGTGCAGTGTAGATTTCCTGCCTGGATGTGTATCCCTTTAATTCTGGTCTCTGCTGCATGAGCTCTTTGTTTATGTTGCTCAGGCTGTTTGTAGGTAAAGAGCACAACAAATTTCACAGGAAATCTCAAGGGCCACCTCTCGTCCCACTTCTGACGACCATATGTAAGAGGAAATGCGCAGAGGTATGCAATGGAGACTGTTTGAAGGTGAAATTAAATAAGGCTTTTATTGCGCCTGTTTCTTTAACACAAGAAAACATCCAAATGTATGCAAAAAAAAAAAAAGGGGTCAAACAAAGCTTCTGTTCCACTTGGGAGTATTTCTATTTAAACCTATGCAGTCAACAACTCCCTTTAGATTAGCATGTCTCCCAGCCCCAAACATATATCTTGATATGTGCAGATATACAACAAGTCTTATAAAGGAAAGTCTTATCTGTCTCTTGTAGGGGAAGGCTTCTTTGTTCTCCAGGTTTAGAAGTACTTTCCCCTGTGTCTTGCTGGCAGCGTGCAGTCTCTTCTGGCAGGCTCAAGACGTCTGTCTCCTTGTTCAGCTCACAGGTGTGCTAAGGAGTCTCACTTCCTGTCTCAGAGGCAGGCTTTTTCTAACACCTCTAATCAGCCAGGCGCTGGTCAATTAACCAGCACACTGCTGGATTAGAGGCAAGTTTTCTGAACAGGGTAAGTCCCCTGTTACAGTATCCATCTGTGAGATCTGGCTGCATATGCAATGAGGGTGAGTCACCTCCATTGATATACAGGTTTTTCCCACCTCTGGCTAACTTCTCAACAGGGGACCAGAGGAGTAACGTACATCACAAAGCTTTTCAAGTATCTTCCTTTGATTGTACAATTACATATCAGAGCTGCCATCTGGCAAGCTTTTGTCCTATGTCCAAACTTATACGAGACACGGAGATAACTTATATATTTCAATATTTCAATATTTCCCGTGTAGTAATCAGATTGACGATATGTGTGCGACGTGTTCTTGGCATAGTAAAATATATCCAAAATTCACCTTTCTAGCATACTGTAAACACATACGGAGATATGATTTCTAGGGGTTTTACATTATAACAAATACACAGTTACCCCCTATCTCCACAATCACTCACCTTGATTGCCTCATTAACACATCAGAGGACTCATGTAACTCGCAATGCCTTTTGAATAAAAATATGGCATAAACTACTACATGGTGAAATCATACTTTCTATTAGTATGAAGGGATTAACAATCCATGGGCTGCCTGCTAAAGATATGATTTAACTTGTGTCCAAATATCATCTTTCCAGCATGTATACAGCAAAAGTTATAATTTTACACTTTATCCCTTGTCAGGGATACAATACAATTCTCCCCCTCTCTCCATGTTAATACACAGCACAATTACTTTCAATGGGGATGAAGGCTTTTGAACATCTAAGATAGGATTTATACATACATAGTAATTACCACACAGAGTGCCGGAGTTTGCAGCCATATCCTAGAACAAAACAGATGGGTGAGGGGGATGCAGATCAACATATACACAGTTCCCATTAACCCCTCATATCCCGATCATGATAACAGGATATATACAATACCACAAATTACTGCTGGGGAAATACATCTAAGACCTGGGACAATTCTGCAGAAGCAGGGGAATGCAGATCAACATATACACAGATCCCGTTAACCCCTCGTGTCCCGCATGATTGCAAGGACTGCCGGCTGGGTGTGACCCCTTTATTCGAAGCCTGGCAGCCCCTCTCATGACAGCGCTTCACAGTAGTAATACACGAGGTAATCAAATAAATAACAGATCATGGGAATAAGTGCTTCAGACATAAAAGTAACATTAAGGAAGAGGAGTCCCTGCTCTGAGGAGCTTACAGTCTAATTGGTAGGTAGGGAGAACGTACAGAGACAGTAGGAGGGAGTTCTGGTAAGTGCGTCTGCAGGGGGCCAAGCTTTATGTATCGTGTGTTCAGAATATCCACAGTGCTATTCATATGCTTCTTTAAGCAAGTGTGTCTTAAGGTGGGTCTTAAAGGTGGATAGAGAGGGTGCTAGTCGGATATTGAGGGGAAGAGCATTCCAGAGGTGCGGGGCAGTCAGTGAAAAAGGTTTAAGGCGGGAGAGGGCTTTAGATGCAAGGGGGCAAGATGCAAGGGGGCTAGATTTGAGCCGTGCAGCGGTCCTTGGCTAGGGGTGCAACTTGCCAGCCTTATATCTTATATCAGAGATGTCCCAATCTTCAAAAGTGGGGACAAAAACACTGTCTCACACTACAGGCCAATCTCCTTTCTCCCAATTCTATCCAAAGTTATGGAAAATTATGTCCACTCCCAATTAAGCGATTACTACTGTATACCAAGACAAATTTCCCTAGCCAATTCCAATCTTTCATTCGCCCCAAACACTCCACGGTATCTACCCTGCTAAAAGTTTGCAATGCAATCCAGTGTGGAATGGAACTGGGACAACTCCCAATATTCCTAGATTTTGCAAAGGCTTTTGATACTGTTGATCATGTTATCTTGCTAAGCAAACTCCAGTGCTCTGGAATAGGGAAGCATGCTTTAAACTGGTTTCATTCCTACCTATCAGGTAGATACCAACATGTGCCTATTTTAGGCTCTAACTTCAACCCCTTGAATATCACCTGTGGTGTCCCGCAAGGCTCTGTTCTGGGTCCCCTATTCTTCTCAGTGTTCATCAATGATCTTCCTACATCTTGTAAGGAAGCTTCAATACAGATGACACAATCTTATATGCACACAGCCATAGCCTCTCCGACCTTGAACACCTACTTCAATCTGACTTTTTGAGACATGAAAATTGGATTTCCCAAAACAAACCGTTTAAAACTTTATTAAAACTTCATGTTCGGGAGGAGGCGGAGCTACACCGAGGTGAATGGAGTCCTGATCCCAGAGCTCCTCACCCGTCGGCATTCTTAAACATAATAAAAGCGGCAATTTCAATCACTCCCCGGCTCACTATACAGCAAAAGTTTTATAAACCTGCAGAGATGGCCTCAGGCAGAACTGCCCGCACCAAAAGCCAGCCAGTTTCTACATATTTTAAGCGGAAAACAGTGCCCCCAGCAGATAAGCAGAATAAAATGGTGTCTCCCCCCCACCCTGCTATAGATGACCCGGAGGCAGATCCCTTCACGGAAGATGAAGGAGATGAAGAAGTGGTTCGCAGAAAGGACTTAAGAAAGGACTTAAAAGAATTCTGTTCACATATGAAAAAGTTTTTCAAATCTGAACTTTGGGCCCTCAGGAAAGACATTGATGCCCTGGGTGAAAGAACTGACACTCTTGAAACAAAGGCTGATGAATCAATGGCTGCCATCTCCCATACACAAGAACAAATATCCTCTCTGACTGACAAAGTTAAGTTCCTGGAGGATAAAGCAGAAGACGCAGAGAATCGTGACAGGAGATGCAACATTAGATTACGTGGAGTGCCAGAAAGCATCAATAACCCAGAAGATTTCACCCTCAGGTGGCTAGAGCACCTCTTCCCGGACAAACAGGAGGCAGAGTTAAGGCTAGACCGCTGCCACAGAGCTCTCCGTGGGAAACCGCAGAGCGGGGACCCCCCCAGGGATATTGTCACCAGATTTCACCACTTCCGCACAAAGGAAGAAGTGTGCAGAATTGCCCGAGAGGCCAGGTCACTGGAGTTTGAAGGAGTTAAGCTTCAGGTATACCAAGACCTAGCCCCAGCTACCCTTTTGAAGAGAAAATCCCTGGCCCCCACCACACGTGTAATGAGAGACAACAACATTAAATATAGGTGGCTGTTTCCCTGTGCCCTTCTTAGCATCAAGAACGGAGTAGCCCATACACTAAAGAATCCGGAGGATGGGGAGAGTTTCCTAACCAAATTAGGCATCCCCAGAACCACCCGAAGCACACCGGGTTCCCCATTACCAAACCCCCCTTCCACATCTACCAGCCCCTCCTGGTCCAAAGTGGGAACCAACAAACCTAAGGGGATGACTGCCCCTGAGGCATCAGGATCAGAATAAACCAGCTTCCCTGATTCCTGATACAAATAATGAACTGTTGGCGCAGAATACCCCTCCCCGCCGCTGTCCCGACCTACCTACGCTCTCAAAACCCTGATCGCCGCCTGGAGCTGAGCCGCACACCACTTTCGAGCGGCAGCCATCTTTCCCTGGTCCTCCCTGGTCCGGCGTGGGAGCTGCAGTGAGGATGGCGCGAAGCCAGGTATGACGTCGCCGTCGCGCTGCTCCCTCTCGCGGGATCAGGGTTCCCTTGAGTGATCAGACGCCACCACCAAGATGGCTGCCGCTGGATGCCGCTCACGTCACCGAGGACTCGCGGGATTGGAGTCTCCTTAAGGGATCCGACGCCACCACCAAGATGGCTGCCGCTGACGTCACGAGGTCTCGCGAGATCGGAGTTTCCTTAAGGGATCCGACGCCACCACCAAGATGGCTGCCGCTGGATGCCGCTGACGTCATCGAGGACCCGGATGCAGGAAGAGCCCAAGCTGAAAGGAGGAAGCCAGATGCCAGACGAGCAGAGAGAAGAAGAAATTCAACATAGCAGCATTCTCCCCAGTATCCACCTCACTCACACCTGCACTGTACACCACACACTAACAAACTAATAAACTAATAATCTAATACATTACATAGTTATATACATATGAGTGTATATGGGTGTATGTATATATGCGTTCGTATATAAGTATGAGTGCGTGGGTATGTATGCATTTGTACATATGTATGTATATGTATATGTATGAGTATATATGTTTATGTATATGTGCGTATGTATGTATGTATGTGTGCACGTGTATGTTTATGCATATGTATATATGTGTGTATATATGAGTATATGTGTTTGTATATATGTGCGTGTGTATATATATATGTGCACATATGTGTTTATATGTATGTGTGAGTATATATATACCTGTGTATGTGTGTATGTGTGCATGTATGGATATGTATATATATATGTATGTACATGAGCGTATATATGCGTTTATATGTCTGTATGTGTATGTATGTGTGAGTATATATGTATATGTGTAGGTGTGCCTATGTATGAATATATATGTACAGATGTATGTATATATGTGTGAGTTTGTATGTTCGGGGATATGTGTGATGTGTGTGATGTATATATGTGGATACGTATGTACGTATATATGTGTGCATGTAAGAGTGCATTTATGCACATATATATGTATAGATATATATTTTGATTCTGTCTCATCACCACAATATAGCCGAAACATCTGGCTTTTACCTAGCAGGGAGAGATCCGAGGAGGCACACTCTCTCTTCGACTGCATCGCAGATGGGTTGGGAATCTCTTCAGGAACTATACTCCCCAAGGCTTCCAAAATATATAATCCAATCCTTAACTCATTACTTACACAATAACTACATTTTCTATTGCAGGAAATTTTACTATCTATACTGATCCCACAATAAGCATCTATCACTATATTCAGTCCTTAGGTGTCCTCCCTCACGTTCGTTCCCCCATACTTTAGTATGTATACACATGCTTGTTTATCCAGCGGTAGGTTTATGTATACTTAGGCGGAGCCAGATGACAGACAATATACTTTAATACATTCTCCAGTTACCTAGGCTACTCTCCCAATCGGGATTAATCATAGCTGTAGGAGGTCTGGGCTCAAAGACTCTGGCGGGATCTGGGCGGTTTTCGCAATACGCTTTATACTCACCTACAGAAAGAGCCAAAATTCTGTACTTACAGTTCACAGTTTAGGGTATATAATCTGTTTAATACCTGTTTAATATGTTCGAGCTATTTGCCGCAAGTTTGATTTGTTTTCCCAATAGAGGAGTGCCGGCGGGCCCAGCCTCGTCGTGGCATATGCCTTCTCTAACCTGGTCCCCTAGTTTACGGGACCAACCTCAAGACCTAGGGAGATCTGACTCCATTTTTGGAGGCAGGCTCATCCAGGTGATGAGACCTGAAGTCCCTCCCTCTAGGCGCAGGAGCCGTCCTCGGGGGCCCCCGAGGCGAGCTCTTGTCTTCCCTTTTTTCCCCTACCTTTTTTTACTTTGCATATGTTGCACATTACTTAATTTATTTTGCTCTTTCCCCCATGTAGCTTTCCCAGTATGTTCAACCTCTCCCCACCCCCTCCCCCCCCAACCACACTCCTAAGACTCAAGGATCCAAGGGTCACGCTCCAGACGCGGGCAGAAAAAGACAAAGCTAAGACCACTTCGGGCATTGATAACAGTAAGTACCCATCATACGACACATCGTACCTCCTCCATATTGCACAATGGCATTAAACTTAATCTCACACAACGTTAAAGGCTTTAATAGCCCAATTAAAAGAAGACTAGCCTTCTCTGATTATAGACGAAAACAGGCTGAAATATTGCTCCTCCAGGAGACACACTTTAGTAAAAACAATACACCTAAATTCCTAGACAAGGGCTTCTTCCAGTTCTATACAGCTTCGGCGCCCACCAAAAAAGGCGGTGTAGCTATACTCTTTAGCAATAAAACTCCATTCGTAGCCAAAACAGTGAAAAAAGACGCGGAAGGACGTTTTCTAATCCTTGTAGGTACTATACACGAACAACATATCACCTTAGCATCCTTATATGCCCCATGTGTACAAGATGCTGCATTCTTCAATAAATTTTTCCGAATTCTGCGCTCAATATCCCAAGGCAGCATAATCCTCGCAGGTGATTTCAATATAGTAATACAAGCTTCCCTAGATAGATCAGGGGGAAAGGACTCAGACAACAAAAAAGCTCACTCCTCCCTACTTAAAAACCTAAAAGATAACCAATTAGTGGACATTTGGAGAGAGACACATCCGACGAGTAAGGATTATACTTTTTACTCCCATCCACACACAACATATAGCAGAATCGACTACTTCTTCATTTCGGGTCAACTGGTCCCTATGGTCGCTCGTTCTGAGATCCATGATATTTCATGGTCCGACCATGCACCTATAGAGCTACGGTGCACTAAAATTCAGGCCTTTAGACCAGGGGCGAACTGGAAACTAAATGAATCAATCCTAAAGATACCCGCACTCTGTGATGCTATAGGTCAAGATATTGATCAATTCTTTAAACTTAACACAGGCTCTGTGGAATCCCATATTACTCTTTGGGAAGCTCACAAAGCTACACTGAGGGGTCTACTAATCAGCATCACCGCTAAAAGAAAACGGGAGAGAGACGCTAAAATTATTATTCTCCAAGACAAACTCCACTCTCTACTAGTATCTCACAAGTCTCACCCAAACAAACAAACACTTCAGACATTAAAAGATACCAAAATTGAACTAAACATGTTATTAACTTCCAGGGCCGACAACTCACTAAGCTGGTCAAAGAGGAAGTTTTATGAAAAAGCTAACAGGCCGGATACGATGCTAGCCCGCGCGCTAAAAGATAGACAATCTAAGTTTAATATCCAAGCTTTACGCTTAAAATCTGACATCCACACATCCAACCCCCAAAAGATAGTAGAAGAATTTGGCTCTTTCTATGGCTCCTTATATGATGGGAAGAAAGTGGCACATAATAGCAAAACGAGCAAGGCTCTAAGAGATTTCTTAGCCAGCTCAAAACTAGAGAGATTAACAGAGAGCGAAAGCAACAAGCTGTGTACTGACTTCACATTGGAAGAAGTGTCACAGGCTATCAAAGAACTCAAATCTTCAAAGGCACCAGGTCCGGATGGCTTTTCAGGGCTCTACTATAAGAAATTCTCAGAATTACTTGCCCCAAGGCTGCTCCACATGTTCAACGCTATCTTAGCGGGAGCCCCAATCCCCGGAGATATGCTGCGGGCGTCTATATCTCTCATACATAAGCCTGGGAAAGATCCGTTGCATTGTACAAGTTATAGACCTATATCATTAATCAATACGGATATCAAATTATTCGCTAAACTCCTGGCCAACAGATTGAGTACAATCCTACCCAGACTAATACACCCAGATCAAGTCGGCTTCATAAAAGGGCGGCAGGCAGCGGATAATACCCGACGATTTATTGATCTGCTAGAATTGGCAAATAAAAATAACACCCAAAGTATGCTATTAAGTCTGGATGCAGAAAAAGCCTTTGATAGGATTGACTGGCCATATCTTAAGGAAACGCTCGCAGCATTTGGATTCGGGGATCAGGTGAGCAGAGCAATTATGTCTCTATACTCAGGCCCAACAGCCAAGGTTATACATCAGGGTTTCCCCTCTCTCCCATTCCAGATTCAGAGCGGCACGAGACAGGGGTGCCCTTTATCCCCTCTCCTGTTTGCCCTATGTATTGAACCTCTGGCGGCACACATCCGAGACAACCCAGATATCTCAGGGTTAAACGTATATTCACAAACTCATAAGGCGGCCCTGTACGCAGATGATATCTTATTAATAATTTCAAAGCCCCTCACTTCCCTCCCAAACCTATTTGACCTACTTGACAGATTTTCCAAAGTCTCTGGATTCAAAATCAACCAATCCAAATCAGAAGCTCTAAACATTAATCTCCCTAGTCACACCGAGAAATTGTTAAAGCTCAACTTCCAGTTTAATTGGCAAAAGAAATCCATAAAATACCTAGGTATTCAAATTACAAAAAACGCTAAAAATATCTATTCCGCAAATTATCCCAACCTAATTCGTTCCTTAAAAAAAGACCTCTCCAGATGGGCCTCCAAGCAAATTTCATGGATAGGTAGGATACATAGCATCAAAATGAACCTACTACCCCGTATCCTATACCTCTTCCAAACCCTGCCAGTGCCACTCAGACTGAAGGATATACTCTCACTTCAGTCTGAAATATCCAAATTCATCTGGAAGGGGAAAAAACCGAGAGTCAATAAAATAAATATGAAAAGATCTGTGTTAGCGGGAGGCTTGGCGGTACCCTGCCTGTTATCGTATTATAAAGCGGCTCAATTAAGTCATATTATACATTGGCACTCCGACCCTAAATTGAAAAGATGGGTGGAGTTGGAAGGTGCTGCTAGTTCCCCATTGGACCTTAGCAGTTTAATTTGGCTACCTAAAAACTCAAGAAAACACATAGGTCTGCCGCTCACCTCAATGACTAACTCGTTGTCGATCTGGGAAGCTTCCAAAATTAAGAACTCTCTTACATCAGTTAACTCCCTAATGTCCCCCATATGGAATAATCCGAGGTTCGCACCTGGTCTAATAGGCAGTAATTGTTCAGTATGGAGATCAAAAGGATACAATAGGATCAAGGACCTAGAGGGTTTTGATCTTAAAATTAAAACATTCGAACACATCAGATCAGAACAAAATATCCCCCACTCAGAATTCTTTAAATATCTCCAGATAAGAGCATTCTACAACAAATTGGCCCCATACCCCCCCCTGACTAAATTCGAAAAGCTCTGTCGGGCAGAAACCGACACTAAGGGACTTATATCAACGATATATAAAGAAGTAGTCGATCTCTCAGCATCACACCAACACACCCCTGCTTTTAGAAACCAATGGGAGACGGACCTAGGAGAGATTCTAGAGGAGGACGATTGGAACACCATATTTTTAGCCACAGCCAAAAGCTCTATTTGCACCACACTAAAGGAGAACGCATATAAAGTACTCATGAGGTGGTACCTCACCCCACTCAAATTATCTAAGTTCGTGCCAGGTTCCTCCCCCCTATGCCCCAAACAGTGCGGAGGAACGGCCGACTTGTTACATATGCTGTGGTCTTGCCCACGAATAGCCCAAATATGGGACAAGATTAGAAATTGGATACAGAGGATTTTTGACCTCACTATTCCCCCAGATCCTTGGCTGTTCCTCCTGAACAGACCTCTAAAAGATCTAACAAAATCCCAAAATAAATTAATTTCTCATTTTGCAATTGCAACGAGGTGTGAGATCGCAGCACTATGGAAACGCCCCGACATACCAAACATCCCAAAGATTCGGAATCGATTATGGTTTATCTGCCAGATGGAAAAGTTAACGAGTCTGGTTAACGACACTGGTGACAATTATCTAAACGTCTGGCTGCCTTGGTTAGCACAGACAGACATCCCCGGGGTTGAGCGTAACACAATTTGGCATTGATAATGGTAGATGCGTTCTCCTGTAGGAGTGAGCGATTTCAAAGATCCCGCTCTATCTTATATACTTCAACACTCAGGCACCAGCTTACTCATTCTACGACTGACAACTGGAGTATCTCTCGTGACCCGGCGATACCAACATCTAGTAATCAATTACCTCCTTTCCCTATCCCCCCTGCCCCATTTCCTAACCCTCCTCCCCCTTCCCCACCTCCCCCCCCCCCCTTTTTTTTTTTTTTTTTTTTCCCCCTCTTTTCCCCCCTCAACCCCGGTTCAACCCCATTTTCCACGGCTCAGTAGGGCGCGAAAAGTCGTGGAACCCCCACTTTATATACAGCACAATGTTTCAAAGATTGTATTTATTTTATTACGATGCACAAAGTAACTATGTAATGTATGTTTTATTATATTTCTTACGCAAAAAAATATTTCAATAAAATACAAGTTATAAAAAAAAAAACTTCATGTTCTGGGTGTACCATCACTGTAATTTTTATATGTACCTTCGTGTTTTATTTATTTACACTTGCACACCAAAAACCAGGGTGCTGGGTGCCTCCATTCCCGAGTTAGCCCCCTTAATTGAAATGCCGGCTTGTGGGAGCCAAGTTCACGAACTCTCAGGTCAATTGACTTTCCGCCTTTCAAGTTACGGAGCTAACAAGGCACGGATACATTCTATCGGTAAAACCCTTCAGAACTTAACCGCAAGCCACTTATTCAAATGACTTGTGGTTACAGGGTCAAACCGATAGAAATGTATACCCATTCTACAAACGGCTCATTAACTTTTGCCACGCTTCTTCAATTAGCGCTGGCTTTGGCGCTCACTACTCCATCTTGTGTCTCAAAAGGATTTAGCAGGCAATATATTTACTTTTCATTACAGCAGGCAGGGAATAGCCTGCAAATGGGGGTTAAAAAGGCTGGGACAGGGCAAATAGTTTTAACCCCTTCACCCCCAATGCGAGTTTGAATTAATCAGCCGGGTATAACCTTTATTTTAGGCCTGATGAATTCTTTGCTCGTCACAGCCATACTATATGGCTTGCACCCCAAACCCACGTTAGCAAACTTGATACTCTCTACAATTCAATACAGTATGTCATTTTGTTCTCCAATTGAACTACAACACACATAACTGCGAAATGCTCAAATAACTAGATTGATCATCACTTGAGTCTAGGTGCAAAGTTCACCTTTCCTTTCTGGCCTTCAAATACTTCCTGGGCCAGCTACCCATCTACCTAAACAAGTTCCTCACCCCTACCACATGCAGCACTTATCATCTGAGATCTGACTCCTAAAGACTGTTCATGGTCCCAAGGTTCAGCAAAATATCCGGCCGCCCCTTCTCTTGCCGTGCACCCAAAACTGGAACAACCTACCGGAGACTGTCATAGCCGCCACCAGTCTAAGTTCTTTCAAAACTAAAGCTGTCTCACATTTTAATCTGGTCTGTAACTGTTACATACGCCCATAATATATATTATCTTTAACTGTGTATGCAATGTCTTGTATATAATGTATACCCTGTTCACTTGTTTAACTATGTATTGTAACCATGTATTATTTGTCATCTTAACTCCTTGCCGAGGACATACTTGAAAACGAGAGTTAACTCTCCATGTATTACTTCCTGGAAAAACATTTTATAATTACATAAATAAAATTGTCGGGCCTCTTACCTCTATGACGTCAAGGTGCCACTGGATAATGCTCTCTTTTATAATGAGCTGTTCACCCCCTGGGGAGGAGGGGTTGAAGCTTCCAACTTTCACACCAGATACCCGATAGTCGTGTGATATGAACCAGTTTATAATGTCATACTTTCCTGGCACATCCCCTTCGCTAGTAAAGAAAATCTCCTCCCCAGGTGCGGATGTAAAATGCACATTCTTCAGGTAGTGACTGAGCTAAAGAAGAAAGAGAACGATCATTTCTGCAACTGGATGTGACTGAAAACTTCAACAGGGAACTCGGGCGACTCAAGAATGCATTATGTTTTAATCTTTTTCCAACTAATAGACATATTCCTAATATATCCAAGTCCTTCTGTTGAAAATGATTTGTTAGTTTTTCATTTGAACAATAATTCAACCTAAAAAGGTTCCATTAATGACAGCATCCATGTGTGATACTTTCTCATATTACTGATTACAACATTTGAAAGAAGCTGAGTTTATTTTTCCCAGACATTAACAACAGTCTGACCGGCAGGCGGACAACTTGCTGGACTCCGGTGCCACCGTGACTCTGGTTCGCCGTGATATGGTGCAGCCAGAGGATTTGCTCCCGGGCACCGGGATGCAAGTGACCATGCCAAATGGAGGACCGCGGTCCATCCAGGTTGCCCGGGTATTTTTTGATTGGGGTGCCGGACGTGGCATGAGGGAGGTGGGGGTTTTGCCTGGGTTAGACGCCGAGGTCTAGCCGAGGGAAGCAGGGAGGGGGGAGAGGAAAAAAGGGGACTAAGGGAGGGGTTGAATGAGTACAAAAAGAATATAAACTAATCATGAAGAAAATGTTTTAATTCCCATTCCACATTTAAACCATGTGGTTGCAAAGTATGAAGGGAACAGATGCAAGACATTTCTTTTTTATTTAAACGATTCAGTCTATTACCTCCCCTAATATTAATAGGGATGTGTTCAACGCCAAAAAATCTGAAATGTCTTAATCCACCAAGTGGGCATTGTGTAAAATGTTTTGATACTGGATGAAACAGGTCCTGTTTATTAATAAGTCTTATATGTTCAGAAATTCTAACATATAGAGGTCTAATTGTCCTTCCCACATATTTACATTTGCATCCACAAATAATGACATAGATGACATGGTTAGTATGGCAGTTAATTAACGTATTAATTCTATACAGTATTTACTATATTTACTATTAGGAAACAATGTATGTTCTCTTTTAGTAGGTGAAACAAATTTACAGTATTTGCAAAAACCACATTTGTGGAAACCCTTTGGTATATTACATATATGAGACTGATGTGTGGATTGAACACAGACTTCTAGAGACAGATGAAGCTAATGTATTAGCCTTCCTGAACGCGAATTTGGGTCCAGATCTGGTAAAAGACTCAAAGTCTGAATCCAATTTCAATATATTCCAATGTTTAGAGACTATCTGTCTAATTTGTGATGCCTGTTTACTATACTTTGTAATAAATAAAGGACTATCTAAAAATGTTTTATTGTCCTTGGTATCCTTATGTTTAATCAAACTAGCTCGGTCTACAGATTCTGCATTTGAGAAGGCCAAGTCTACATCTGTCTTGGAATATCCCCTTGATAAAAATTTGGAACTTAATGTTTTTGAATGTTACAAAAATGTATCCTGGTTGAAGCAGAGACGTTTGTATCTCAGGAATTGACCCTTTGGAATCCCGCGGATTAATGATTTATGGTGACTGCTTTTTGCATGTAGATAAGAATTCCTGGCATGGGGCTTGGTAAATGTATCTGTTTGGATACCTGTGATTGGATCACCATGGATAGTCACATCAAGATAATCAATTTTATTAACATCAGTATGGAATGTAAATTGAAGATTAATGTCATTTGAATTAATAATGTGAAAAAAAGAGTGAAGACTATCTAAATCACCATCCCAAATGAAAATCAAATCGTCGATAAATCTTTTATAAAAAACAATATTGGAACGAAATTTATTGGTGCTACCATAAATGTGAACAGATTCCCACAAGCCCATAAAGAGATTGGCATATGAGGGTGCAAAAGAAGTCCCCATAGCCGTGCCTTGTTTTTGAAGAAAATAATGTGAATCAAAAAGAAAATAATTGTGTGTTAATAAAAATAAAATGGAATCATTAATTAAAGTGATAAGGCGGGCGACCGTGTGAAGGCACCCCTGAACCCATTACTGGTAATAGGGGAACCCTTCCAGAGGGTAGCCATGGACCTTGTGGGACCCCTCATGATTCCCAGTTGGCCCAGGACGTGCTACATCCTCACGGTGGTGGACTTGGCCACCTGGTACCCTGAGGCAGTTGCGCATGCCACCATTGATGCTAGGGCAGTAGCTAAAGCATTTTTGACCATTTTTACTAGGGTAGGTTTCCCTAGCGAGATCCTAACCGATCAAGGGTCACAATTCATGTCAGAATTGTTACAGTGTCTCTGGGATGCGTGTGGGGTGAAGCACCAGTGCACTACCCCATACCACCCCCAAACCAACGGACTATGTGAGAGGTTCGACAATACCCTGAAGCAGATGCTGCAAACCTTTATAGAGGCAGAGAGCAAAAACTGGGCATTTCACCTGCAGCCCTTGCTGTTTGCATACCGAGAGGTACCGCAAGAATCTACAGGCTTCTCTCCCTTTGAGCTGCTATATGGTCGCAGGGTACAGGGACCTCTGGACCTATTCCATGAGGGATGGGAAGGGGAAACTACCAATACTGATGCTTCTGTGCTTCAGTATGTGGTAGATCTCAGAGACCGGATAGAGATGCTTATGGAGTTGGGACAGGACAACCTTAGGGCTGCTCAGACACAGCAAAAGACTTGGTATGACCAGAATGCCGTAGCAGAGAATTCATCTGTCAAGCTAGTACAGGGCCATATAATACACACCAAAATATCTGGGTTGAATTGAATGCGACTATGATATGATAAATATAGTTTATTCCTTAAAGAGGGTGAACACACAAAATATACAAATAACACACAGAATATGGACACTTACTTATGGGTTGGACAATAAAGCAATCAGGTACAGGATTGTCAATTCATTCAGGATACAAAACTAAGTCACAACAAAGACCAAAACACGAATACAATGGGTATAGGGTTTACACTGGTTTATATGGAATTCCAGCCCAATACCTTAACATTGGGTGCAAGGCATTGGTTCTCAATTACCTCCACCCAATGACCCCTTGCCAGCTCACGTGAGAAGCAAGGTCGTACCTGCCCCCTGGGTGGGCATTATTCTAATCAGGGCTCATTTCCCTAGCCCCCCTCCCACTAGACTGGCGTCGCCTAGTCTGATTGGGACAGGAAAACCTTTGTCCCAAGGTGTGAAACACAACACTTATCACAAGTACCCACGTCCTTCTCTGCTTTGTTCTAGCATACACAAGTAGAGTGGGGGAGCCTTTGATCAGGGGGTTTATTGTAGACCACTTGTCTCCCCCCTGAGCATTAACATACCATATGGGCTCTAGCCTTCCCAGGCTTTTACCCAGCCTTACAAAACAGTACATTCTTTAATATCTACACATATTAAAATAATCCGTTCGGCTGGGCCGAGCATGTTCGAACTTGCCAGACCCTCATGCCGGAGGGGACTCTCCATGGTGGCCAAGTTTCAGCTCGCTGTGACCCACCGAACCGGGGATACATAATTACAGTTTTAAAAGCACATTTTCAAAAGAGGCTTTTTTCCGCCATTCAAGTCAATGGCAGAAACCCAAAATTTACCATTACCCAGACTCCGTTCTGTTGCCCCAAGAGGGTCTCTATTTGCTATGCAGTCCTGCCGGAACTAGAACTACATGGTGGCCGAATCTCAGCCCTCTAGGTTGAACAGAACCTGAGTTATGGGTTCCAGGTTTCTGCTCATTCTGACTTAGCCGTTTTTACTCGCGGCTTTTACCTCCGCCATTAGAGTCTATGATGCGACCCTTATAACGAGCGCGACCCTTTACCGGGGTCATTAACTCTCGAAGCCGGTTGGGGTCATGTGAGGGGGTTCCTAGTGTCTAGGGGCAAAAATAATTTTATTCCTGGATGCCCTAGAACCTAAGTTTCCCACGCCAATTGAACCTGACCTTGACCGGGGAGTGATCAAAGCTCTCTTCAAGATATTGTATTCGCTTTTGCGGTCTGCGGTTTGGATGGCTGCCAACCTGTTCCTGGAGGTCGGCTTCGAGGAATCCCCATTGAAATGAATGGCTCTATTGACTTTCAATGGGGAACCGCCACTCCTCCTCTCAGGCGCCACCTGCAGGTCTTCTATGATAACAGGCCCAAATCGCCGGAATCTCCATACGGGTACATGGGGCTGTAATGGCGACCTATTGAGACTAAAAAATGGAGCCTGCAAAGGCAGGAAAAGGAACAAAGGGCTATAAACACCAAATTAACATTAACCCTTTCCCTTCCACCTGGATCCCAGTGTATGTGGTTGCTGCATACACTGCAAAGGTACAACCACCAATAATTGTACCAATATACACATCTTAGCAAATAAAACCGTTTGCCATGAGGCTGGGGAATAAACATACATTAATTCCCTCTAAATGTGGGAATAGGATAACTAAGGGACGTACCTTTTGGTTGTGAAGCAGGGGAACATATGTATTATAAGTACATTTCGGGTTAACCTCTCACTTCCCAGACGGTGGAAGGGGGTGCCTAAAGGGGGTGACCCCTTTATTACTCGCTTGGCACCCATCCCCCGTCACATCATCCCAGGACAGCAAGAACTTGTTCTCAAACCTACTCAGGAGAACAAATTGATGGCTGCCTGGTCGGGACAGTATCCGGTGCTCCGAAAGATGAATGAGTGCAACTATGTTGTACAGGTAGATGCTGAGGCAGGGAGGAATAAAACATATCACATCAATATGCTCAAGGAGAATGTAGCACCGAGTGTGGCATCAGTGCTGGCCATTTGTAGCCCACTGATGGGAGATCCGGCGGGCAATGTTCTGCCAGATCTCCTAAGGGAGGCTAAGCAGAAGGGTACTGTAGAGCAGGATGAGATAGGTTATCAGCTGAGTGTCAGGCAGCGAGCAGAAGCCAGAGCTATGCTATGGTAGGTAAATGTGTAAGGCTGACAGAGAGATGTATATGTGTAAGTTGTATTATATTCACACCAGGGAATTTGTGCACCCTGATTACCTTTATAGCAAAGGTAAGTATGATACTGGCTTTAGCCAGATTTTAATTGCATTACTCACATAAGCTCATGCTTTATTTAACCCCTTCAGGGATTTAACACTTTTTTCACTAGTCCATGGGACAATTTTTACATATATATATACAGTATAGTGTAGGTACCTGCATTAAACGGGTTGCCTTGACGTGGCATGCAGGCTTACAAATGCTTTGGCCAAAGGGTTTAACCAAATACCCTTTTTCATGAGAATATTATTTTATCTTAGCCTAATTGGTAGGAGCGCAGGAATCGTTCTTTTTGTTTTTCTATGCTATGTCAGTAGAGGGCTCTGTTCATAGATAAGCCGGGCAGGACCCACAGTCCTTACGGGTGATCTGCGCCCTCTGCATAAGCATGCCTATAGGGTATCAGGAGATATTAAGGGCAGCATAAAGAAGGAGGTAGAGGAGATGCTGGCCCTATGGGGTAATTGTACCGTCCCAGAGCCCTTGGGCTTGTCCGGTAGTTCTGGTTCCTTAGAAGGACGGGACCACCCGGTTCTGTGTGGACTACCGACAGCTCAATGCAAGGACGTTGTCAGATGCTTATCCCATGCCCCGCATGGACGAGTTTCTGGATGAACTCGAAGGGGCAAATTATCTGACCACCATGGATCTCAGTAAAGTTTACTGGCAGATCCCCTTGACCCAGGAGGCTTGGGAGAAGTTGGCATTCATTATCCCCAGTGTCCTCTATGAATTCTTAGTGATGCCATTTGGGATGAAGAATGCACCGGCTACCTTCCAACGCCTGGTCAATCGGTCACTAGAGGGCATGCAGGGGTTTGCAAGGACATACCTAGCTAACATTCCTGTGTTTAGTAATTCGTGCGACACCTATTTAGTGCATGTAGCTGCGGTGCTAGCCAGAATTAGGGAAGCGGGACTCACCTTGAAACCCACCAAGTGCTTAGTAGGGGTGGCAGCAGTACTGTACCTAGGGCATAGGGTGGGCGGCGGAAACCTCAAACCAGAGCAAGCCAAGGTGAAAGCAATAGTTCAGTGGCCCATTCCCAAGACCAAGAAGCAGGTTATGGCTTTCTTAGGCACCGCAGGCTTCTACAGAAAGTTTTTCCCTCAGTACAGCACTAACTGCAAAACCCCTGACTAACTTTACCCAAAAGCAACTGTCTGTGCTGGTTGTCTGGTCTCCAGCCTGTGAAGCTTCCTTCCAGGTACTGAAGACTGCACTGGACAGTGAACCTATCCTAGCTGCACCAGACTTTTCCAAAAAGTTTTTGGTGCAGACTGATGCATCGGACTATGGCATTGGCGCTGTACTCAGCCAATTGGGGGAAGAGGGCAGTGAACACCCAGTGATATATCTGAGTCGCAAGTTGCTGCCAGAGAAGTGGCTTATGCCACAATTGAGAAAGAGTGTTTGGCCATTGTGTAGGCTCTGAGAAAACTCCAGACCTATCTTTACGGCAGGCCATTCACAGTGATCACAGACCACAACCCGTTAAGTTGGCTTCAAAGAGTGTCCGGGGAAAATGCCAAGTTTCTGCGCTGGAGACTTGCTCTGCAAATATTTGAAATCACCATCCAGCATAAGAAGGGCAGTGAGCATGGCAATGCCGATGGCCTTTCCCAGCAGAACAACCCCTGCTAACTGACAACCTCAAGAGCTGCCAGGCCAGCCCAACCACCGGACGAGGTGGTCGGGGCAGAGCCTGTGCTTTGAGTTGGGGGAGGTGTGGCGGGAGGGGTTAACAAGGCCAATAATAAAGGTCTTATGCCCGCCTGGTTAACCCTAATCCCTGTTCGGACTGAAGGGCTTCAAATGTATTTTCACCCTAATTTCATGTTTGCCCCTGCAATATTTTTTGTGTCCCTGTTTTGCAGCTCTGAAGCTAGCTGCAGGTCCCTGAATGATTGAAAATGTGCTAATTGTTTTTGAGACAAAGGGGGAGCTGATAGCGCTGAACCAAGCGCTAAGTCAAGAAGCGTGCCTGCAAAGCAGGGGCCGCTTTGAAATATAGATATCACTTTCTAAGCCGTAGACCTCGGAACCGTAAGGTCAATTGAATTAGTGGTTTGCGGTTTAGCTCAAGTGCTTTTCTGTCAAAATGTATCAAGCGGTCTTGTTATCCCCTTAAACTGAAGTGCTGGCGCGTGCCTGTGATCTTTGATCAAAGCCCATTCAATTAAGGGGATAACTTGAGTTAGGAAAGAGCTAGCGCTCTAATTTTTGGTGTGCAGGTAGTCACACATATAACATGAATACCCATATAAGTTTTATAATTATTGCATAACAAGAACATACATTTATAAAGATACTGTGTTCCAATGGTGTTTTAAATGCAGAGGCAGGAAACCCGTTCTGTCAGTCCGGCAATGAATCCATTAACATGCCGATATTTTATGGAGGAATGAGCTGAAGGATTTTTCATCTCCATGCTTCAAAGGGGCCCCCTGCTGAGAGGGTGACTCAGAGTCTAGCAAAGCCCGGAGTTGAAAAGCCTCAGAGATCCTAGGTGTTAGGATGGCCGGAATGTTTTTAAGCATCAGATACAAGTATGGGCAATTCACACTTGGTAGCTAAACCCCATACTTACTGTCAACAAGTAAGAGGCTGGACCCGGTATGCTAAACAGCTTAGATGTCAAGTTGACACATGCTCTGTGCAAACCAGGAAGCAACTTCTGCCCTTTCTGTGAGCTACTGGTATGTCTGGGATTGGTGGGAAAAGCTATTCCCACGGGGGGATTGGCTGTATATGTTAGGCATAGAACCTGTAGTACTATGGAGAGAGACCTCGCTCAAACCCCTAGATGGAGTAGCGTGCTGCCAAGGGAGTGTTGTGATGGAGATGGGGGAGTGTACCTGAGACAGGTACAGAAGGTCCCTTATATTGGCGCACAGCAGACCCTTATAATAGAACCTGTAACCTTATAAAAATGCCTGCAGCCCAGTCCCAGGGAGATTCACCTAAGATTCAACCAAGAAACGTCCAAGTACAGCGTCAGCAGTTCCGGAGTGTGAAGGGTTAACTACATCATAACCAAGGATTGCACCCCTCTTCCAGAATTCGTTTGAGCTAAGGATTCCCGAACGAATTCTGTAAGGGCGTTACAAAATATTTCCTGTCAGTGGAGATATAGGGGTGGCAAGTTGCGCCCCTAGCCCAGGACTGCTGCACGGCTCAAATTGCGCACCCACTTGCATGCGTGCAGGGGTGCCCAGAGACTTTGTTTCGTTCAGTGGACATTTTTCATCAGTAAGTGTATATTGACTGTAATCGTGAAGTATTGTGTGTTTGTCTTAAAAGAAAATACATTACAATTTATTTTACCCGCCTTGTACTGCTCAGTCCAGAATCCCAGTATTAATGTGTAGATAAGACCTGGTCTCCCGTGAAAATCAGTTCTTTTGTATTTTTTTTATTATTAATCTACTCTAAATGCAAATTTGTATGTGTTTTAAATTATTCTTTCATTATTTCTAAAGCAGGTTTCAGCCCTCTCCTCCCAAACAGTGCAAGGTCTTTGCAACACATTCCTGTTTATGATCATTTATTGCCAATATTACCAGCAATTTCAGCTGTAAACTTTAACAATAGATAATGTTACCTTAGTAATATTGTATAAGGAAACACTGCACCTGCTGAAAAAACAAATCACATAAACATGATACCTAAAACAATACTAATTATAAACTGTGTGGAATCTGACCATATATTAATGTCCAGTTACATGATCCGGTAATCTTCAGATAGACCATACGAACAGTCTCACAACATGCGGAAAAAGAAAGACTTAGAGAATTTCATAGCATATAACTCGTTAAGTAATGTAGGCATATACATAACTAACAAAAACAAACTAAGACACTGACAAACTGACAATCCATAAGGATAACACCTAGTGATAAGCTGAAAAACTATTTATTAAAATATATAAAAAAAATTGATGACCATAGAGAAAATGAACAAAGACTGTTGATCCTCCCATAGGAAAAATTGAAACCCTACTCACAACAAGCAGGGTTGAACAAGCATAAAGGATAATATTTATCCAGGATAGCTCGCTGCAGACAGTCAGCTGCAGACAGTCAGGGAACACCTCGCCAATGTACTTGCTTGATGCCGTTGGTATCAGTTGATCGTGTTCCTCTCACGTCTATCACGTGATTCGCAACAATGGTTAGAAGAGTCCCTCTGGGGTATTCGCACCAAAACTGCCCGTGCAGCAGTTATCACTTCTCCCTTGTTCTCCTCGCGTTTTCCGGATGGCAGCACGCTTGTGGCGAGGAGAGGGTTAATCAGGCCTAAATAAGGCATTATACCTGGCTGATTAACCCCAACTTGCATTGGGAAAGAAGTGGTTAAAATTATTTGCACTGCACTGCTGTATTTGCCCTGTCACAGCCTTCTTAACACCAATTTGCAGGCTATTGCCTGCCTGCTGTAATATAAGTAAATGCAATGTGTGCTATAATCTTTTTAGGCACAAGATGGCGTGATGAGCTCCGAAGCCAGCGCAGATTGAAGAAGCGTGGGGCTGCGTTTGAGAGGTCTATTTGAAGTATGGGTATCCATTTCTATCCATTCGACCTCGTAACCGCAAGTCAATTGAATAATTGGCTTGCGGTTAGATTTGAAGTGGTTTACCGATACAATGTAACCGTACCTTGTTAGCCTGCAGAACTTGAAAGGCAGAAAGTCAATGGCCGTGAGAAGTACAGCCGCGGCCCCTTTTATTTAAAAAATTCTCGGATATTTTTCAGTGACTTTTTCCGAATGCCACGCGCTTTACCGCGTTCATGCGCCATTCATGCGACATTCATGTCGTATTCATGTCGCATTCATGCCGGCGTCACCCGCGCTTGATCTGTTTAATAATATTGGTTCGGATTTAATTGGTTGCAATTCTTTGCGTATCCGCCAGGTGGCAGATATTCATGAATTTTAATGAATTCTAATGTGTACACTACATGTGCTTCAGTAATGTGTCGACTTGCAGGTGTTTAAAAACAGTGGTCCATTGTGAATTGACCTTGGCACTAAAGAAGTTACAATAATGTATCAATTGAGGTTTTTCATATTAAAAACTAAATGTGCAGTGTCTTGTGTTCTATTGTCCTGAGAGTTCAGAGATGAGTGCACCACTGCAGTCCGTGATAAAAAAAACCTACAGAACATACGCTTATTTAATATGGGCTGCAATTAATGCAACAGATGATAAGATGGCCACAGCTGGTCAAATTTATCAATATTTTATCGACAATTATGACTTTTACAAATTTTCACCAGATTCTCGTTTGTGGAAGCGTGCAATAAGAAAAAAGTTATGTATCGATCTGTGGGTTTTTTTGTATTGATCCCACACCCGGGCTTAGAGGAGGGTATTGGTGTGTTGCGCCAGAATTTTCCAGTATCTTTGATCATGGAGACTTCAAAAGGCGAAAGGTCATGGTAAAACCAACTATGAGTCGTCAGTCCCATGCAAGCAATGCGCCAGCGCCAGCACCGGCTTCCAATAACGGTCCGACCGTCATTGAAAAACTGCTGATTGGCAACCCTTGCTATCTGTCCCTGCCTGGATACCTGCTGCCTGGGCCGGATTTCACATACAGATAACAGCAAGCTTGCATGTCCCAAAATGATTTCCAGCTTAACGAGCTGTCAACTACAGGTGTAGTGGGCCCGCTGTCACCTGTTACCTACGTGTATAATCAAGACTACGGGACTGGCAGTGGCTCGGCGCCAACCGATTGGCAAAGCCTATGGTGGGTACAGCTGCCGTACAGTATTTACAGTAATTCTTTTTTTACCATATCAATATCAATGCACATTAAAGCGATTCTCCTGTAATCAATCGCTTTGCGAAAATCACAATCTTACCGTATCAGAGACCAGCATTAAGAAGATGACACGCAGAATTGGATGGAAATATGGACGTGTGAGGTTAGTACTGGACAGTACAGGAGGTGAAAAGTGTGGTTTAATAAACTGTACCTATAAAATTATTCCTTGTCATTTCAGAGCGTACCTTATGATAAGGGACGTCAACAAGATCAAGAGAGTGGTCCAGGCACAGGCATGGATCGACCGTGGCAAAACTTTTAAGGTTTGCATCTTTACTGACTATTCTACTGTATCGCTGGAGAGATTTGCTACCTTTACATTCCACAAAAAAGGAGGCATATCTATGAAGCCGCGTCCAAAAAACCCAGTGAAGATGCATGTGTGGGGGGCCATCTCTAGGCGTGGACCAGGATGCATCGTCATCTTTGATGGTACAGTATAATAATACACAAAGTCACATGCTGTTGCCTTATGCACTGTACTGTACTACACCAAGTACAGTATGATACAGGTAAGTATGGGACAGATTGTTTTACAGTATACAGCATGCACTTAACTGCACTCATTATTCATTTTCAGAGAGAGCTGCACTACCAATCGTGTTACAAAGTATTTTTCAGTACAGTAGTTTTACAGTAGTTCCAGTATACTGTAGTTTGACAGTAGTAACTGCATAGTCCAATATGGAGTAGTTACTGTATACTGTACACAATGACATTATACTGTATACACTTAACTGCACTAATTTTTTCTTTCCTTTTCAGAGAGAGCTGGCTGCACTAAAAAAGGACGGGCGGGGGAAGGGGGGAGGGATGGGCGGGGGAAGGGGGGAGGGATGGGCGGGGGAAGGGGGGAGGGACGGGCGGGGGAAGGGGGGCTATCATGTGTAAATTGTGTGAACTGTGTGTATAGTGTGTGTCTATCTACAGTCATGATTTACACACAAAAAAAACCTCTCTCCATGAACTACAGAATGCAATGTGGCCATGACGAACAAGAGAAAAACTAAAAATTTGTATAACTGTTTTTATTATTATAAATGCGCAATATTCATGATTATTTGTATTTTTCATTCTTCCATAATTATGCACCGGCCCTCAATTTTCAACTGACAGAAGAACTACAGTACACTACAGTACGTGTACAAAGTAGATAATCACTGAATTTTGTATTATTCATGATTATTTGTATTTTTTATTCCTGATAAAATAAAATAAATATTTCATTACATTCACGATAATCATAATAATTGAAACAGCCACCCCCGCCCCCCTAAGAATATTATTTAAATCTCTTTTTTTTTCTTTGAACTTTAAATTCACTTTGAATGTGTGTGTGTGTGTGTGGGGGGGGGGGGGGGGGAATTCTTCAAGAAAGCTTTGGGTTTGTGTGTGAAGTGCTTAGGGGGTGGGCTACACTACTTCCTGTAGTTGCCAAGAAGGGCTTATCAGATTAACATATTCAATTCAGGAAGGTGTGTATACACATTTCTATTCATTGGCTAATCAGATTAACATATTCAAATTTTCAACAGGTCATGACATGTTTTGATCCCCACACCCCCAAATCAATAAAAATCACATAAAGCATGTGAATGACTTGTGTCACATTAAAAAGCTACAGTACCGATTGAATATCAGAATACCAATAATTTTTATGCAGGCACATGTCTGGAAACGAAACAAAAAAAACAACAGCAACACGTACGTTATACACGCAGGAATGTGATGACAGGTTCAGGATGATTGAAGCCAGAAAGCCATCTGGCTTTCAGAAAGCCATCTGGCTGGGAGAGGTGTACTGTAGATATAAGTTGAAATAGTACTTTAGCCTTGTGTGTGCGGGGGCTAGAGGGAGGGAGAGCGCTGTACTGTATGCGCAGGAATGTGATACTGTAACACGCCTATGCGTTTCAACAATGTTCAAATGAGACATACAGTACTGTACAGTACACGCATAATATAAAAACAGTATGAAAAGAAATAAAAGTACTGATTACAAAATAATACAGTAGAAATGTGTTCATTTTATATTCGAAGAAGACGCAAATTTATATTTTTGTAATACTGTATACTGTAAATCTTCCATTTTACAAATACTGCGCGCGCACACACAGACTTGAAGAAAATGTACGGCTGAACTGTAGGTTTAATGGCTATTAGACTTTTAAGACAACAGCTCGCGAACGCCCACCTGTGTTTTTAGACAGTATTGCAGTATAGCAGACAGCGCTAAAAATCCGAGCGCTAGCATACCGGAAACCGCTCCGGAAAAAAAGAAAATATACCGCATCTGCCCGAGGTTATCAGAGCGCCGCGGATCCGGCCGCATTAGGATTAAGGCGGTCGCAGCTGTAGGTCAATTGATGTGGGAACTGGGTGAACTAGAGTTCCCAAGGAAGGGGCAGTGGACTGGGCGCTTCTAAAGTGATAGTGAATATCAATGTATTTCTAATAAAATACAAAGTGAAAAAACTTCAAATGTGCAATATAAACAATATCATTCACCAACCCATAGTGAAGAATAATAATAAAAATGTATACAATGTGAGGTAAAGCTGCTCAACACCCTCAGATGGGACTATTCTGTGTCCCAATGGTAACAATTTATTTTCTTCTGTGAGAGGAGGAGGGCTGAATATAAAATATCAGAAAAGAGCAAAAATAGTGCAGATTGTACATGCTAATAATGAATCCGTCTTTAGGTCTAGTAAGGTTGCACTCACAAAGCTTCCTGATGTTAAAGGTATGTCAGAGATTCTTCCACCTTAAAAAAGGTTTTTTTCAGCTCAGTCATACAATGGCTTTAATTTACTATTTACCAGTACTGACTTCATTTAGCTGATTCCAGTGTGTAGCTTAGTTTTGTTATTAGTGTTTTAGATTAGACAGCTTTGGGGACACTGTGGATCCTTTTGTATTTTGTTTTATGTGTTTAATAAATTTTGATACTTTTGTACGCTAGAGTGCTATTTTGGGATCTTTTTTTCTTTGTTTCTGTTTCCATATATATATATATATATATATATATATATATATATATATATATATATATATATATATATATATATATCATATATCATTTCTATATATATCACCTAAATTGCACTATAAAATTATAATGACCAATAAATGTACAGATGATAATAACATATTAATAAAATGTGCAGGAATAGAAGAAATGAATCTCAGTAAAGGTTACTGGCAGATCCCCTTAACCACGGATGCTAGGGAGAAGTAGGCATTTATTACCCCAAGTGGCCTCTATGAATTTTTAGTGATGCCATTTGGGATGAAGAATGCCCCGGCTACTTTCCAACGCCTGGTCAATCGCTTGCTAGAAGGTATGCAAAGAAGACTGCACTGGCCAGTGCCCCTATTCTTGCTGCACCAGACTATGCAAAAAAGTTCTTGGTGCAGACTGATGCCTCGGATAATGGCATTGGTGCTGTACTCAGCCAAGTGGGGGAGGAGGGCAGTGAACACCCCATGGTGTATCTGAGCCGCAAGCTGCTGCCCAGAGAGGTGGCATATGCGACCATTGAGAAAGAGTGTCTGGCCATAGTGTGGGCTTTAAAGAAGTTACAGCCCTATCTGTATGGCAGACCTTTTACAGTGATTACAGACCACAATCCCTTGAGTTGGTTACAGAGGGTGTCGGGGGGAAATGCTAAACTTTGGCGCTGGAGTCTTGCCATACTGGAATTTGACTTTACAATCCACCACAAGTGCAAATACTTTTAACCATTTCATTCCCAATGCGAGTTGAGGTTAATCATCCTGGTATAATACCTTTATTTAGGCCTGATTAACCCTCTCCTCGCCACAAGCGCGCTGCCATCTGGAAAACGTGAGAACAAGGGAGAAGTGATAACTGCTGCACGGGCAGTGTTGGTGCGAATACCCCGGAGGGACACTTCTAACCATTGTTGCGGATCACGTGATAGATGTGAGAGGGACACGATCAACTTATACCAACGGCGTCAAGCAAGTACGTTGGCGGGGTGTCTCCTGACTGTCTACAGCTGACTGTCGGCAGCTAGCTGTCCTGGATAAATATTATCCTATATGCTTGTTCAACCCTGCTTGTTGTGAGTAGGGTTTCAATTTTTCCTATGGGAGGATAAGCAGTCTTTGTTCATTTTCGCTATGGTCATCAATCTATATATATGAAGCTGAAATCTTATTTGTCTGTGGGTGTGCCACGCCTCTCACTCTCAGCTTCTCACTCTTATTGGCCTGCGGGGTTGGGTGACGTCACGGCCTGGGCTACGTAGGCCGTGAGACTCACACCACCCTCACACCGTGTGCGCCTCTGAGAAGTGGCAACACAAACGCCAGCACCGTCGCACATTCCAACCACCTCGCCTCACACCATCACACCCTCCACCCCTCCACCCACCCGCCTCTTCTCATCCCACGAGCCCGCCGGGGACAGAGATGAGGGGGGGACCGAGGTGAGCGCGACAACACCACCCCCACTCGCAGTGAGCCACCGCCACGGACACACCCTCTCACACTCACCCCAATTAGCCGGCGCACAGCTACCCGCCCGCCGCCGCTGAGACACCCTCCTGCACACCCTCCCACATGCACTTCCAGTGAGCTGGTGCACAGCTACCCACCCGCCACAGGCCCTTCGCGCCGGGTCAAAGGTGAGGGGGGAACAAGCCCACATCACTCACCACTGTTCTCCTCCAAACCCCACGGGACCGGGGGGTTGGGCCGACTGCCGTCGACTGGGGTGAAATGGCTGATTGGCCACGCGTGCCGCCGGGAACATTTTCTGGACCGAGGTGAGGGGGTGTTAAGCGCCTACCCAGTCACTGAGGGTCACTGCATCCCACCCACCCACCGCCTAAGCTAGTCACTGCCTCCCAAACCACTGCCTCCCACCCGCCCTGTCACTGCCTCCCTTAGTCACTGCCTCCCACCCAAGCCACTGCCTCCCACCCAGTCACTGCTTCCCAAAGTCACTGCCTCCCACCCACCCAGTCACTGCCTCCCTCCCAAGTCACTGCCTCCCACCCACCCAGTCACATCCTCCCACCCACACTGTCACCACCAAATCACCTTCCTCCCAGTCACCCAGTCACAGCCTCCCTAAGTCACTGCCTCCCACCCAAGTCACTGCCTCCCACCCACCCAGTCACTGCCTCCCACCCACCCTGTCACCACCAAATCACCTTCCTCCCACCCACCCAGTCACTGCTTCCCTAAGTCACTGCCTCCCACCCAAGTCACTGCCTCCCACCCACCCAGTCACTGCCTCCCACCCACCCTGTCACCACCAAATCACCTTCCTCCCACCCACCCAGTCACTGCTTCCCAAAGTCACTGCCTCCCTCCCAAGTCACTGCCTCCCACCCAGTCACTGCCTAAGTCACTGCCAAGTCATTGAAAGTCACTGCCTCCCATGCACCCACCCAGTCACTGAAACCCACCCACCACGTCACTGCCTCCCACCCACCCTCACAGTCACTGCCTCCCACCCACTCACCAATTGCCTCCCACCCACCACCTCCCAAATGCCTCCCAACCCACTGCCTCCAAAACTGCCTCCCACCCACTGCCTTCCACCCAAGTCACTCCCTCCCAAAGTCACTACCTCCCTCCCAAAATCACTGCCACGCCACTGCCTCCCACCCAAAGTCACGGCCCGTGACCAAGGGGGGGGAAATTGGAGCTGTAAAGGGGTCACTGCCTACCACCCAGTCACTGCCTCCCTCCCAAGTCACTGCCTCCCACCCACCCAGTCACATCCTCCCACCCACACTGTCACCACCAAATCACCTTCCTCCCAGTCACCCAGTCACAGCCTCCCCAAGTCACTGCCTCCCACCCACCCAGTCACTGCCTCCCACCCACCCTGTCACCACCAAATCACCTTCCTCCCACCCACCCAGTCACTGCTTCCCAAAGTCACTGCCTCCCTCCCAAGTCACTGCCTCCCACCCAGTCACTGCCTAAGTCACTGCCAAGTCATTGAAAGTCACTGCCTCCCATGCACCCACCCAGTCACTGAAACCCACCCACCACGTCACTGCCTCCCACCCACCCTCACAGTCACTGCCTCCCACCCACTCACCAATTGCCTCCCACCCACCCCCTCCCAAATGCCTCCCACCCACTGCCTCCCACCCAAGTCACTCCCTCCCAAAGTCACTACCTCCCTCCCAAAATCACTGCCACGCCACTGCCTCCCACCCAAAGTCACGGCCCGTGACCAAGGGGGGGGGAATTGGAGCTGTAAAGGGGTCACTGCCTCCCACCCAGTCACTGCCTAAAGTCACTGCCTCCCTCCCAAAAGTCACTGCCTAACCCACCAACTCACTGCCTCCCACCCACGGCCCCAGACCAAGGGGGGGATATTGGAGCTGTGAAGGGGTGGGGGAATGGAGCTGTGAAGGGGGGGCCCGAGCTGTGAAAGGGGGGGGGGGATCGGACATGTGAACGCGAGGGGGGGGGGGAATGCAGCTGTTAAAGGGTGGAAGCGTAGAGAGAGGGGGAGCGGGAAAATTAAATCCCGGGCAACGCCGGGTATATCAGCTAGTTTTTTTATATATTTTAATAAATAGTTTTTCAGCTTATCACTACTGTAGGTGTTATCCTTATGAATTGTCAGTTTGTCAGTGTGTTAGTTAGTTTGTTTTTGTTAGTTATGAATATGCCTACAGTACTTAAAAGTTATATGCTATGATATTCTCTAAGTCTTTCTTTTTCCGCATGTTGTGAGACTGATCGTGTGGTCTATCTGAAGATTACCAGATCATCTAAGTGGACATTAATATATGGTCCGATTCCACACAGTTTATAATTAGTATTGTCTTTGGCGCCGGGTTTATTTGATTTGTTTTGTATCATTGTATCTGACTTGTAGTGGACAGTCTTTTTCCCTTGGCAGCCTGAACTATATACAAGGGTTTTTGTGTTATATATCACTGTATATTGGTAATACATATATGTTTTTTAAGCACTAGCGCTATTAGCACTAAATCTTTATTGAATTGCACCTGCTGAGATACGTTGTCTGAAGGATTGATTGCAATTGAAAGGCTTAGATAAGAATGTAGAATTATACATTGTCACATGTGAAACAGGAGGGGGTAACCAGTCTCTCAAAAAAAAGGTTAAGCCCGTTTTGGTTACCCATGATCCATGTATACGGGTCCAAGATAGTTAGCTTTTTGGCCCTGTAACAATAGTTTCATAGTTACATAGTAAAGTAGATTTGGTTGAAAAAAGACTTCCATCCACCAAGTTCAACCTATGCTAAATATAGACAACAGATATTTTATCATACAGTATATCTATACTTATTGATCCAGAGGAAGGCAAAGAAAAAACCCCAGAGACATATCATCTAATGATATCTCATAAGGGGGAAAATAAATTCCTTCCTGACTCCAAGAATTGGCAATTGGATTAATCCCTGGATCAACAGCCTTCCCATGTATACTTATTTGGTATATCCCTGTAAACCTTTCCTATCTAAAAAGACGTCCAACCTTTTTTTGGAACAAATATATTGTATCTGCCATCATTAAACCTTCAAGTACTGTAGTTTCCCCACTATTGAAGTCAGGCTTACAGGTCTGTAATTCCCCGGTTGTGATCTAGCTCCCTTTTTAAATATAGGCACCACATCTGCTTTACGCCAATCTTGTGGTACTGAGCCTGTGGAAATGGAGTCCTTCATTATTAAATATAATTGTTTGGCTATTACTGAGCTTAACTCCTTGAGAACTCTTGGATGTATGCCATCGGGGCCAGGTGCCTTATTTACTTTAATTTTTTCAAGTCGCTTATGAACTTCTTCCTCAGTTAACCAATTGTTCCTTAATATGGAGGTTGTGGCTTCCTCCTGTGGCACTTCTATTGAACTTGATTCTTCCCTGGTAAACACAGAGGCAAAGAATGTATTTAATACCTCTGCTTTTTCCTTATCTCCAATAATCTGTCTACCCATCTCACACTGAAAGGGTCCTATATTTTCTTTTCTCATTTTTTTGTTATTAAGGTACTTAAAGAACATTTTATGGTTGACCTTACTTTCTATTGCGATACTTTTTTCTTTATCAATTTTTGCTAATTTGATTGCCCTTTTGCAATTTTTGTTACATTCCTTCTAATTCTGATACAATGTCTCTGTCCCTTCTGACTTAAAGAATCTAAACGCCTTCCTCTTCTTGTCCATTTCCTGCCCTACCTGTTTATTTAGCCACATTGGTTTTGACTTATTTCTTTTATACTTATTACCCAAGGGTATACACAGATAAGTGTGCTTTTCTAACAATGTTTTAAAGACTGACCATTTATCTTCTACATTTTCCCTGAAAAAACATCATCCCAATATATTACTTGTTGATTAGACCTCATTTTATTAAAATCTGTCTTTCTAAAGTTTAAGGTCTTTGTTGAACCCAAGTAATTTGTTTTTTGATCATTTATATCAAAAGAGACCATGTTATGATCACTATTACCCAAATGTTCCAGGACTTGAATATTTGTTATTACTTCTACATTGTTTGATATGACCAAATCCAGTAATACTACATAGGCAAACGGCAGCTCACGCATGCGCCTGTCAGACGTCCTGAAAAGCAATACTGGCTCCCTACCTGTACCGAAGCTGTGCGCAAGCGGGGAGACTATAGAGCCTGTTACAAATGCGTTATTTACATCAGTTATGCACGTCTATGACGATTGCAGTACAGTATATGCATCGATAAGTGGGGAAAAGGTAGTGCTTCACTTTAAGTACATTTTCACTTTACATACATGCTCCGGTCCCATTGTGTACGTTAATGCGGGGTATACCTGTATTTGTTATTACTTCTACATTGTTTGATATGACAAAATACAGGTGTTTAAAAAAAAACACAGTGGTCCATTGTGAATTGACGTTTCATAATAAAAACTCAACGCGCTGTGTCTTTTTTACATTATTTCTCCTGTCCTGCACAATTGCCGACCGGATGGACGCAATGAGTACACCGCAGTACGTGCGCAAAAGACCTGAGTGTACTTATGCATTTTATATATGTTCTGCAATTAATGCAGCAGATGATAAAATGGCCACAGTTGCTGAAATCTATCAATATTTCATCTCAAATTATGACTTTTACAAATTTTCACCTGATGCTTGTGTGTGGAAGGGTGCAATAAGGAAAAAGTTACGTAGTGATCCGTGTTTTTTTTCGTATTGCCCCTGCACACGGAGTTAGAGGAGGGTATTGGTGTGTGATGCTCCTGCACGCGGGGTTAGAGGAGAGTATTGGTGTGTGATGCTCCTGCACGCGGGGTTAGATGAGGGTATTGGTGTGTTGCCCCTGCACGCGGGGTTAGAGGAGGGTATTGGTGTATTGCCCCTGCACACAGGGGTTAGAGGAGGGTATTGGTGTGTTGCCCCTGCACACGGGGGTTAGAGGAGGGTATTGGTGTGTTGCTCCTGCACGCGGGGTTAGAGGAGGGTATTGGTGTATTGCCCCTGCACGCGGAGTTAGAGGAGGGTATTGGTGTGTGATGCCCCTGCACGCGGGGTTATAGGAGGGTATTGGTGTGTTGCTCCTGCACGCGGGGTTAGAGGAGGGTATTGGTGTATTGCCCCTGCACGCGGGGTTAGAGGAGGGTATTGGTGTATTGCCCCTGCACGCGGAGTTAGAGGAGGGTATTGGTGTGTGATGCCAGATTTTTCCAGTATCTTTGATCATTGAGACTTCAAAAGGAGAAAGGTCATGTTAAATCCAAATAAGATCTGTCAATCCCAGGCCAGCAATGTAACAGCGCCTGCACCAGCTTACAATAGCGGTCCGACCGTCAGTGAAAACCTGGTGACCGGCAGCCCTTGCTATCTGTCCCCGCCAGGATACCTGAAAAACGTCCAACTTGAGCCAGATTTCACGTACAGGTACGAGCAAGCTTGCATGTACCAAAAAGATTTCCAGCTTCATCAGCTGTGAACTACAGGTGTAGCAGGCCCGCTATCACCTGTCAACTACGTGTATTACCTGTATTACACTACCTGTATTACTTACACTACCTGTATGACACTACCTGTATTAGACTAAGTGTATTACTTATACTACCTGTATTACACTAAGTGTATTACTTACACTACCTGTATTACATTAAGTGTATTACTTACACTACCTGTATTACACTACCTGTATTACACTACCTGTATTACACTACGTGTATTACTTACACTACCTGTATTACACTACCTGTATTACACTACGTGTATTACTAACACTACCTGTATTACACTACCTGTATTACACTACCTGTATTACACTACGTGTATTACTTACACTACCTGTATTACACTACCTGTATTACACTACGTGTATTAATTACACTACCTGTATTACACTACCTGTATTACACTACCTGTATTACACTACCTGTATTACACTACGTGTATTACTTACACTACCTGTATTACTTACACTACCTGTATTACACTACCTGTATTACACTACCTGTATTACACTACCTGTATTACACTACCTGTATTACACTACGTTAATACTTACACTACCTGTATTACACTACCTGTATTACACTACCTGTATTACACTAAGTGTATTACACTACCTGTATTACACTACCTGTATTACACTACCTGTATTACACTACCTGTATTACACTATGTGTAATACTTACACTACCTGTATTACTTACACTACCTGTATTACACTACCTGTATTACACTACCTGTATTACACTACGTGTATTACTTACACTACCTGTATTACACTACCTGTATTACACTACCTGTATTACACTACCTGTATTACACTACCTGTATTACACTACGTGTTATACTTACACTACCTGTATTACACTACCTGTATTACACTACGTGTATTACTTACACTACCTGTATTACACTACATGTATTAGTTACACTACCTGTATTACACTACCTGTATTACACTACCTGTATTACACTACCTGTATTACACTACGTGTATTACTTACACTACCTGTATTACACTACCTGTATTACACTACCTGTATTACACTACCTGTATTACTTACACTACCTGTATTACACTACCTGTATTACACTACCTGTATTACACTACCTGTATTACACTACGTGTATTACTTACACTACCTGTATTACACTACCTGTATTACACTACCTGTATTACACTACGTGAAATACTTACACTACCTGTATTACACTACCTGTATTACACTACCTGTATTACACTACGTGTATTACTTACACTACCTGTATTACACTACGTGTAATACTTACACTACCTGTATTACACTACCTGTATTACACTACCTGTATTACACTACCTGTATTACACTACGTTAATACTTACACTACCTGTATTACACTACCTGTATTACACTACCTGTATTACACTACGTGTAATACTTACACTACCTGTATTACACTACCTATATTACACTACCTGTATTACACTACGTGTAATACTTACACTACCTGTATTACACTACCTGTATTACACTACCTGTATTACACTACGTGTATTACTTACACTACCTGTATTACACTACGTGTATTACTTACACTACCTGTATTACACTACCTGTATTACACTACCTGTATTACACTACGTGTATTACTTACACTACCTGTATTACACTACCTGTATTACTTACACTACCTGTATTACACTACCTGTATTACACTACGTGTATTACTTACACTACCTGTATTACACTACGTGTATTACTTACACTATTTGTATTACACTACCTGTATTACACTACGTGTATTACACTAAGTGTATTACTTACACTACCTGTATTACACTACCTGTATTACACTAAGTGTATTACTTACACTACCTGTATTACACTACGTGTATTACTTACACTACCTGTATTACACTACGTGTATTACACTACCTGTATTACACTACCTGTATTACTTACACTACCTGTATTACACTACGTGTATTACTTACACTACCTGTATTACACTACCTGTATTACACTACCTGTATTACACTAAGTGTATTACTTACACTACCTGTATTACACTACCTGTATTACACTAAGTGTATTACTTACACTACCTGTATTACACTACCTGTATTACACTAAGTGTATTACTTACACTACCTGTATTACACTACGTGTATTACTTACACTACCTGTATTACACTACCTGTATTACACTAAGTGTATTACTTACACTACCTGTATTACACTACGTGTATTACTTACACTACCTGTATTACACTACGTGTATTACACTACCTGTATTACACTACCTGTATTACTTACACTACCTGTATTACACTACGTGTATTACTTACACTACCTGTATTACACTACCTGTATTACACTACCTGTATTACACTAAGTGTATTACTTACACTACCTGTATTACACTACCTGTATTACACTAAGTGTATTACTTACACTACCTGTATTACACTACCTGTATTACACTAAGTGTATTACTTACACTACCTGTATTACACTACGTGTATTACTTACACTACCTGCAGATCAAGCTGCCGTATTTTATTCTTTTTTTAAATATCAATACATTATGCGCACAGACAAGTTATCAGTTACTGCAGATCGGTCCGTTCTCCTGTAATAAATCGCTTTGCTCAGGGTTATTTAATTCTACTATTTATTAACAATTCTTGAAAATGTAGTCCAGCAATATGATTGGCTGAGCAGATTCTACAGTAGATACTGAACAATTGGTGAGCAGCTAGGCGCATGCGTGCATGTCTCATGGTACCTTGTTGAAACGCATATGCGTATCATCACATCCCCACCCCCCACCCAGCTCGCACGCAATGTCTTACTACAGTAACAAAACAACGGTAATACAACTGCTTATCAACCCCTCCCCCCACCCGAGCCATTCATGAACATTCTTGTAACCTTCTTGAAGGAACCATTATGTGAAATGTGTTGACACACATACAGTATGCATTTCAATAAGGTTCCAGTCCGCATGAGCGGAAAAAATATTTTATGTTCGGAAGAAGACGCAACGTTATATTTTTTAAATACTTTTCTTCTTTTCCTTTAGTATCCTGTATACAGTACAGTATGTGTCCTCATATTTTGTATGTGTATGGCTAAGGAGCCTCAGACTACTGTATACAGTATGAACTCGTAACGTTAATCTCTGCTTCAAATATAAATCTTCAAATTACAATTACTGTTCACACACACACAGAGACACACACAGAGACACACACACACACACACACAGAGACACACACACACACACACACACACACACACACACACACACACAGAGACACACACACACACACACAGAGACACACACACACACACAGAGACACATACACACACACACACACAGAGACACACACACACACACACACAGAGACACACACACACACACACACAGAGACACACACACAGAGACACACACACAGAGACACACACACACACACACAGAGAGACTTGCAGAACTGTACGCCTGTACTGTACTGTACTGTAGGTTGAATTGCTATTAGACTTTTAAGACAACAGCTCGCGATCGCCCACTTGAGTTTCTAGACGGTATTGCAGACAATGCTAAAATGCAATTTTCTGCGCCCGATAGATGTATTCTGCGCACGATAGAAAACCGATAGAAACCCGAGTCAATTGCTATACGGTTGGGAAACATAGCTCGTCATGACCCGGTATTCAGAGTGGTACAGCGTTCGAGGCTTTAGAATAAAGGCTGGCGCAGCTGTACACTTTGTACCCGACTGGTACTGTGAGCAATATTAGGGCATTTATTCTACATACGCCAAAGCAAAAGTTTGGTCCAAAGCGGATTTCCATCCAAAGTGTCCCAAATGTCCGCTTCAGCATATATAGAATTACCCCCTTGGTCTAGGAGAGTATTTAGTATGGAACACAATTTAGGATTTACATGATTTCCGCACGTTACAGACAAACACGCACACGTACCTGCCACGGATGTAAAGTGTTTTTCACACTGGCTTTGTCAGCCACGGAATACAGAGAGGAGTCAACTGAGGACAGGACATGCAAAGCCTGAGCCAGCACATGGACTGCTGTGTAAATACTGTATGTCATTCTGAAATTCTCTACATCATACACGTGAGGAGGAAGGGATTGCAGTGTTTCATTCCCTGTGCAATTAGGGAACATTAAAACAAAGATCAAATCTATAGAATAAATAGGAACACACTTAAATGCCCCCATCCAGAAATCTCTCAACACAAAATCATCTGGATCTTTATATGGGCTCCAATTAATCAAGAAATCCTTAAATCCGGGAATCTCTCCTTTATGTACTGAGAAGGATAACGATCCATTTAAGACCCTGCAAAGTGCAGGTGTAATATAATTAGTAAAAAACGACACAGAGGCTGAAATAATCCAAACCTTCACTGGCTGATCAGCAAGTAAATAACTCTTCATAAATTCCTCTAGGATATCTTTTGCACAATAGCTTATCACCACTCTGGCAGAGGAATTTGCTACGGAATGTGTAATATCTCGTATAGTGTCTGACAGGAAGTTGTCTTTTTTAGAGATTACGTGTAGAAATGCCACACAGCTGCCACTGCTGGTAATCAGGTCTTTCAGTTCTTGGCTTCCTGTTTGACTACTGTCATCGTCTGAAGCCAGGATCCCCACCCAGGTCCAGCCAAATTGTTGGAGCAGCTGGACGATTGCTTGGTGCTGATTGCGCTCATTGGGGACCGTCCGAAAGAGGTATGGGAACTGTAACCGGTCGTTGAAGATTGGATCCATTGACCCATAGCTGACCTGTGGGATACAAATATTCCACATCTCTATCAGTAAATAGAATAAAGTAGGAGTCTGTAATTTGATAGAAAAAAAACAATATATATGCTGCAGTAAAAATCTATACTGAGTATTATTTTACATATCCACATACACAGTGTATTCTAGTGCCTCTTTTCTGGAGAAATATTACGCGCCTCTCTGGTTTTAATGCTGCCACTTTAGTGAATGGTCTAAAGTCCCAACGTGAGACCCAAATGGATCAGTTTATTTATTTGTTTTTACCAGGACTGGTCCACTGAGATCTTTCTCCCTCCACTGCAGAGCTAAATGAGAATATTCACAGGCAGTGTTAGGACCTGTATACTGGTCATTGTGATTGTGAAGGGGTTAACCAGGCTCACTAATAATGATACAGCCCACTTGGTTACCCCTGATCCGTGTGTTGAGGTTCTACAGTGTCATCTCCTGAATCCAGATGTCAAAAATGCATTACTGTGATTGTGTGCAATTATGCGACAATAAAGAATTATGGGGGATATGAACTAAGCAGCGCGTTTTTGCGCCTGATTGAAAACATTTTGCAAAAATCTGCCTGATCGCGCCAGCTGCTTTTCCCCTCCCCTCCCCCTCCCCTCCCCCTCCCCTTTCCCCTTGTAAAGCGCGATAGCTGAAAGAAAAAGAAGCCGTCTGTAAGATCTGCATGGAGAAGCTGCGTTTCCATGCACGGCTCTTACAGGCGATCATGAAACATAAATATACATTATAATACTCGTGTACTTGAGCATGGGGTCTCCTGAGCTGAACCGCATTGGTTTCAGCCTCGGGGACCCCCTACTTCATGAGACACAGGCCCCGTTATGGGGTGCCAGTATCCTCTGTGCTTTTAAAGGTCCCGCTTCATGTGTCGAGGGGATTTAAATCCTGCAGGGGGATAGCGGCACCCCATAACAGGGCCTGTATCTCATGAAGTAGGTGGTCCCCGAGGCTGAAACCAATGTGGTTCAGCTCAGGAGACCCCTTGCACCCTACTATCAAAACACATATAACAATAAATATAATTCATTACCGTAGCCGATATCCGCTATGGTAATGAAGCTGCATTCATGTAATTTGTATTAATATTGTGGGAGCAGGGGGTCTCCTGACCTGAACCATAATGATTTCAGCCTCGGGGCACCCTTCTTCCCGAGTTATGGGCCCAGATATGGGGTGCTTGTGTCTCCTCTATTATTTACATGTTGCACAACACGTGACGTGAACTCTTTAAAAATGGCGCCGATACTGGATTTCGATGCCCCAAACCGGAGACCCCCTCTTCCCTCACACTATTAAAAAAAATGCATAAAAGCAGCTTCATTACCTTAGCTAAGGCAATGAATGGGTTATGGCACAATTGTTCCCAATAAACATTGCAATACACAACACACCCACCCCCTGTGCCCCCAACAACCCATAATATACATATGTAGCCATGTGTAAAATTGGTATACAGATCTCTCTCTTGCTGGCATTAATCCTGGTAAGAAGGCAGGGTTGCCAGTATCTATCATGGAGGTTTGCCCTCAATCCATGGTGATGTGTCATATGTAGCAAAGGAAGTGACAGCATGCTTTGTGTCCACTGTTAGTGACACAGAGGTGTGTCTTTCTGGAGTCTATATATTACACAGAACTCCCTAAAGTTAGTCAGTCTAGATCTACAGAAGAGTTCTAAAGAGTTGTCTAAGAAGTGTGAGGTTCAAGGTTAAGCTCTGCTGGTCAGAGTGGCACATGACAATCTGCTACACACTGTGTCCAGGGATCTTGCACAGATGGTGATCTCCCTTAGGTGAGAGGTGGAAGAACAACTCAATTAGGAGAGAGAAGGAACATTCTGCATGGAGTACCTTCACAGAATGTGCGTCTAGTGTCGGCCGATATGAGGGGCAGTCTGCCAAAGGAGATGTCATTAAAGATGCCCTTGTTCAAGTGACCCTTTGTGACAGAGTGAAGTCAACTCCTATCAGTTACGCCTGGGAGACATATGTCTGTGTGCTTCATCCAGCACTCATAAGGGTTAACTCAGGTGGAAGTTAGGAAATCAGAACTCTTTAGCTGACACCTGAGAGCCAGCAAGGTAGAAAAAGGATCATGTGACTGGCAGTAGCTGCCTTAGAGAGGAGCACACTGCTGCGTGAGCCCTGAGCCAGAGGGATTTCACCAAAGACTACTTCAACTAAAGTAAGGATTATTCATTTGTTTACTGACTGCTTAAAGTACCCTTATGGTTTTGTTCTGGTTTAGCCAGCCAGCCTGCTAGATAGGTCTGCTGTATTATTAGTCAGTTTTTCTCCCAAAGTGGAGCAGGATTTATTTTGTTAAAGGGACAGTGTACCCGCATGTTATGTTACTGTGGAGAAATAAAGCCACTGAACGTTTTTATTTATCCAGAAACTATATGTGTGGACTGTTCCCTGACCTCGGCTACAGGCCGTCCTGCCACAGGTGGTGTCAGAAGTGGGATGTCGGACGGCCCCTGTATATGAAGGGCCACACCGAAAGAAAAAAAAAATGGAGAATTTTTTTTCTCAGTTCCTTGAGCAACAGCTCCAGCTAGCAGAGAAACAAGCTGAGCAACAGGCCCAGCAAATACAATGGCAGGCCAAGCAAGCAGAACATCAAGCCCAGCAAGCTGAGCGACAAGCCCAGCAAGCTGAGCGACAAGCCCAGCGAGATGAGCAACAGGCCCGGCGAGAGGAAAAGCTACTCCAACTGCTGGTCGAAGGCCCAACCCCAGGCAGACCAGGGATTCCAAATAACCCACCGGTGATGCTGCCTAAAATGAAGCCAAACGAAGACCCAGAGGCATTTCTCCTCACTTTTGAAAGGGTAGCCACGGCCCACGGCTGGACAGTTGATCGCTGGGTAACGACTCTGGCTCCACTCCTCATAGGGGAAGCTCAGGCAGCCTACCAGGCTCTTCCAGCAGACGAGGCCATGGACTATCAGCAACTAAAGGCTGCTATTCTGGATCGCCTAGGCCTCACTCCAGAGACCTACCGACAGCGGTTCCGGAAAGTCAAATATACAAACAGAGACAGATCCGGGTCGTAGCCCACCGCTTAGTAGACTTATGTACCAGGTGGATACAACCGGAAAAACATGACAAGGCAGAGATCCTTGAACAGTTTGTGCTCGAGCAGTTCATACAGATACTGCCCCCCTCCTCTCGCTCCTGGGTAAAAAGACACGCTGCATTTTCCCTGGATTCAGCGGTCCGCTTGGTGGAAAACTTCCTGGGCGACGACACCCACCAGGATAGCTGGGAACGGCCGGTGCAAACACCAGTTGCTTCCGGTGATGCTAGAGGCAGGAGAGCAGACAATCGAGGGGTCTACAACCCGCCAGCTTGGAAGATCCAGTCAACCCGATCGGAAGACCCTTTCCCATCTCGGAGGGTTCCTGGTACAAACTCCCGCAGAGACGCCCATCCTGGGTCTGAGGCCACTGGATCACTCAAGGGAGGCCGCCACCCACAGTATTCCCCGAGAACCTGGACTCCTGTCACCCACCCGGTGGAGAGGATAACCCCACCAACCAGAAGGGAGAGGTCCAAACACCGAGCCCCATCGAGAGCTTCCGCGGACGACCGAGTTTGCGGACTCAGGAGATGAGGAGATGGACTGTTCATATGGCAGAACCACTGCCACAGCTTGTCTCCGAGGGGACCACAATCCGTGGTTAGTCCCAGAATCTCTGGAGGGGACAAAAGTAAATGCCATGCTGGACTCGGGCTCTGGAAAACCCCTGATCCTAGAGGGCCTAATTCCAAGCAATAGACTATCTTATGACTCTCCTTGGAATATCGAGTGTATCCATGGGGATACAAAGAGATACCCGACAGCGAATGTTCTACTACGTATCCAGGATCAAGAGGTTAGCCTACTAGTGGGAGTTGCTCCCTGGCTACCTGCTCCTGTTCTACTTGGCCGAGACTGGCCCTACCTCGAAACATTGTTGGCCCCTACTCCTACGGAGCCTACTTCTCTGGTACCGGAGAAGCCCGGAGACTTGTTCCCTTTTTCCCCAGAGATTTTCCCCCGTAGACACCATGTCCCAAAGACATGTAAACAGAGACGTGAGGAAAAAGAGGACTGGTTAAGAAAGGCTGGGACTTTTGATAACATTAGTCAGCCCAAAGGACTGCAGGTCATGGCCGGGGATGACCAGGGTGGGGAACAGATAGATACGGGAGTGTTGCCAGACCTGGATCTTCCTGACTTCCGTCAGAGGCAGAGGGAGGACCCAGCTCTGGCTAGACAATATGAGAAGGTGGTACAGGTCAACAACAAGATAATAGATGAACAAGGTGTAAAAGTGTTTCCACATTTTGAACTGTTGAACGACAAACTATATCGTGTGAATAAGGTTACACAAACAGGTGAGGTCATTCAACAGATGCTAGTCCCTAAAGGGTTGATTAAAACAGTGTTCACCCTAGCCCATACTCTCCCATGGGGTGGTCATTTGGGCAGAGATAAGACCACGGACCGCATCTCGTCCCGGTTTTACTGGCCAGGCATACATGGTGACATCATGAAATTATGTGAGACGTCCTGAATGCCAGTTAACTAGCCAAAAAGGACAGAAGCCGGCTCCCTTGGTTCCTCTGCCCTTGGTAGCCGTCCCATTCGAGAGAATTGGGGTAGATCTTTTCGGAACTTTAGAACCCTCTGCGAAGGGACATAAATTTATACTCGTTGTTGTTGATTATGCCAACAGATATCCTGAGGCCTTTCCTCTGAGATCAGCCACTGCTAAACAGGTTGCTCACAGGCTGTTAGAACTGTTTTCTAGGGTAGGACTTCCCCAAGTAATGTTAACTGACCAGGGAACAAATTTCATGGCAAAGTTAATGCAGGATGTCCTGAAGTTATTGGAAGTAAAATCCGTCCGGACATCGGTCTACAATCCTCAGACTGATGGATTGGTAGAGAGGTTTAACCGTACTTTAAAAACCATGCTTAGGAAGTTTGTGGACACTGAAAAGCGAGCTTGGGATGAACTTCTCCCTTTCCTGTTGTTTGCGGTACGAGAAGTTCCCCAATCATCCACAGGCTTCTCCCCGTTTGAGCTCCTATATGGGCGCCAACCTCGGGGTATTCTCGACCTACTGAAGGAATCCTGGGAGGAGGAGCCCTCCCCCTCCAAGAATACCCTTCAGTATGTCATAGACCTTAGAAACCGCCTAGACATGATAGGTCGGTTTGCTAAAGAAAACCTCAAATCTGCTCAAGAACGTCAAGAGAAGCAGTACAACCAAAATGCTCGCTTGAGGGTCTTCCAACCTGGGGACCAAGTGATGCTACTACTACCGACATCAGAGAGTAAACTCCTTGCGAAGTGGCAGGGTCCTTTCCAAGTTCTCCGCCGCACCAGGGAGGTGAACTATGAGATCTCTCAACCAGGGTCCAGGAAGGGTAAACAAATCTACCACGTGAACCTCCTGAAACCCTGGAAAATGATGAGATCACTGTTCATTCACCCTCGGGAAGGAGAGACGGATTTGGGTCCAAAGCTTCCAAAGGGTAGTACGTACAATGACCATCAGGTTCCCATGGGAGGGCAGTTAACAACGGAACAAAGGTCAGACCTACTTGATGTATGTGACCAGTTCCCAGATGTTTTTTCTGAGCTGCCAGGGCAGACTGATTTAGTGTACCATAGGATTGAGACAGAACCTGGCGTAAAAGTACGGTCCCGTCCCTATAGATTGCCAGAGGGCCGAAAAGACCTGGTAGAGAGGGAGATAATAGACATGTTGGAATTGGGCGTGATCGAGGAGTCACACAGCGAATGGTGTAGCCCTATCGTGTTGGTCCCTAAACCAGATGGGAAGGTGAGGTTTTGTGTGGATCTGCGAAAGGTAAATGCTGTACCAGATTTGATGCATATCCAATGCCTAGGGTTGATGAATTGCTTGACTCGCTTGGTAAAGCAGAGTATATCTCCACCCTAGATCTCACGAAAGGATATTGGCAGATACCTCTAGCGGAAGAATCCAAATGCAAAACTGCCTTCGCCACCCCTCTCGGTTTATACCAATTCGTCACTATGCCATTTGGGTTACATGGGGCTCCAGCCACGTTCCAAAGGTTAATGGACAAGGTACTACGACCCCATAGGGCATATGCCGCGGCCTACTTGGATGACATTGTCATCTATAGCAGACACTGGCAGTCTCATATAAAAAGGTTAAGGGCAGTCCTAACGTCCTTAAGAGAAGCAGGGCTCACTGCAAATCCAAAAAAATGTGCCCTGGGTAAATCCACTACAAAGTACTTGGGCTATGCCGTTGGGGGAGGGATAGTAAGGCCACTAGCTAGCAAAGTGGCCGCCATAAAGGAAGTCCCCACCCCACAGACAAAGACACAGGTCCGCTCCCTTTTGGGGTTAGCAGGGTATTACCGGCGGTTTATCCCCAATTTTTCAGAAATATCTGCACCCCTAACAGATCTGACAAAAAAGAGTGCCCCGACCCAAGTTAAATGGTCTTGGGAGTGCCAAGACGCCTTTGACATGTTAAAAAAGTGCCTGTCAGAGGGCCCCGCTTTTCGGAGCCCAGATTTTAAAGAGCCCTTCATCATCCAGACGGATGCCTTAGAGGTAGGACTGGGATCAGTGCTGTCTCAGCAATTTGATGGTGTTGAACACCCCATACTGTTCATCAGCCGGAAGCTGTTCCGAAGGGAAGTGAGGTATTCCGTTATTGAGAAGGAGTGCCTCGCTGTAAAATGGGCAATTGAGGCCTTGAGACATTATGTCGCCGGAGTACACTTCACCCTGGTCACTGACCATGCGCCCTTGAAGTGGTTAAACACCATGAAGAACACAAATCCAAGGTTGACCAGGTGTTATATTGCCCTCCAACCCTTCTCTTTTGATATTCAGCATAAACCTGGAAAGGACCATGGAAATGCTGATTTTTTGTCAAGAGAAGGAGTGGAGGGTCGGGCTTCAGCCGTGTGGGACACTAGCCACACACAAACAGGGGAGGTATGTGACAGAGTGAAGTCAACTCCTATCAGTTACGCCTGGGAGACATATGTCTGAGGACTTCATCCAGCACTCATAAGGGTTAACTCAGGGGGAAGTTAGGAAATCAGAACTCTTTAGCTGACACCTGAGAGCCAGCAAGGTAGAAAAAGGATCATGTGACTGGCAGTAGCTGCCTTAGGCTAAGGCCCCGCTCCCAGAGTCAGCGCACCTGCGCTGCTGACAGGCGGTGCGCTGAGATACACAGACCGCGATCTGCGGTCTGTAGGGAGCGGGAGCCGGAGCTGGAGGTGGGCGGGAGGTGGGAGGTTTGATCGGGAGGTGGGCGGGAGGTGGGAGGTTTGACAGGGAGGGGGGGCGTGGCTTGAGCGGAGGGACCCGCTACTCTCCCCCCCCCCTCCCTCCACGGACTCGGGCTGGAGCTGGAAGGTAAGTTTAAACACACACACGCAGGCACTCATTCATACACGCGCACACGCACACACGCGCACACACACACACAGGCAGGCACTCACGCACTCATACACACACACACGCGCGCACACACAGGCAGGCACTCACGCACTCATACACACACACACACACAGACAGAGGCAGGCACTCGGGCACACACACACACAGACAGGCACTCACGCACTCAGACACATACACACACAGACAGGCACGCACTCAGACACACACACAGAGAAAGGCACTCACCTGCTTTCACTCCACACTCCTCCCCGCTCCCCGAAGCCTCTCCTCCTCCCGCAGCCTCCCCTCCCCATTGGCTCACAGCCACACACGTCACGCGTCAAAGCTAGAAAACACCATTCTCTGGTGTCTCCAGCGGCTGACGCGCTACAGCGTGTAGTGCTCTGTGCAGCCAGTGGGGACCGGGACCGGCTCGCGAGGATTCCCCTGCTGGTGTGGAACTCGCGACCCGCCGCCCGCGCCAACGAGCGCAGCGGGACCGAGGCCTTAGAGAGGAGCACACTGCTGCGTGAGTCCTGAGCCAGAGGGATTTCACCAAAACTACTTCAACTAAAGTAAGGATTATTCATTTGTTTACTGACTGCTTAAAGTACCCTTATGGTTTGGTTCTGGTTTAGCCAGCCAGCCTGCTAGATAGGTCTGCTGTGTTATTAGTCAGTTTTTCTCCCAAAGTGGAGCAGGATTTATTTTGTTAAAGGGACAGTGTACCCGCATGTTATGTTACTGTGGAGAAATAAAGCCACTGAACGTTTTTATTTATCCTGAAACTATACGTGTGGATTGTTCCCTGACCTCGGCTACAGGCCGTCCTGCCACACCCTTCCTTTGTGAGTCTGGAGTTATTCCCCAGGAAGATGCACCAAGGAGTTCCCCGTCAGATACTCCTCCCTGCTACCGTAGGGATCCTGATGGGGTGGAGGCGCTGTACTAAATGTGAGTAGGACTCAGAACACTACCTCAGACGCCTGTCATGGTGATATTCCCCACTAACTTCCAGCGGGAGACTCAGGAGTCCTGTTGCCAGCAGGTGCACCACTTATCACCCAGACATGTAAAGGGGGCCGATTAGACCACAGGGGCCAATATGAAATTGGGTTGGGGTCTGTCCGTTACACATATAATATATCAATTCTTTTTTATGCTCAGGAATTATTCTATAGGCCAGCGGTGTCCCTCGGGTGGTCACTGCAGGTGTCCGGGGGCCCCACAGCGGTCCCTGGGTGATCCCGCAGATGTCTGTGGGTCCCCACTTGCCTGCGGTACCAACCCTGTGCCCCCCCAAAAATATATACATACATACTTTTAAATAAATACACAATCTCCCCCCTGCCCCCTAAGACATACAGTACAGAAATGGGCAAAATTACTATTATCCATGTATCAGGGTCCTCCTGGGCCCCCCTTGTTACCTGCGTTGCAGGGGTTGGTGCGGGTGCCACCAGAGTCAGCGGCAGACCCGCTGGTGATTGGGGAAAGTGGTGGCAAGGTGCAGGGTGCGCTCTGGTGCTCCGGAGGCTCCGCAGCGCCCAAACACTAGGGCGCTGCCATCTTCTTTGTGGCCGTGCATGCGCAGTGAGTTGTGCATGCGCAAATAGGCTCTACAGCGGCAGCCATTAGATACACAGGCTCTGTGGAGACTAAAGCCCCCAGCATACATAGGGGCAAGTGCACACATGACCAAGGGGAGCCAATAGGAAGGCAAGGATCTCGGCAAGCAAGAGATACATTTCGCGCGCTCATCTCACGCTGGGAGTGGGTGCAAGGAGAGGCTAGGTGAAGGTTGTGTGTGCAGGGGTCAGTGACCCTCTGCACTAGGCCAGACTACCCCAAGGCCCCAGCTTGGCCCTGAGTTACTACCTTTACTTGTGGCTGCTTTAGGAACAGGCCCTTAGATAGGGATCCTGTCCCATTAGTATTGTATAGAGTGAGGGACACAGCGGATGCTTAGTATCCTGACAAGGGAAGGTCTAGGACCAGGCCTTATCTGGGAGAGAGAGACTATCTTCAGGGTGGGACCACCCCTAATGGACAACGACTCCAGCGTAATCTAGGATGTCGCGGAGGAGATCGTGGATCAGCAGATTCTTTGTGAAGTAATCTGCGTGCCCGGGTGCTGGAGCACCTGGCAGGTATCGTTATAAAGTGCACCAACCAGAGTACATACACATAGTGGCAATGCTGATCACTGGACAAGGGTGGGGGTCATACTGTGGACACTTTAAGGGTAGAGTGCCCAAAGGCATCACACAGACTGTGGACACAGTGTAGGGTACACAGTGTGGGGTTATGCCTTACCTGGTGCGTGGGCAGTTGTATTATTTGTATACATATTAGAACGTTAAGAGTATTCATATGTCAGTAAAGGTTATTGTGGTTTTATACCGTGTGTATTATTGAATTGTGCCCTGTGAGGAGCTCCTCCCACTCTGTTGGGATCCCTCTCAGGTGGAGGCGCTGCACCAATATTTGTAAGTATATCACCCCAGACTCCCATTGGCAGAGGCTTAGTCAAACAGATATAAAACAGCATAAAAGAAAAAAGTGAATTGCGCTCTAAAAAATGTGTTATTGTGCTCTTAGTGATATTAATAATACAAATAAGATAACCTGTTTACAATATGAGAGGTTTATGCTGCTGCGCTCGTGGTACCGCTCCACAACCAAACTAGTGCAAAAACAAAGAAAGAGACAGCGCAAAAAACCTCATTGTGCAATATTTAAACAAAATTGTATTGGTAAACTGGTGAGTATCACACGTACATCAATATAGTTAGATTTAAGCAGAACATGTTATGGACATGTTACCAATCTGTGCTCAGGGTACAGGACTTCTAGGTCAGCTGGCTTCTCACAGGTCTCGTGGAACAGCATGCAGGATACAGCAGTCGTCACCGCAGGGGAACTGCCACTCCAGATGAAGAGAACACTCCGATACCGAGTGTCACGGTGGAAAGTCTTATCAACTGTATCCAGCCCTCTGAACACCAGCTTCAAACGCCACACGGGGCGGAGAATGATTCGGCTACGTATGCCGCTGCAGGGAACCTCACCGTCAGCCGCTTACTCGGAGAACGCTAGACGCGCGTCCGTGACGTCATCGGGCGGCGTCAGCGTCGTGCGTGAGTGAGTCACTGCTTGAGGAAGCTGGAAGTCCCAAGAATGTCCCGTATAGTGCCCGCTTACAGTCGCGAGCAATTAGACAATGTATGGTATTAAAACATCCAGTATGTAGGAATAAATGAATGCGCCCTCAGTCCAATGCGTTTCGTGTTTACAACACTTCGTCAGGGAAACGCGTAAACGCGTTGGACTGAGGGCGCATTCATTTATTCCTACATACTGGATGTTTTAATACCATACATTGTCTAATTGCTCGCGACTGTAAGCGGGCACTATACGGGACATTCTTGGGACTTCCAGCTTCCTCAAGCAGTGACTCACTCACGCACGACGCTGACGCCGCCCGATGACGTCACGGACGCGCGTCTAGCGTTCTCCGAGTAAGCGGCTGACGGTGAGGTTCCCTGCAGCGGCATACATAGCCGAATCATTCTCCGCCCCGTGTGGCGTTTGAAGCTGGTGTTCAGAGGGCTGGATACAGTTGATAAGACTTTCCACCGTGACACTCGGTATCGGAGTGTTCTCTTCATCTGGAGTGGCAGTTCCCCTGCGGTGACGACTGCTGTATCCTGCATGCTGTTCCACGAGACCTGTGAGAAGCCAGCTGACCTAGAAGTCCTGTACCCTGAGCACAGATTGGTAACATGTCCATACTGTAACATGTTCTGCTTAAATCTAACTATATTGATGTACGTGTGATACTCACCAGTTTACCAATACAATTTTGTTTAAATAAAACAGCATAAGTAGCTTATGTGTTCAGGCGGAAACAGTGCTACATCCACATATACATTTGCCCATTTAAAATACATTAAGCAGCATAAATAAAGTAAAAAATATTGCACTCACCCCTGCCAGGCTGCCACATTTAAGGCCGCCCTCATCCTCATCAACGTCCATGTCCTCTGTTGCTTCAAACAATACAGAACTATTAAAAAAAGACATGTAGAGGCGCATGCGCGACGGCATAGAGTATGGACGCATAAGTTTCATGCTCCGTGTCCCGCTTGAAAAATAAGTAATTAAAAAACCATCAAAACGAGTAAAAACTGACAGAAATAACTCAAATACACAATACAAGACAGCAAACGAGGTGTGCGAGTGACAAGAAAGAAGGGACTACCGGAATACTTCGGCAGACCGCGGCCGAGCAGAGCGGAGTCAGAAATGGCGCCGGTTTTAAATGCGGGCTCAGAGTCAGAGCCGGATGGGGACGGAGAGGAAATTAATGAGCAGGGATTGGGACCGGTCCGACAGTGTGATTTCATGAGGCTGTACAACGACCTGCGGTCCATGCTACAAACAGAGATGAGAGATCTCAAAAAAGAGGTGTCAGGCCTAGGAGAAAAGACGGGGGTCCTGGAGACAAAGATGGATCAATCCATCAAGGCCATTAAAAAACAGGACAAAAGGGCTGGGGACTTGCAGGCACAAATCAACGAGCTCCGAGACAGACAAGAGGATGCAGAGAACCGCGACCGGAGGAATAATCTAAGGGTCAGAGGAGTGCCAGAGACAGTCCTGGACTGCGATGAATTCATCTCGCGGTGGATGGGGGACAATACTACCAGAGTCGCAGCAAAACCTACTAGCTATGGACCGCTGTCATAGGGCACTAAGGGCCAAACCGCTGCAAAATGAGCAGCCAAGAGACATTGTAATTAGGATGCATCACTACAGAACAAAGGAGGCTGTGCTCCAGAAAACAAGACCACTACCGGTGGTGGAGTTTGAGGGGGCACGGCTACTAATATTTCAAGACATCTCCCCAATAACGCTGGCTAGGAGGAGTAGTCTAGGCCCCCTAACCAAAACCCTGAGAGATAATGGGGTGAGGTACCGGTGGACCTTCCCCTTTGGCCTGTCAGTGACGAGAGGCGGCAAGACTATGACAATCAGAGAGCCAGAGGAAGGCCCGGCCTTGATCCACAAGCTAGGGCTCGGGGAGGCCCCTGTGCACGCGAGCCCCCAAGAACTGGCCCTGGACCCAATATGGTCACAAAGCCCCAAGGCACCAAGAGCGAGAAGAGACAACTAAAGGCCAAAAGAAATAATAAACAGAAAGCAAAACAAAAAAAAAGTTAAAAAGTTACTCGGTTTTAAAGCACACGAAATGTCCCCAGCAGCTACAGAAAATGTGCAAGCTATTAGCCCGTTTTAAGGCAATAAGCACACGTCACCAAAGACTCATCCATCGAGACCTACAAAGAAAAAAAGAGAAGGGAAACAAATAAAAATACCTGGAATCGCTGCCCCTCAAAGTGGAGAAAGCATGGTCTTCCAAAGATGGCGGAGGAAATGGAAGCGTCGCAAGATCCACGCTGAACCGCAGGAGCAGGAAGGTAATGGAAGGCGGGAACCTGGAGAGAGCACGTACACCTCCGTCCGGTCGAGCACTGGAATCCATAATGGCGGCGGAGCGGAAGGACATCATCACCTAGGGTCGGTAGAGCGGGCGCCATCTTGGAGGGGGCATCCCCAGCAGCAAACAATGGACGCAGATGACGACAGGATGGAGACAAGAGACACAAGGACCCGTGAGGTGGCCGCACAGTGCCGGACCGGCATTTGATCATTTAAAGGGTCAAACATGGAGAGAAAGTAGCGGGAGATGTAGCAGGAGGGGTAGCGGGAGGGAAAAGAAAGTGGCAGAGAACAGACGGGGCAGGTTAATAGTAGAAGGAAGAGGCAGGTTATAACGGAAAGTTAAGCAGAAGAAATTTTAGAAGGGCAAGGTAGGTTAGAGGGATGGTAGGGAGAAGGAGGTAAGGAGATAAAGGGGAGGTAAGGGAAGGAAGGCAAGGTGAAGGAGGAGGAGAAGGGAGGTAGCAGCGGAAGCATGGAGGGGGAAGTTAAGATAGGGAGATAGCAGGTGTAATGAAGGGTCACGTAGGTAGTTAGAAGGGCAGTGCAGGTGATGAGGGACGAAGTAAGGAACATTGGAGAGGGTAGAGATAGGAAGGAACAGGAGGGATGAAAAGCAAAGAGCTGAGAAAGAAAAAACAGATAGACGGGAAGTAAGGCAGGGGGCAGTAGACTGACAGTAACATAATGCAGCGAACCCCAGAGCAAATAAGGGGCCAGTAGCACTGAGGAAGGTCCAGGACTCGAGAGGGGATGGGTCAAGAACAATGAAAGGGGATAAATAAGTTTACATATGGTTTTAGTTTTAAGGTTAAGTTGTAGAGCGGGACAGGGGGAGGGAAAGGCCCAGCTCTTACGTCCGTGTGGGCCGTGCGTTAGGTACGGGAAGGGAGGCCCTTCGATAGCCTAACGAAGTCCTTTGAGCCGGAACAGCTGGAGACTGTCAAAGATGTCGGTACTAGCCCCGCAGATCGGGCTGGAGCTCAAAGGCGGCAGTCTCGGAGCAGGAGGAGGAAAGGAGAAGCACCGAGAAATGTCATTGTATGTTAAATGTGGTCTTGTGTCTATGTTCCCCCAGGTTCCCCCTTTTGTGTGTTCCCCACCTCATGTTTCCTCAGGAGGGTGGAGCAGATGGAGCGAGAAGAGAAGAAGCGAGGAGGAGACTTGGCATGCGAAGCCAATAAGAAAACGACAGATCAACAGGCGGAAATCCACAAATGAGTAAGGAAATAGTCTTGCTATCGCACAATGTTAAGGGTTTTAATAGCCCAGCTAAAAGAAGGGTTGCATTCAGGACTATAAGCGGAAGGGAGCAGAAATATTGTTTATACAAGAGACACATTTCTCTAGGAATAATCAGCCAAATTTTCTAGATAAAGATTTCCGGACGAGCTTTCTGTCCGCTGCACAAGTTAAGAAGAGAGGTGTAGCCATTTTAATACATAATAAAATACCATTCATAGCGGGCAAGACACACAAGGACAGAGAGGGACGATACATAATAGTGACAGGTACTATTCAAGCCCACCCCATCACGTTAGCGACAGTATATGCTCCATGTGAATCTGCCAACGACTTCTTCACAGGGTTTTTCTCTAAGTTACACAAAGTAGCGACAGGTAATATCATACTGGCAGGAGACTTGAACCGAGCACTTAACAGCAACTTAGACAGATGCTCTAACACTAACAAGGCCCACAGACAGGACGTACTAACCATATCAAATGGGATGAGACAATGTCAACTTTTAGATATTTGGAGGGAACAACACCAAGGAATAAAGGAATACACGTTCTACTCCCATCCACACAACAGTTACAGTAGGATAGATTACTTCCTTGTGTCTAATAGAATGGTTCCTGGGATATCTAGGTCAGAGATCCATGATATTTCATGGTCTGACCATGCATCAATAGAGCTGCGATGCAACTTAATTCCTCTAGACAGACCCAGAGCGAATTGGAAACTAAATGAGATCCTGTTAAAAATACCGGCTGTAGAAAAGGAGGTAGGGGACAAAATTGAAGAATATTTTCTGGAGAATAAGGGAAGTGTGTCCACACACTCCATGCTGTGGGAGGCCCATAAGGCAACCCTCAGGGGGACATTAATGAATCTGGCCGCCAAACGCAGAAGGGAAAGAGAAAAAAAGATAAGAGAATTAGAATAACAATTAGCCGACTTTGCAGCCGCTCATAAAGCGAGCAAGCAAGATCATATTCTGAAACAATTACTGGATACAAAAACAAAGCTTAATCTCCTGCTCTCCTCCCACGCAGAGAAGGAAATGACTTGGTCTAAACGCAAATTTTACGAAAAAGCTAACAAGCCAGATACCCTACTTGCCAACAAGCTAAAAAATAAGCTTCCAAAGTCCCATATTCACGCAATACGAGCCCAGAGTGGGGAACTGACATCCATTCCTGGGAAAATAGTAGAAGAATTTAAAACCTACTATGAAAAACTGTATAATGGAGATAAAGTCACCCACTCTCGCAAAACGCAAGAGTTGTTACAAATGTTTTTGAAAGAGGCAAAATTACCCACACTGAGCAAGGGATGAGAGAGAGGCACTACAGGCTGACTTCACGTTCGAAGAGCTGTCCGAGGTAATTAAAAACCTTAAACCAGCTAAAGCCCCAGGGCCAGACGGTTTCTCGAACCTGTATTACAAAAAATATCTGAAATTATTGGCCCCTCACATGCTTCGAGTATTTAATGAGATCCTAGCGGGGGCCTCCTTCCCAACCCAAATGCTACAAGCCTCAATATCAGTGATCCACAAACCTGGAAAGGACCCGGCAGACTGTAAGAGCTACCGGCCTATATCTCTGATTAATTCCAACACTAAAATCTACTCCAAACTCATAGCTAACAGAGTGGGTAGCGTCCTTCCTGGGTTGATTCATGCGGATCAAGTAGGGTTTATAGGAGGAAGGCAAGCGGCAGACAACACCAGGAGAATAATTGACTTGATTGATCTGGCCATGCAGAAAAATATTCACTCCATGGTACTAAGTCTGGACGCAGAGAAAGCCTTCGACAGAATAGACTGGCCCTATCTAATAGCGACGCTTAGGGAATTTGGATTTGAAGGACGCCTCCTGAAAGCCATTATGGCTCTTTACGAGAGCCCAACGGCTAGGGTGAGACATCAGGGTTACCCCTCCGAGCAATTCAACATTAAAAGCGGAACAAGACAGGGGTGCCCGCTGTCCCCGCTGTTGTTCGCCCGGTGTATTGAGCCCCTGGCAGCCCACATCAGACTTAGTCCAGATATTGCAGGAATCTCGATCGAGGACCAAACACACAAAATAGCCCTGTATGCGGACGACGTCATTCTGACGCTGTCAAAACTTCTCACATCCCTGCCCAATGCATTTGAGGTACTAAGTAAATTCAACAAAATTTCGGGGTTTAAAATCAATCAGGCCAAATCAGAAGCCCTCAACATAAACCTACACAAAGAGGTGGAGAAATTGATAGAAATAAACTTTAATTTCAAGTGGCAACCCTCCGCAATCAAATATTTAGGGGTATATATCACACGGGACTACAAAACAATATACAAAGCTAATTTTCCCAGGGTAATTAAGACGTTGAAAGAGGATCTCCGAACCTGGATGAAAGGTAGTATCTCATGGATTGGGAGGATTCATAGCGTGAAAATGAACCTCCTCCCGAGGATGTTATATCTCTTCCAGAGTCTACCTGTGCCCTTAGTAACAGCAGACATCCTCTCTCTACAGTCCCAAATTATGAAATTCATCTGGAATAAGAGAAACCCAAGAATTGCAAAGGGGATCTTAAAGAGACCCACCGGTAAAGGAGGACTAGCGGTACCTTGCTTGATAGCTTACTATAAAGCGGCCCAACTAAGTCAAATTACGCAGTGGCACATGGACCCACAACTAAGGAGATGGGTTGAATTAGAGAAACTCTGCTGTGCACCAATTGATATACAGAATGCGATCTGGATACCGAAAAAGGGACTAAATAAGATGGGCACGCCACTTCAGACCATAGTCAATTCTTTAAAGGTATGGGAGGCCACCAAATTCAGATGTAATCTAACCTCCAAGGACTCACTTATGACACCGATTATTGGCAACTCAGACTTCGCTCCAGGCCTGAATAGAAATAATTTGATAGCTTGGGAACAGTCGGGCATTACACGACTCAAGGATCTGGAGGGTAACAAATATATACAAACCTTTGACCAAATTAAAGCCGCACCGGCGATATCAAATAAGGAATTTTTTAGATACCTCCAGATCAGAGACTTTTATAATAAAACCCCAATTAGACCTAAAAGAACTAATTTCGAGCAGCTGTGTTCTAGGGCTACGGACACAAGGGGACTAACGTCTAGAATGTACAGGGAAGTGATCTGTCCAAAGACCCACAATGACCATCGACTCATGTACATTAGACAGTGGGAGGCAGACTTAGACGAGACGTTAGAGGACGAGGAGTGGGACAAGATCATACAGGGAGCGGCGAAAAGCTCTATATGCACCACATTAAAGGAGAACGCATATAAAGTCCTTATGCGCTGGTACTATACCCCGTTAAGGTTAGCTAAATTCATCAGAGGCCACTCCCCACTCTGCCCAAAGCAGTGTGGGGAGGTGGCGGACCTGCAACACATGCTGTGGTCTTGTAAAAGAGTGGTCCCGATTTGGGAACAAATTCGAGATTGGCTACAGAGGATTCTCAGTTTGGAGATCCCCCTGGACCCGTGGTTGTTCCTATTTTCTAAAAGTCTGGTCGCCTTGGTTGGACCAGACAGATATCTCAGGGGTAAGTACTACAACTATATTTCAATAATAGCAACAAATGCATTCTCCTTTGAGGGTAGCTAGACGTGACCACACATAAGGACGGACAAGTAGATAGACAGAAGACGACGATACCGACCACACTAAGGGGAGGGATATACCGGGCCCAAGCTAAAACCCCCCTGCAAAAAGGGGGGAAACAGTAGGAAAAGGGACACAACAAAACAAAATACATCAGAATGCAATTCTACAAGAACCCAAGAAGGAGCCAAACTGCCTCAGCGGTCGACAACCCACCGCGCATAATGACCCCCCAAGCCCTCCCACCTTCCTCCCCCTTCCCCCTCGGCCCTGTGTCAGGTACGTCTGATCTGTCTTGTCTTGTGTGTTAGGTAACTCCCAATGTTCGTAGTGTTTAATGTGGTATTCCCTGTATTATTAAGAAAAGAATTGATGTACCCTACAATGGGCTGTGATATAATGTATGTTTGTAAACATCAATAAAAAATTGAAGTTGAAAAAAAAAAAAAAAGACATGTAAATATGAAAAGAAAGATGGCGCTGGATGGACTTGTTACAATGGCAGAGTTGGTATTATACTCACTATATAGGAAAAAATGATGCCTGCTGCAGGAGCATATAGCAGGGAATCTTCAATTCCCCTATGTATACAGAAAGGAAAAAAGTTATATATATTCCTGCGAACGGAATCAGTTAAAAAAGAACCCTAGTTCTTAGAGGTCAAGAGATTTCAAATGAGACCTCACTCAAAATGTGTGTGATACAAATATTACAAAGAGAAAACAAAAAAATAATATCAAAAACCTAGAAGTTCTGAAAATAAAATACAAAAATATGAAATTATCTCAGCTGGGTAATAAATAAATCAATTAACATTTAAACTCATAAAACTTAGTCAAAAAAATGCCCTAATAAGGGCCTTGTAACAGGGGATTTATCCCTGTTCAGGAAATGTGCCTCTAATCCAGCAGTGTGGTGGTTAACTGCTGGTAGTCAATTAACCAATACCACCTGGCTGATTAGGTTTGTTAGAAAAGCCTGCCTTTGAGACAGGAAGGGAGATTTTTCCTGAGTCTCACACATTGTGGAAGTGACCATAGGAACAGACGACTTGAGCCTGCCAGAATAAACTGCACACTGCCTGCAAGACACAGGGGAAAGAACTTCTAAACCTGCAGCACAAAGAAGCCTTTCCTACAAGAAACAGATAAGACTTTCCTTTATAAGACTTTTTGTACATCTGCACATATCAAGATATATAAACAAGAAAAAGACTGTGCCTATCAGGTATATTTAAACACTGAGATGATTGTATGTTATGGTATATAACAGTATGGATATGGCACAATAAAAGATTGACTATACACTAGTTATAAAATAAATATATATATATATATATATAGCTAGAATTTTGAGTATTATGTGGACATGCTAAAAATACATATAAAATGGTGTAAATTGTGGACCCTTGTATTGAAAAACAATAAATGCTAAAACCCTATTTCAAAATAAAGTGTGATTGCAAAATGTAAAAAAATATATATATAAAAAATGAAAAATGAAAAAAATAAAAAATATAAAAAAAATGAAAAAAGGGATCAAAAATAGGATCTGGCAGCTCTCCGCAAGGACCAACGACCTCCCAAGAATCTGCGCACAACAAAAAAAGAAAGCGCCCGATCCTAGTGCAATATGAAAATAACACTTTTAATAAAATTTAGTAGGTCCAACAATATTACACTCACAAACGATTAAAAAGTTAAAGCATGTAATGAGTATACTCATTCGCCTCCGTGTGATGCTGTGGCTCCGTTGATACACCGCTCCCTTCTTTGGTGAAGTTTCAGCTTCTCAGGATAGTCCTCCGACCGGTACAGGAACTGCAGCAGCCTCTCCTCCTCTGACCCGGAAGTCTAACACACTCGCAATGTGAACCGGATGGGAGGCAGTGGGTAAACAACCCCGCTGTTTAATTGTGGAACCGGCAGTGTGCTAATGTCCTTAGAGTGTCCATGAGCATGCACAACAGACAGCAGAATGAAGTATTCACAGTTGAGTCCTTAATAACTGCAATAATTCTTCCCAACGCGTTTCATCACTATTCCAGTGATTTCATCAGGGGATATATGACGGAAATACGTCACGCTATTTATATATGTGTGTGTCAATCAATTAATTAAATAATTGCTTCTAAATAAAAACACATGATTATACTTAATTAATATAAAGTTATAAGAAGAAGGCATCAATTATCAATGTTATACATAGTGTTTAAACCATTTGTAATTAAAATCATTACAGATATTACAAACATTTTATTAACTTACAAATAACATCTGTTGGTAGTATTTATCCATGTCTGCTTCGGATAGTATACCTATATTTAGATTATATATAAAGGTTTTAATTAAATAATAGATTATATTACATTTTTCCCATGTGTCTGTAGTTTACTGATACTGCTGGGATGCATGTTGGTATTATACCCTCGCAGACTTGGATAATAGCTATCTGTATATAAATGACCACAAATGGAGGGTAATATTTAAAGAATGAGTGACAAGAGTGAACATTGAATTTTAAGTATTTGTTAAAAACTGAGATCCTAAATGTCTGGGCGATGGTCCATCTGATATAAATAGACACATACACCCAAACATGGGCTATTTGGATCTATATAGTATAAACAAGTGTAGCCTGGAGCTCCCGTGGCTCCTGGAGACCCCCCTCCCCTTGGGCAGCTCGATCGCGGGTGCCGAAAGACCCGACGGCTGCTTCCAAGGGTGGGGGCTGGAGCAGGGAGCAGCGCGGCTTCCCCTGCCTGCGGCCGGTTGCCGGGGACGCGATCGGGCCGTTGCTAAGGCCGCGATCGCGTCTCTAAGGTCCCGGCGGCTGCAGAGCAGGGCGCCGCCATTGAGGACGCCGCCATTGCGCATTAGCTTGCGCATGCGCAGGGATGGCCCAGACTCAGGAGAGCCCCAGATAGCTCGCGCATGCGCAGGGAGGCTGCGAGAGTTAGGGAGAAGTCGCGCGAGCATAGGGACAGCTCAGGGAGAAGAGAGAAAGCCCGGGAAAGATGGCACACGCGCAGGGAAGTGCAACAAAAGCCCGCGAACCCCTAGCCTACCAGGGAAGACTCTGAGCAGGGGCTACGAGTCCCATGAGCCTCTGTATGCCCCATGTGACACCAGGGAGCCAATAGGGCTTAGGAAGGCCAGGCAAGGAAAGTGGATACATTGTTTGGGCTGCAGCACGTTTGTCAGTTGGAGCTGGGGAGCTGTGAGGGAAGGAAGGGTGCAGAGAGCATATGCAGCTCCTGCATCGAGTAAGGTCCCCACATCCCAAGTAAGGCCCCAACTCCCCACCAGGTTAGTGGGTAAGTGTTGAGGGACGGCCCAGATAGGGACGCTGCCCTTAGTGCGTGTCTGTGTGCTGTCTTGTCAGGATCACGGCTGGCAGTGCTGTGAGGCCTGACAAGAAGGCATAGTGCTAGTGTGCAGCAAGTTGCTGTACGCGTTCTGAAGTTTGCAGTGCGTAGCTGCTCGTGCTAGTGTTAGGGTTCCAGGTTGCTGTGTTGAGTGTTGCATGTGACGCTGCCTGTACTGAGTGCAGTGTGTGTGCAGCGTGTGTTACTGTCTGCCGGCTGACTGAGAGCTGTGTGTCGGCTGCAGGCGCGTTAGGATAAGTGAGTTAGGAGCTAGTGGTTCAGTGAGTGTCAGGACTGGGATGAGTTAGGGGAGTGGGGCAGGTTATTATTCCACAGGCCCTAGGAGTTTTCCCCAAGCCACCCCAGGTTGCGGTTCATCAGGGACAGGCCCTAGGTTAGGGTTCCTGTCACGTTAGGGATAGATAGGGATAGCGGCGGTTGCTGTTCCCGTGAGACGGTGTGTTACCGAGAGACTGTTGTGTTCCCGTGAAGCGGTGGGACCCTCGTTGGGGTTCCTGGAGAAGTACCTGGATAGGATCAGACGGAGGCATCGCACGTCTGACCCTTTTAGAAGAGTGTTGCAGGCCCGAGCATCGGAGTGCTCGGAAGGTATTCAATATATATGTGCACCAACAGGCCTAACACATTAATTAGTGACTGCGCAGTCACCCACGTTCTCTATTAGAGTGCGGGACATTGGGTGGGGATTCTCGGGACACTGGGTGGGATCACCTAGTGTTGGGAAGCGTCCTGCGCGACGCAGTAAGTGTCTCCTCTAGAGAGGGACACAGGTTATGATGATGTTGCCGTGATCTATTTTCATGCATGTTCAGTAAAGTCCCAAGTTATTATATATCTGTGTGAGTATCGGTTAATTGGTATTGTCCTGCGAGGAACCACTCCCCCTAGGGAGGGAGCCATCGCAGGTGGAGGCGCTGCATCGTTGGAAGTAAGTACCCCTAGCATAAATGCCCCAGGTTCCCCATGGCGGAAGCTCAGCCCTCCTGTGAGCAACAGGTATAGCACCACACTGAGAAGTAGTCAGATACACCTACCCACCCCAATCTCACTTAGGGGGGGGGGGAAAGAGGGCTACATTTGGAGGCGCTGCTGAGATACAGACCTGGGGTGCCCTGTTCCAATTTTTTTTCCCAAATTGTCCAAGTCTCAATTTTTTGTCGCCATGTTTGTGAAGTCCGGACACGAGGTCCTTGCCTGGGCTTTGAGGCAGTATATGGAGCCTGGCCGGGTAGTGGCAGTAGGAGGCCTTCCCGCAACTATGCCCGCGGTTGAGGTTCAGTACTCTATGCGTAAAATTCCAGGGTGGCCGCACGCATGTGTTTTAGATGAAGAACACGATTCCACGGCCCCATGGAAAACAATACTTTTTGTAGCAACCCCCACTGCGGATATATGCCTGGCAGAGGCACCGTCCGCCCTGTGTATGCCCGGGGGCCCGTCTGAGGGATACCCCCTAGTTTACGCAGACCTAGTAAAATGGCGTCTCCCGCCAACGCAGGAGAACGCACGTGCTGCTGACTGCAAGCCTGCACTAAATAGTGTTGAAGAAAACTGTCCGGGATTGGCGGGAAAACCAGAAGGCTACCCCCCTATTTATACAGAGAGCCCTAGTGTAATTGCAGAGACTGTGATTAAATTGGAGTCTCTCTCTAGCAGTGAGTCACACCTAAGATGGCGGCTCCCGCCAAGTCGGGAGAGCACCAGGACTGTGCAAGAAATTGTTGCAGAGTATTGTCCGGGTTGGGCGCGAAATCCTGAACCCCGCCCCTGCACTGTGAGTGACTCAGCACAGAGCCAGAACCACTCCCTTGTAGAAAGTGCCCCTCCTTCAGATTCCACCAGGGGGAGCAAGCACTGTGATTTTCAACCAAACGTGGATGAGACAGACTGTTCTAGGGAGAAGGAGTCTGACCTCTATATCACTCTGAGTTGTGCTGAAGTTAAGTCTGTCTTCAGGGAGAAATTACTTAGGGATTCCCGCTACCAACAACCGGTTGTGGAGGGCCCGTGTGCCCGAGTGAACATTTCAGATCCGGTTCCTGAGCGGGACGAGGTTGAAGTCCCATCGGTGGCGATGCGCCTACCGGCGAACCACCCCAGCGCTGATACAGAGGACTCACAGGGTAAGGTGTATATACCCCCATCTTCTAGTGAATCCAGCGACCAGTCACTTGTGGTGATGCGCCTGCCGGCGGACCACTTTAGTGACAGCAATGAACACCCTATCTTGGCGGATGCAGAGCCTGCTGTGGGCCCGTGTGCCCTGGAGGAGGTGTATCCCGATGTTGCGGACCCTGCTGTGGGCCCGTGCGCCCTACAATGGTCAGTCCGACCTACTACCGAGGTACCATCGGTCCTAGAATGGGGACCAGTACCAAACGACGATGAGGGTGAGTCGACTGCCCCAGGGGTGTCGGGGGTGAGCCTCCAGGTGACCGCGGAGCACGATGGTTCCTTAAGTCTGGTCACCCGGGTGAAGGGCTCCCCTCTACATCGCGTCCTGGCGGAGGTGTCCTCCTTGGGAGAATCCATCCCAAGCCAGTGGAGTGGTAAGGAACTCCCTAACTCCCCACAATCTCCGATGGAGCTGGCCGTGAAGAAGGTCAGAGTTGCGGCTTCTGAACGGAGTATGAGCCCGTGCGCTCTGACACAAGTGGTCCCAGGACTGGGATCCAACGCTCCCGAGTGCCCAGAAAGTGAGTGGACTTCCCCAGAAGTACCGGGGACAGGTCCCCAGACCACCGAGGTGGGAACTGACAGCGTCCCCGAGGACCTGTTGGCCCCCGTGAATCACCGCAGGGGTAAGGTGTCTACTCTTTCCCCCCTGCCAGGTGAAACCGAGACATTGTCCAGTGCTCGCTTCTCAGTGGAAGCCTCACAAAAATATAGGGACAAAGACTGTGAGGAGAGAGATTCAGGGAAAGCTGCCTCCTTTAAGCCCAAAAAGCAGTGTACCATTCGCCAAGTCGTGGACCGCGGAAAAGGTCCTGGCCTCCTGGTCTGCCGCATCCCTGCCGCGGATGACCGGGTAAAGGCCCAATTCAGAGACACTGTGCTACTCCTTCCACCAGGGGGAGGAAGTAGCGAAGAGCCAGTAACTGTCGCTTTAGAGTGTGCTCTCCAAGAAATTTTTCTAGGGGAGGCTCACGGACGCAAAAGTGAGGTACCCCCACATGTTCAATTAGGGGCTCCCCACAAATGGTCTCAGCACGCTTCGGTTAATTGGTGTGAAGTGCAATGTAACCTGAAGGGTAAATTCGACACGTGTTGTATGTTCTGTGCCATGCATTTTAATTGTATAAACCTTATGTCAGGGTATGGCGTTCTCCAAGCGAGGACGTTGGATTTTCCACCAGGGGGAGAGTGTAGCCTGGAGCTCCCGCAGCTCCTTGAGACCCCCCTCCCCTTGGGCAGCTCGATCGCAGGTGCCGAAAGACCCGACGGCTGCTTCCAAGGGTGGGGGCTGGAGCAGGGAGCAGCGCGGCTTCCCCTGCCTGCGGCCGGTTGCCGGGGACGCGATCGGGCCGTTGCTAAGGCCGCGATCGCGTCTCTAAGGTCCCGGCAGCTGCAGAGCAGGGCGCCGCCATTGAGGACGCCGCCATTGCGCATTAGCTTGCGCATGCGCAGGGATGGCCCAGACTCAGGAGAGCCCCAGATAGCTCGCGCATGCGCAGGGAGGCTGCGAGAGTTAGGGAGAAGTCGCGCGAGCATAGGGACAGCTCAGGGAGAAGAGAGAAAGCCCGGGAAAGATTGCACACGCGCAGGGAAGTGCAACAAAAGCCCGCGAACCCCTAGCCTACCAGGGAAGACTCTGAGCAGGGGCTACGAGTCCCATGAGCCTCTGTATGCCCCATGTGACACCAGGGAGCCAATAGGGCTTAGAAAGGCCAGGCAAGGAAAGTGGATACATTGTTTGGGCTGCAGCACGTTTGTCAGTTGGAGCTGGGGAGCTGTGAGGGAAGGAAGGGTGCAGAGAGCATATGCAGCTCCTGCATCGAGTAAGGTCCCCACATCCCAAGTAAGGCCCCAACTCCCCACCAGGTTAGTGGGTAAGTGTTGAGGGACGGCCCAGATAGGGACGCTGCCCTTAGTGCGTGTCTGTGTGCTGTCTTGTCAGGATCACGGCTGGCAGTGCTGTGAGGCCTGACAAGAAGGCATAGTGCTAGTGTGCAGCAAGTTGCTGTACGCGTTCTGAAGTTTGCAGTGCGTAGCTGCTCGTGCTAGTGTTAGGGTTCCAGGTTGCTGTGTTGAGTGTTGCATGTGACGCTGCCTGTACTGAGTGCAGTGTGTGTGCAGCGTGTGTTACTGTCTGCCGGCTGACTGAGAGCTGTGTGTCGGCTGCAGGCGCGTTAGGATAAGTGAGTTAGGAGCTAGTGGTTCAGTGAGTGTCAGGACTGGGATGAGTTAGGGGAGTGGGGCAGGTTATTATTCCACAGGCCCTAGGAGTTTTCCCCAAGCCACCCCAGGTTGCGGTTCATCAGGGACAGGCCCTAGGTTAGGGTTCCTGTCACGTTAGGGATAGATAGGGATAGCGGCGGTTGCTGTTCCCGTGAGACGGTGTGTTACCGAGAGACTGTTGTGTTCCCGTGAAGCGGTGGGACCCTCGTTGGGGTTCCTGGAGAAGTACCTGGATAGGATCAGACGGAGGCATCGCACGTCTGACCCTTTGAGAAGAGTGTTGCAGGCCCGAGCATCGGAGTGCTCGGAAGGTATTCAATATATATGTGCACCAACAGGCCTAACACATTAATTAGTGACTGCGCAGTCACCCACGTTCTCTATTAGAGTGCGGGACATTGGGTGGGGATTCTCGGGACACTGGGTGGGATCACCTAGTGTTGGGAAGCGTCCTGCGCGACGCAGTAAGTGTCTCCTCTAGAGAGGGACACAGGTTATGATGATGTTGCCGTGATCTATTTTCATGCATGTTCAGTAAAGTCCCAAGTTATTATATATCTGTGTGAGTATCGGTTAATTGGTATTGTCCTGCGAGGAACCACTCCCCCTAGGGAGGGAGCCATCGCAGGTGGAGGCGCTGCATCGTTGGAAGTAAGTACCCCTAGCATAAATGCCCCAGGTTCCCCATGGCGGAAGCTCAGCCCTCCTGTGAGCAACAGGTATAGCACCACACTGAGAAGTAGTCAGATACACCTACCCACCCCAATCTCACTTAGGGGGGGGGGAAAGAGGGCTACACATATATTGATTTAAATAATGTGGAAGAAAAAGATTACAATCAAAGATTGAATTAGATTTTATCAAAATTTTCCTAACAACATTTTCTTATTCATTATATATTTGGATTATTTAGAGACTAGTAATATAGATAAAGGATTTATATTCTATATAGTATGTTATTGTTTTTAACCCTATGTCTCCTTGTATTGCAGAAAAGAACCGAAGACACTGGCTCACTTTAACTTTGTATCCCATAGTCAACCTGTATAACAAAATGAAAAGTAATTGCACCACGGGCCAGGTGTCAAATGCTGGCAAAGGGGTCTAGTATAATATAATTTCTCTAAAGTGTATATTAATAATAATTTTTTAGTAAAAAAGTGTGTGAAATATTTGTGCATCAATATGTGAAGTATTATAATCGCTAACAACTGTGTGTATTAATAAAAGATTTTATAAATTGATAAACCTAATTGTGATTCTATTCTAATTTAATACATATATAATATAAACCATATTAATGTGTTTAAACTATGTGTAATATTATATTAAATAATATATATTAATTGTGATTACTATTAGAATACAACTTGATATATGAAGTGATTGTGAATAAACAATTTAAAAAGAACAGACTTTGAAGGACACTGCTCTGGACAGATATAGAGGGAACAAGACAAGCCTGTTCTACCTAGACCTCTATATCAAAGCTTTGAGGAAAGTGTTGCTATATGACTGTACTGATATCTATGCAGTCATTTAAACCGGATGGACTAAAAGTATTTAGAACATAGATCCAGTAAGTTTCACGTAGGTTTAGGCTTTTATGTCTGTCACCACTCAATAGGGTAGATTTTATATGTTCTATACCCATTATTTTAAGTGTTTTTGGATCTTGATTATGTTTTAGTTGATAATGTCGTGACAGACTATGTGTTTGTAGCCCATGTATGATGTTCCTACGATGCTCTAAAAACCTAGTGCTTAAAGCTCTAGCTGTCCGGCCAATATATTCTAGCCCACATGGACATGTGATGGCATAAACCACAAAGCTGGTTAAACAATTTATGTTACCCTGCACCGAGTAAATGGATCCATTTGAGGCAGATGTAATAGAATTAGATGTATTGAGATGTTTACAAGTAATGCATCTGCTGCGCTTGCACTGAAAGTTTCCATTTGGATGGTTTTTATGTTCACTGGTGGTTTCTATACTTTTTAATCTACTGGGTGCTAAAATGGATTTGATGTTTCTTGCTTTTTTGAAAACCACTGGTGTCCTCATGGGTAGCTTATTTCCAATAATGGGATCATTTCTCAATATATTCCAATGAGAATTTAAAATGGATTTAATTTTGGAAAATGAATTATTAAATTGAGTAATAAAAGATGGTACCTCAAACTGATTTTCCCTCTTATTATCTACCATCTTATTGCTCCCTATTTTAGATTTATTTTTATCCAGAAGTGCACTTCTCTCTATAGCCCCTACCTGTCTAAATGTGTTGTTAATAATATCTTTATCGTATCCCTTATTGATGAATTTATTGGCTAGAATATCCCCCTGGGCCAGATAATCCGAGTCCAAAGAACAATTTCTCCGGACCCTTAGAAACTGGCCACGGGGGATATTTTCCAGCCATTTCCCATAATGATTACTGTTATTATGTATGTATCCATTAGCAGCCACTTTTTTGAAAAATGTTTTTGTGATGATGTTGTCTTTACTATCCACACTGAGTTCCAGATCTAGAAAGGTAATAGTGGAGTTGTTTATTTCAGATGTAAATTTAAGACCCATGTTGTTATCATTAAATGTGGAAAAGATGTCCGATAAATCCTGCTCTGCGCCGTCCCACACAAACAACAGGTCATCAATGAAACGGCCATAGAACACGAGTCCAGCCCCCAGCCTCGCATTCCCCCACACATGGATGCTCTCCCACAGCCCCATGTATAGGTTTGCGTAGCTGGGGGCAAACTTCGTGCCCATGGCCGTTCCACAGATCTGCAGATAGTATTGGTCTTCAAATAAAAAATAATTGTGTTCTAAAATGAATCTAATGACCTTTAAAATGAATTCTCTTTGTATATAATCCAGCTTGGTGTCTGTCTCCAGAAACTTGTCAATTACCTCTATACCTTTTTCGTGGTCAATGCACATATATAGGGATGCCACGTCACACGTGGCCCATATATACGTGGATTTCCAGGGAATATGTGAAATCAAATCGATAACGTGCAACGTGTCCCTTATATGTGATCTCAATTCTGCCACAATTGGTTGTAAATAATAATCTACATATTGGGACATGCTGGACGTCATCGATTCAACACCCGATACTATGGGTCTTCCAGGTGGTGCCTTTATATCTTTATGTATTTTCGGTATGTGGTAAAAGACCGGTGTTCTTGGATGGCGTTTATAGAGAAATTCAAATTCAGATTTACTTATGATGTTTTGCATTTGGGCATCTAAAAGTAAGGTTTTTAACTGTGATTGATACTCAATCAAAGGGTCTCCATCCAGTGTAACATAATGGGCCTTATCATCTAGTTGGCGTTGTGCTTCCATTATATACACTTCTCTATTTTGTAGAACCACTCCACCCCCTTTGTCCGCTTGTCTTATAACTATGTTTTTATTCCGACTCATTTCATCTAAAGCTCGTTGTTCATTTGGGTGGAGATTTTTTCTTTTTAGTGTTGATGTTTCTTCACAAAGTTTTTCAAAATCTCGTAGGACTAAGGTATAGAATGTATCTATAAATCCACCTTTAGACAAATAGGGAAAAAAAGTGGATCTTGGAACAAAGGGGGAGTGTACAATAGTTGGTTCAATGTTCACCAAAGGTTCATCACTTCCATTAACCATCATTTCTAATGGAATTTGTGTGAAATGTTGAGTAAATAGATCAAGGTTTGGAACTATATTTCCATTATTGGAATCTACATTACAATTGGTTTCAGTCAACATTTGTACATCCAGATTTTGTGACTGCACAGATAATTGAGATGCCATTAGCCTAATGCAATTTTGCTCTTGTGTGCTAAATAACACTTCTTTCTCTCTGCTTTTAATGGCAAAATGTCTCATGAGGGTGACCTTCCTATTCAAATCAACGAACAAATTCAATTTATTTGGTGTGCTGCTGGGTGCAAATGATAGACCCTTAGCCAGCAATGACACATGGTGAGCCGATAGTACAAAACTAGACAAATTGAAAATACCGTGACTCTCTGGCGTCAAAAGTCTCAGTTTGCTTGTCTCCTTTCTTTGCTGCTGTTTCCCTCCTCTTCTTCCTCGGTGTCTCGTTTTCTGCGTGGTGTTGTTGATGGTGTTGTTTGATTCCATAGGGGATAAGTTTTCTCCTTTTTCTCTTGAGCCTCGTGTTGGCTCACCATCTCTAAAAAAGAAGCAGTGTGAGAAACAATTTTTTTATCTTTACTATAAGAAGGTTTAGCTCCATCTTTGTTCTGTGATTTAGGTATAGTACCACACATGGATTTTTTATCTATAATATTAACTTCTGAATTCACTGATGTCCTCTCAACTTCCAATACATCAAATCTGTTTTCAATAGGTGTGGGTTGAGGAGAATATGTATTAGAACCAGTACGTCCCTTTCTATCCCTATTATCAGATCTAGAAAAATGTTTAAAAACTTTTGGTTTCTCTGTATGTGTGTGATTTGGTTCTTTACTATGTTCACTTTTTCTACTTGTTTTCCGTCCATATTTATGTGGAGTATAATGGTGTGAACTGTCCCTTTTGTTCCTTTTCCAATTTCGCACTCTATCTGTTGCATAATCTACAACATCTCTTTCAAATTTATTATCTTTCCTTTCTAAGATATCTTCCTCATATTTTAGAACTCTCATTGAAACCAAATTGTCCAGTTCTTTGAATTCTTCACTATCAATGTAGGGAGCAATTAACTCTTGCAAATCTTCAATTTCTTTTCCTAAACTTAATAGTTTATCCTCACGATAGGAAATGAGGAGTCTTATAAGTGCAAATGAACAATTCTCCAACGTTTGGTTCCAGTTGGCTGAGAATTCTTTACTAGTTTCAAAGGTAGGTTTTTTTAGAACTCTCAAACCTCTTGGAACCAATTTTTTATCCAAATATTTTTTGAAAAGCTAATAAATCAAGCCAATGCTTCATTTCTTCCTTAGCCAATTTCTCTAGCCCATAGAACTTGGCTTTTAAATCAATATTAATGACACTATTGTCCTCATCTTCCATTTCTTCTACAAGATTAATTTCAGTAGTGGCCATATATTGCTGCCTTCTTGCCAATCTTTCCTTACTGCTTAACATCATGATGACAGAGTGTCTGTGTTCTCTATATATACCTGTTGGCTGCTATCTAAAAGCGTTGATATCACACAATTCTACAAACAAGAAAAAGATTGCGCCTATCAGGTATATTTAAACACTGAGATGATTGTATGTTATGGTATATAACAGTATGGATATGGCACAATAAAAGATTGACTATACACTAGTTATAAAATAAATGTATATATATATATAGCTAGAATTTTGAGTATTATGTGGACATGCTAAAAATACATATAAAATGGTGTAAATTGTGGACCCATGTATTGAAAAACAATAAATGCTAAAACCCTATTTCAAAATAAAGTGTGATTGCAAAATGTAAAAAAATATATATATATAAAAAATGAAAAATGAAAAAAATAAAAAATATAAAAAAAATGAAAAAAGGGATCAAAAATAGGATCTGGCAGCTCTCCGCAAGGACCAACGACCTCCCAAGAATCTGCGAACAACAAAAAAAGAAAGCGCCCGTATATCATGTGTTTTTATTTTGAAGCAATTATTTAATTCATTGATTGACACACACATATATAAATAGCGTGACGTATTTCCGTCATATATCCCCTGATGAAATCACTGGAATAGTGATGAAACGCGTTGGGAAGAATTATTGCAGTTATTAAGGACTAAACTGTGAATACTTCATTCTGCTGTCTGTTGTGCATGCTCGTGGACACTCTAAGGACATTAGCACACGGCCGGTTCCACAATTAAACAGCGGGGTTGTTTACCCACTACCTCTCATCCGGTTCCCATTGCGAGTGTGTTAGACTTCCGGGTCAGAGGAGGAGAGGCTGCTGCAGTTCCTGTACCGGTCGGAGGACTGTCCTGAGAAGCTGAAACTTCACCAAAGAAGGGAGCGGTGTATCAACGGAGCCACAGCATCACACGGAGGCGAATGAGTATACTCATTACATGCTTTAACTTTTTAATCGTTTGTGAGTGTAATATTGTTGGACCTACTAGATTTTATTAAAAGTGTTATTTTCATATTGCACTAGGATCGGGCGCTTTCTTTTTTTGTTGTGCACAGATTCTTGGGAGGTCATTGGTCCTTGCGGAGAGCGGCCAGATCCTATTTTTGATCCCTTTTTTCATTTTTTTTATATTTTTTATTTTTTTCATTTTTCATTTTTTATATATATATTTTTTTACATTTTGCAATCACACTTTATTTTGAAATAGGGTTTTAGCATTTATTGTTTTTCAATACATGGGTCCACAATTTACACCATTTTATATGTATTTTTAGCATGTCCACATAATACTCAAAATTCTAGCTATATATATATATATACATTTATTTTATAACTAGTGTATAGTCAATCTTTTATTGTGCCATATCCATACTGTTATATACCATAACATACAATCATCTCAGTGTTTAAATATACCTGATAGGCGCAGTCTTTTTCTTGTTTGTAGAATTGTGTGATATCAATGCTTTTAGATAGCAGCCAACAGGTATATATAGAGAACACAGACACTCTGTCATCATGATGTTAAGCAGTAAGGAAAGATTGGCAAGAAGGCAGCAATATATGGCCACTACTGAAATTAATCTTGTAGAAGAAATGGAAGATGAGGACAATAGTGTCATTAATATTGATTTAAAAGCCAAGTTCTATGGGCTAGAGAAATTGGCTAAGGAAGAAATGAAGCATTGGCTTGATTTATTAGCTTTACAAAAATATTTGGATAAAAAATTGGTTCCAAGAGGTTTGAGAGTTCTAAAAAAACCTACCTTTGAAACTAGTAAAGAATTCTCAGCCAACTGGAACCAAACGTTGGAGAATTGTTCATTTGCACTTATAAGACTCCTCATTTCCTATCGTGAGAATAAACTATTAAGTTTAGAAAAAGAAATTGAAGATTTGCAAGAGTTAATTGCTCCCTACATTGATAGTGAAGAATTCAAAGAACTGGACAATTTGGTTTCAATGAGAGTTCTAAAATATGAGGAAGATATCTTAGAAAGGAAAGATAATAAATTTGAAAGAGATGTTGTAGATTATGCAACAGATAGAGTGCGAAATTGGAAAAGGAACAAAAGGGACAGTTCACACCATTATACTCCACATAAATATGGATGGAAAACAAGTAGAAAAAGAGAACATAGTAAAGAACCAAATCACACACATACAGAGAAACCAAAAGTTTTTAAACATTTTTCTAGATCTGATAATAGGGATAGAAAGGGACGTACTGGTTCTAATACATATTCTCCTCAACCCACACCTATTGAAAACAGATTTGATGTATTGGAAGTTGAGAGGACATCAGTGAATTCAGAAGTTAATATTATAGATAAAAAATCCATGTGTGGTACTATACCTAAATCACAGAAAAAAGATGGAGCTAAACCTTCTTATAGTAAAGATAAAAAAATTGTTTCTCACACTGCTTCTTTTTTAGAGATGGTGAGCCAACACGAGGCTCAAGAGAAAAAGGAGAAAACTTATCCCCTATGGAATCAAGCAACACCATCAACAACACCACGCAGAAAATGAGACACCGAGGAAGAAGAGGAGGGAAACAGCAGCAAAGAAAGGAGACAAGCAAACTGAGACTTTTGACGCCAGAGAGTCACGGTATTTTCAATTTGTCTAGTTTTGTACTATCGGCTCACCATGTGTCATTGCTGGCTAAGGGTCTATCATTTGCACCCAGCAGCACACCAAATAAATTTAATTTGTTCGTTGATTTGAACAGATATATTAGGAAGGTCACCCTCATGAGACATTTTGCCATTAAAAGCAGAGAGAAAGAAGTGTTATTTAGCACACAAGAGCAAAATTGCATTAGGCTAATGGCATCTCAATTATCTGTGCAGTCACAAAATCTGGATGTACAAATGTTGACTGAAACCAATTGTAATGTAGATTCCAATAATGGAAATATAGTTCCAAACCTTGATCTATTTACTCAACATTTCACACAAATTCCATTAGAAATGATGGTTAATGGAAGTGATGAACCTTTGGTGAACATTGAACCAACTATTGTACACTCCCCCTTTGTTCCAAGATCCACTTTTTTTCCCTATTTGTCTAAAGGTGGATTTATAGATACATTCTATACCTTAGTCCTACGAGATTTTGAAAAACTTTGTGAAGAAACATCAACACTAAAAAGAAAAAATCTCCACCCAAATGAACAACGAGCTTTAGATGAAATGAGTCGGAATAAAAACATAGTTATAAGACAAGCGGACAAAGGGGGTGGAGTGGTTCTGCAAAATAGAGAAGTGTATATAATGGAAGCACAACGCCAACTAGATGATAAGGCCCATTATGTTACACTGGATGGAGACCCTTTGATTGAGTATCAATCACAGTTAAAAACCTTACTTTTAGATGCCCAAATGCAAAACATCATAAGTAAATCTGAATTTGAATTTCTCTATAAACGCCATCCAAGAACACCGGTCTTTTACCACATACCGAAAATACATAAAGATATAATGGCACCACCTGGAAGACCCATAGTATCGGGTGTTGAATCGATGACGTCCAGCATGTCCCAATATGTAGATTATTATTTACAACCAATTGTGGCAGAATTGAGATCACATATAAGGGACACGTTGCACGTCATCGATTTGATTTCACATATTCCCTGGAAATCCACGTATGTATGGGCCACGTGTGACGTGGCATCCCTATATACGTGCATTGACCACGAAAAAGGTATAGAGGTAATTGACAAATTTCTGGAGACAGACACCAAGTTGGATTATATACAAAGAGAATTCATTTTAAAGGTCATTAGATTCATTTTAGAACACAATTATTTTTTATTTGAAGACCAATACTATCTGCAGATCTGTGGAACGGCCATGGGCACGAAGTTTGCCCCCAGCTACGCAAACCTATACATGGGGCTGTGGGAGAGCATCCATGTGTGGGGGAATGCGAGGCTGGGGGCTGGACTCGTGTTCTATGGCCGTTTCATTGATGACCTGTTGTTTGTGTGGGACGGCGCAGAGCAGGATTTATCGGACATCTTTTCCACATTTAATGATAACAACATGGGTCTTAAATTTACATCTGAAATAAACAACTCCACTATTACCTTTCTAGATCTGGAACTCAGTGTGGATAGTAAAGACAACATCATCACAAAAACATTTTTCAAAAAAGTGGCTGCTAATGGATACATACATAATAACAGTAATCATTATGGGAAATGGCTGGAAAATATCCCCCGTGGCCAGTTTCTAAGGGTCCGGAGAAATTGTTCTTTGGACTCGGATTATCTGGCCGAGGGGGATATTCTAGCCAATAAATTCATCAATAAGGGATACGATAAAGATATTATTAACAACACATTTAGACAGGTAGGGGCTATAGAGAGAAGTGCACTTCTGGATAAAAATAAATCTAAAATAGGGAGCAATAAGATGGTAGATAATAAAAGGGAAAATCAGTTTGAGGTACCATCTTTTATTACTCAATTTAATAATTCATTTTCCAAAATTAAATCCATTTTAAATTCTCATTGGAATATATTGAGAAATGATCCCATTATTGGAAATAAGCTACCCATGAGGACACCAGTGGTTTTCAAAAAAGCAAGAAACATCAAATCCATTTTAGCACCCAGTAGATTAAAAAGTATAGAAACCACCAGTGAACATAAAAACCATCCAAATGGAAACTTTCAGTGCAAGCGCAGCAGATGCATTACTTGTAAACATCTCAATACATCTAATTCTATTACATCTGCCTCAAATGGATCCATTTACTCGGTGCAGGGTAACATAAATTGTTTAACCAGCTTTGTGGTTTATGCCATCACATGTCCATGTGGGCTAGAATATATTGGCCGGACAGCTAGAGCTTTAAGCACTAGGTTTTTAGAGCATCGTAGGAACATCATACATGGGCTACAAACACATAGTCTGTCACGACATTATCAACTAAAACATAATCAAGATCCAAAAACACTTAAAATAATGGGTATAGAACATATAAAATCTACCCTATTGAGTGGTGACAGACATAAAAGCCTAAACCTACGTGAAACTTACTGGATCTATGTTCTAAATACTCTTAGTCCATCCGGTTTAAATGACTGCATAGATATCAGTACGGTCATATAGCAACACTTTCCTCAAAGCTTTGATATAGAGGTCTAGGTAGAACAGGCTTGTCTTGTTCCCTCTATATCTGTCCAGAGCGGTGTCCTTCAAAGTCTGTTCTTTTTAAATTGTTTATTCACAATCACTTCATATATCAAGTTGTATTCTAATAGTAATCACAATTAATATATATTATTTAATATAATATTACACATAGTTTAAACACATTAATATGGTTTATATTATATATGTATTAAATTAGAATAGAATCACAATTAGGTTTATCAATTTATAAAATCTTTTATTAATACACACAGTTGTTAGCGATTATAATACTTCACATATTGATGCACAAATATTTCACACACTTTTTTACTAAAAAATTATTATTAATATACACTTTAGAGAAATTATATTATACTAGACCCCTTTGCCAGCATTTGACACCTGGCCCGTGGTGCAATTACTTTTCATTTTGTTATACAGGTTGACTATGGGATACAAAGTTAAAGTGAGCCAGTGTCTTCGGTTCTTTTCTGCAATACAAGGAGACATAGGGTTAAAAACAATAACATACTATATAGAATATAAATCCTTTATCTATATTACTAGTCTCTAAATAATCCAAATATATAATGAATAAGAAAATGTTGTTAGGAAAATTTTGATAAAATCTAATTCAATCTTTGATTGTAATCTTTTTCTTCCACATTATTTAAATCAATATATGTTTATACTATATAGATCCAAATAGCCCATGTTTGGGTGTATGTGTCTATTTATATCAGATGGACCATCGCCCAGACATTTAGGATCTCAGTTTTTAACAAATACTTAAAATTCAATGTTCACTCTTGTCACTCATTCTTTAAATATTACCCTCCATTTGTGGTCATTTATATACAGATAGCTATTATCCAAGTCTGCGAGGGTATAATACCAACATGCATCCCAGCAGTATCAGTAAACTACAGACACATGGGAAAATTTTAATATAATCTATTATTTAATTAAAACCTTTATATATAATCTAAATATAGGTATACTATCCGAAGCAGACATGGATAAATACTACCAACAGATGTCATTTGTAAATTAATAAAATGTTTGTAATATCTGTAATGATTTTAATTACAAATGGTTTAAACACTACACTGGCGACACACTTTATTCGAGCTCGGCTAGTCCCGCGAATTCGGATATACTCGGGTGTATTCAGGTTTCTGATAGTTTTCTGCCAGAGTGCATTGCGTTCTTTTCCGGCAGGGATTTAAGCTTTTTATTCCGGCTTGCTGAAATACTGCAATGCCGTGAAAATACACATGGTGGCGCTTGCGAGCTGTTCTCTGTGAAGCCGTCCCCTATAATGAATTGTAATGCAGTATATATACTGTATATATATGTATATATACTGTATAACAACAACCCCTATAAGCCCTAACATACAGTACTGTACACATACAGTACTGTATACTGTATGCATATACATAAATGATACTACTGTATGGGCGGCGGGGGCGTGATGTGTTTGCAGCAGAGAGAGATCCGCTGCTCTCTCTCTGCGCAAACATCGGCACAATAAAAATGATTTGAAATACATTTTTATTGATAGTGTAGATGTGCAGGGGGTCTCCGGAGCTGAATCGCGTTGGTTTTAGGTCTGGGGACCCCGTGCCCCCCGAGATACAGGCCCCTTTAGGGGGTGCCGGTATCCCTCTGCGTTTAAAGGCCCCGATCACGTGACCGCGGCCTGTTAAACCAAGCAGAGCAGAGGGATACCGGCACCCCCTAAAGGGGCCTGTATCTCGGGGGGCACGGGGTCCCCAGACCTGAAACCTGTGAGCTTCTGCTCTGGAGACCCTCTGCACATGTACAGTATCAATAAAACACATACAATATACAGTATAAATAAACACTCGTTCTTTACCTTAGCGTCTATGCGCTATGGTAAAGAAGCATCATTTGTGTATTTTAATAATATTGTACAGTGAGCAGGGGGTTCCCTGAGCCAGAAATTAATGCTCAGGGACCCCCCCCTGCTCCTGATCAATATTATTAAAAATACGGAAAATGCTGCGTCATTACCATAGCGGATAGCCGCTAAGGCAATGAAGGGGTTAACCCACCGTGCCCGCTTTATTGTGTGTAGTGGGGATGGGTGGGGATGGGTGAGGGGGCCCCCTATGAAGCCACTACAGGTGAAACATATGTAGGGCAAGCTAAGCGTTACCACCTAGTACGCTGGCTATATCGGAGAGGTCTGTTGCCTAATTCCTCTCAGAGTGTTTCGGAGACTTCATTAGGAAGCACAACACTCTGACTACTCCTTAATCATTGTATGGTTCATGGTTCACAGTACAAGACACATACTTTGTGATCTTGCATCTACTGCTATTGCTCACCATGACAGATCCACAGGCTCACTAAATTTTGAACCTGACGGTCTGGCACAAATGTGTATGTATACCTGATTCACTACAGCATTTACTTGGTAAACCGAGCGTACACATCAATTCAGGTTACACCCATCACTACCATCTAGGAGTAGTTTTCAAATGACACAATATTGTAGCCAAATCACTACCACCTCTAGTATAATTATATAGTTGTGGGACACTCTAATTGACAATAGTGGTTTTGATCTACACTGTCAGTTTCTATTAGGTATACAGCTAACCTCTCCGTTTTTTATTTCAATCATTTTAATTAATTTGGTTCACATTATTGCTGCAATAAACACATTTTAATTGTTTATTAATAAATATTAAGTTTTAACATAGATTTAGGTGATCTCTAGTGCGGCTATAGGGAGCTTTTCTTCATCTTTTTGATCATCATTAATAAAATGTTTGCAATATCTGTAATGATTTTAATTACAAATGGTTTAAACACTATGTATAACATTGATAATTGATGCCTTCTTCTTATAACTTTATATTAATTAAGTATAATCATGTGTTTTTATTTAGAAGCAATTATTTAATTAATTGATTGACACACACATATATAAATAGCGTGACGTATTTCCATCATATATCCCCTGATGAAATCACTGGAATAGTGATGAAACGCGTTGGGAAGAATTATTGCAGTTATTAAGGACTCAACTGTGAATACTACATTCTGCTGTCTGTTGTGCATGCTCATGGACACTCTAAGGACATTAGCACACTGCCGGTTCCACAATTAAACAGCGGGGTTGTTTACCCACTGCCTCCCATCCGGTTCACATTGCGAGTGTGTTAGACTTCCGGGTCAGAGGAGGAGAGGCTGCTGCAGTTCCTGTACCGGTCGGAGGACTATCCTGAGAAGCTGAAACTTCACCAAAGAAGGGAGCGGTGTATCAACGGAGCCACAGCATCACACGGAGGCGAATGAGTATACTCATTACATGCTTTAACTTTTTAATCGTTTGTGAGTGTAATATTGTTGGACCTACTAGATTTTATTAAAAGTGTTATTTTCATATTGCACTAGGATCGGGCGCTTTCTTTTTATGTTGTTCGCATATCAAGATATATGTTTGGGGCTGGGAGAAATGCTAATCTAAAGGGAGTTGTGGACTGCATAGGTTTCAGTAGAAATACACCCAAGTGGAACAGAATCTTTGTTTGACCCCTTATTTGCATTTGTTTGGATGATTTTCTTGTGTTAAAGAAACAGGCGCAATAAAAGCCTGATTTAATTTCACCTTAAAAAAGTCTCCATTGCATACCTCTGCGCATGTCCTATTACATATGGTGTCAGAAGTGGGATGAGAGGTGGCCCTTGAAGTTAAAACGGGCCCCAGAGATTTCCTGTGAATTTTTTTGTGCTTTTTGCCTACAAACAGCCTGAGCAACATAAACAAAGGATCTCATGCTGCAGAGACCAGAATTAAAGGGATACACATCCAGACAGGAAATCTACACTGCACTGAAAGCCACAAAACCACAGATGGACTCTTTTCCCCAATCCCAAGAGGAGACAGAGAGAGACTGCTGAAGCAGGTAAACCTTACTTGCCTATCACAATAAAGTGTAATATGGTCGTTGAAATAGGGGTTTTGCCTTCCAGCCATAGTCAGGGTTCAAGAAGTAAGTTAGCCCTTAAAAGGGATAGGCATTTGTTTTTTTCAAATGTTTCGCTGAAGCAGTGAATACAGATGGTGACCGACGAGCGGTACTGATTCTGCAAGTAAAGGCTGCCACACCACATAGGACTTCCAGCTGTGAATGGAGTATATTGAGAAAAGTGTGAAAATTGATGCAAGACTGTGCTGAAGCAGGGGAATTTTCAGTAAACAAGTGCTGAGGGTAAAATTGCCCTACCAGGGAAAAGGAATTGCTGAGCTGTGTAAAAGGTATCCCAAAGCCAATTGCTGAGTGTTGAGTCGCCCTGCCGGGAGTGAAAGAAATATTCCACTGCAAAGAATATTTTTTTATTCTGCAAGTAAAGTCTGTCTATGTATCTTGGGAGTAAAATAGGCACCCAAAGTGTGAAGAGTGAATGCCATAATACCCAAAGTTGAGACTGAAAATTACTGAACTCAAGCAGAAAACCACATTATTTGGCTGAAGCGGAGGGATTTTACCTAGCAAGTAAATGGTGTAAAGTAAACAAAAGTTTTTACCTAGCAACTGCACATCCAGTATACCTAATGAGAGAGGATGCGTGCACAGCACTGCTGATATTGTAAAACTTACCCAAGGAAAGAAAAAGAAAAAGTCTACAGAGATGCCTGTGAGAGCTACGACCTCTACAAGCAAAATATGCCCACCTGTAGGACTACCACAATTCAGGGTTCTAACAAATACAGTGGCAACAGCTGCAATAGCGCCTCCTGAGGTCAGGAAGAAAATTACACCTGATAGCCCCAAAATGGAGGACAAGATGCAGCGTTCCTGTAATGAACCCTACCCCACGGAAGAGTGGCCTTCCAGTCCTATAAAAAGGAAGACATCTCTTACGGGGAACCCGAACCGAGTCACACCCAAAAAACACCCCAAGAATGGTGGGGGTGCCTGAACTCGGCACGAACAGAAAAGACCGCTCCCTATGATGACGAATCTGATCAGCAGGAGAAAGACCGGGAGCAGCAGATCACCAAATATTTCTGTCGGCTAACGCAACTGCAAGAAAAGCCTGGCGTATACAATGAAGCCGCTGAAGTATCAAATAAGAAGGCGACCCCAGTATTCCTGATGGGACGGAGTCATCCAAAACAAAAAGGCGGATAAAGAAAAGCGGTTCTTCACTTACCGTGGAAGGAGGATTCGCACCCCTCTTCCAGAATTCGTTTGAGCTAAGGATTCCCGAACTAATCCTGCAAGGACAAAACGAACATCTTTCCTCCTGCGGAGATACAGGGGTGGCAACTTGCACCCCTAACCAAGGATTGTCACATGTCTCAAATCACGCACCCACTTGCATGCGTGCAGGGGTGCCCAGAGACTTTGTTTTCAAGTCATTCGTTCCGTGGACATTTGATTTTGTTTCCCCATCCCAGTAAGTGTTTATCCAGTATAGTTGTGGAGAAGTGTGTGTTTGTCTTAAAATGAAATAAATGACAATTTATTTTGCCCTCCTTGTTGTGCTCAATCCAGAATCCCGGTATTAATGTGTTGATTAGACCTGGTCTACCATCACATCCTGTGCCACCTTATAGTGATCCTACCTCAGCTGCGGAGTATGCTGTGAGCCCGTGCGTCCTACCGTGAGTGTCGTGGCCTACGATGATGGTACTGTCGGTCCCAGGCCTGGGACCAGTACCGACCTACGAGAAAGGTAAGTGGACTGCCCCAGGTGTGTCAGGTGTGGGCCCTTGGGTGACCGCAGAGCATGGTAGCTCCTTAAGTCTGATTGTCCGGGCGATTGGCTCTCCATGTAATCGTGACCTGGTGGAGGTGTCCCCCCTAGGATTAGAATTGTATGCTGCGGGACCTGTGGAAGTAAGACCCCCACTTATCTGTGCAGCCCAGATGAGTTCCGATCCAGAATTACACGTTCCAGGATGCAGAGGTTCCGTAGCCTTCAGAGAGACCCACAGCTTAAGTGATGGTTCATATTCAGATGAAGACAAATCTGTTTCCAGGTGTATTAAAAGGCCGGGAAGTAGAGGCTCCTCAAAGTTATTCAGGAGGTCCTCAGTAAATACTGGATCTGAGTCCACCTCTCCAGAACCATGTCACTGGTGGTATTCCAGGGTTATGCCCCATAGCTGAGATACACATGATTCCTACTTCGCAGTGGTCCCATTGTGGATCATTGGTTGGAAGAGGGAGCGTTTAATATCGATGAGAAAGCAGAGGTTCTCATTAAAAGATAGAACGAAATTAAGATGGGTGTCTGACTCACTAAAGGTTCCCAGCCTGGATAGAAAAGCCAATCCGAAAGATCCAGGGTTTAACGTATTACCAGGAAAGGGAAGGGTAGGAAAATTGTTAAATTAAGCAGATCCGACAGGGCTTAACGAACCAAGTTTAGGCAGTCCCATGGGTACTACTTCCCGTATATTCCTGAGCCTATCATGCAGGACATAGACGACAATAGGCGGGCATGGTTAAGGTTGGCTGTTATTGATTATTTGCAGTGAAAGACCAGCCACAAAGAGTAAATCGCTGAAACCCTGATATGTTCCATCATGGGGGAGTGGATGATAGGGATGTTCATATTCAAAGACCGAGTAGAGGTACGCTATGAAGCAGGGGTACCCAAAGTGTTTTCAGTGTGGGTTGAAGAGTTTGATGGGCGTCCTGTTAAGAAGCCGGACCCAAGATATTATCTTTGAGTAAGAGTATATTGTTATGTGTTCATACCATCCCTGATATAAGTAGATGGTGCATTATTAATGATGTAATTAAATTTTTCTGTCATTCTGCAGGTCTCAAGGATGACAGACGCTGCTCCTAAATTCTGACCCAAGCTGGTTCATTGGAGTTTTTCCCCCAGGGGAGGATGTAACAGGGTATGTCCAGCCGTACCTGTTTCTCCCCACATAGTGTATCTGCTATGTAAGTCCTGTTAAGATCCAGGCATTAGCAGGTTATTCTGTGGGCCCTTTACTCCCCTTCCTGCTTCCCCAGAAAGTGAAGGAAGGTAGGTGGAGTCTCATGGCCTGTGTAAAGCCCCTTGAAGGTGGGTACAGTCCAAGAGCCTGCCCCTTTCAGAAGTTTCTAAGGGGAGTAGGCTAAAGTTAGAGGGCAGTCTTTCTCTGGCAGCCTTGAGAGAAGGAAGCAGAGAAGTCTTCCTCTCCACCTTGGAGAGAGAGGATGCAGGAAAGAGTCTCTCCCTGATCCCTGGCTAGGAGTAAGGAGGGAGAAGAGATGGTGGGAACTATGAGTCTTCCCCATTATGGGGTAAGCATGTTCACTTGGCTGGCTTGTCAAAACCACCTGGAGCAGTGGAAGTAAAGCACCATCCAGAAGTCCTGGGGCATATGTAGAGAAGTATGCTGCTAAGCAGTGTGATGCTGAATAAAGATCCTGCAAATATACTTCAGCCTACGGGTCAGTCCCTGGGCTGAGAGCGGTGGGTGATGACGCCTACACTTGTGGGAGCCATCACTACTGGAGACACTGAAACACTGAGATGAACTAGAATTCTGTAGGTCTGGAAATAATTGGCTCTGACAGCAAGCAAAGGGGAGCAGACTATTCCTGGACATACATTGCCTTAGCACACAAAGGTGCTGACCCAGGAGAGCAGAGAAGTCTTCCCCTACAGCTACAAGAAACAGATAAGACTTTCTTATGGGACTGTTGTATATCTGTATAGTTAGGTCAGGAAATACTGACACAATTTTCATAATTTTGGCTCTGTACGTCACCACAATGGATTTGAAATGAAACAACCGAGATGCAATAGAAGTGCAGACTTTCAGCTTTAATTCTACGGGTTGAACAAAAAATATCATATGAAATGTTTAGGAATTGCAACCATTTTCATAAACTGGTTCCTTTTTCAGGGGCTCAAATGTAATTGGACAAATTAACACAATAATAAATAAAATGTTCATTTTTAATACTTTGTCGGGAATCCTTTGCAGGCAATGACTGCTTGAAGTCTGGAATGCATGGACATCACCAAACGCTGGGTTTCCTCCTTTGTGATGCTTTCCCAGGCCTTTACTGCAGCTGAAATAGGGGTATTCAGGCGGTCACTGCAAAACGCAGAGGCATAAAAGTAGAAGTCCTCACGCAATTACTAAAAGGTTGTTTATTGAGTGCATTGGCACAGTAAAATAAAAAAAGTCCCTGCTCGCAGACGAAACGTGTCAGAGTTTCCATGTAGCAGTGTATTTTACTGTGCCAATGCACTCAATAAACAACCTTTTAGTAATTGCGTGAGGACTTCTACTTTTATGCCTCTGCGATTTGCAGTGACCGCCTGAATACCCCTATTTCTGTTGCATATACTTTGGCTGGAGCACGCATCACTTCCAGATCAGTGAAGAGCCTGACGTCAGCTGGTGGATCAGCTTGGGAACTCCGGAGCTGAGACGCGGCGTGTCAAGATAGTGAGTACTTTCTCTACCCCCGCCGTGGGGTTTTACTGCTGTATGTGACACCGGTTCTTGTAAGGGCAGTGGCGGAGGAGCAGGGTGTTAAAACCGCATATGGTTCCCTGGCTGGGGACACGGCTGCACCGGATTTAACTCCTTCCTTACCACACTCTAGCCCCGCACCGGAGGTATATCACTAACACACAGTATTATCAGCTATATTCATTTCATGTACCACTTATTGGGAGACTGAACGGGAGTGCTTTCTAATATTCATTTTCATGGACATGTGGTAGATTATTATATGTGCACTTTTCTGGTAGCAACGGTTTATCTTGGAGTTTCTCTGGGACATCTCTACCTTTACTGCAGCTGTCTTCAGTTGTTGTTTGTTTGTGGGTCTTTCTGCATTATGTTTTGTCTTCACCAAGTGAAATGCATGCTCGATCGGGTTGAGATCAGGTGATTGACTCGGTCATTGCAAAATATTCCACTTCTTTGCCTTAAAAAACTCCTGGGTTGCTTTCGCAGTATGTTTTGGGTCATTGTCCATCTGTAAAGTGAAGCGCTGTCCAATCAACTTCACTGAATTTGGCTGAATCTGAGCAAACAATATATCCCTATACACTTCAGAATTCATACGGCTGCTTCTGTCTTCTGTCACATCATCAATAAACACTAGTGACCCAGTGCCATTGTAAGCCATGCATGCCCATGCCATCCCACTACCTCCACCGTGTTTTACAGATGATGTGGTATGCTTCGGATCACGAGCCGTTTCAAGCCTTCTCCATACTTTTTTCTTCCCATCATTCTGGTACAGGTTGATCTTAGTAGTTTCATCTGTCCAAAGAATGCTGTTCCAGAACCGGGCTGGATTTTTTAAATATTTTTTGGCAAAGTCTAATCTGGCCTTTCTATTCTTGAGGCTTAAGAATGGTTTGCACCCTGTGGTGAACCCTCTGTATTTGCTCTCATGGTAGACTTTATGGTAGACTTGGATAATGATATGCCTACCTCCTGGAGAGTGTTCTTCAATTGGCTGGATGTTGCGAAGGGGTTTTTCTTTACCCTGGAAAGGATCTTATGATCATCCACCACTGATATCTTCTGTGCGTTCTTTTTTCTCAGAATGTACCAAACTGTTTATTTGGCCACTCCTAATGTTCCTGCTATTTCTCTGATGGTTTTTCTTTTTTTTTGCAGCCTAAGGATGCCCTGTTTCACTTGCATTGAGAGCTCCTTTGACCGCATGTTGTGGGTTTACAGCAACAGCTTCCAAATGCGAATGTCACACCTGGAATCATCTCCAGACCTTTTACCTGCTTAATTGATGATGAAATAACGAAGGAATAGCCCACACCTGTCCATGAAACAGGTTTTTAATCACTTGTCCAATTACTTTTGGTCCCTTGAAAAAGAGAGGGCTACATATTGAAGAGATGTAATTCCTAAACCCTTCCTCCAATTTGGAGGTGAATACCGTCAAATTAAAGCTGATAGACTGCACTTTAAACCCATATCCGTTATGTAACTGTAACTCGAATTTATTTTGGTATACAGCCGAAATAACAAAACTTGTATCAGTGTCCAATTATTTCCGGACCTAACTGTATATTCTCGAAGGACCATTGGGGTCAATGGGACACAATGTGGGAAGGTCTACTCCACAACATTTCATGTATGTTATCTGTACATCACCTTCTGTTTCCACGTGTGTATTAGTGTGTTACTTATTTGCATTAGATTACCTGAGAGTAATGATACAGCCCTGTGATTACTGACATTGCATAGGATATGAAGGAGTTAACATCTCCAATGAAAGCTGCCAGGACTCCTGTCCGCTCACACATGTAGTTTGGGACGGTTTCTTCTCCTCCCGATATTATTTGGATAGTTCTCTGCAAAGCTGCACCCTCGTCATTCTCTGAATTAAAGATCTGGTATCCCAGAGTAACGTTGGGTAATATGTCCTTCCTTCCATTGATCTCCTCTACAGCAAACACAAAGGCCAAGTAGTGTCGATAATAACGCAGAGAAATACTGTAAGAAAGTAATGTAATGATTGAATTTCAAACAATCTTTTTTTATCCTTGATTTAGTTAAGAAGTTAAACATAAAGATCACAATGGTTAAACGTTTCATGGGCCATATTTATTAAGAAGGGCTCCTCCAGGAACACTTGTTTTGGGAAACACCTTGCATCTTCTTCACTAGAATGGCTAATATTTACAGAGCTGCACTGGATATAATCCTGAGGCAAAGCACGGCTTAGTAACTATCATCTCTATAAACAATATACAAGTGTTTAACAAAACAGCACCACCCTGATTCCATCTCAGGAATCCCGGACATTAAGGGGACAGAGAAGAACGGCCAGGTTTCCTTTCCATGCACACAAATTAAAAACACGTTTTGTGAAATATGAAAAAATGTAAATGTGGCAACTTAAATATCAAATGGGATTTTACAAATTAAGATAAAGAAACAGAGTTTATTTCAGCCAGAACCAAAGGGGCAACACAATACACAAAACAAGCTTTAACTCGACAAACACAGGGCTACAGGAGGAGTTCTAGCTTGGCTGGGCACTGCCATAGCTATCTTAGTCAGAAAGGCTTCCACAAACCATCCACCTCAGGGAATCCCAGTACCAGGGAATGATAGCCACTAACTGCAGGTTTAAAACTCCCGCTAGTCTCTGACATCGAGAGTAGCTATGAAACAGGGAAGTCTGTGCCGGAGTTCCCCGGTATTCCCCTGAACTACTGTACAAGGAGGGAGAGAGGATCATATCACTGAGCAAAACCAAGAAGTAAAACAAATTGCAATTTATTCCTTAGAAACAGACGTACACACCGTGAATTACAATAAACAAGAGGCAACAGACTTACTGGGGATCTGGGCTACAAAACTAACCTTTCCTAGTTTATATACAGTGTGACGAGATCAGGGGTAATCAGGCCTAAATAAAGGTGTTATACCCGGCTGGTAAACTCCAACTCGCATAGGGAATCAAGGGGTTAAAATTATTTGCAATGCACTGCTGTCTTTGCTTTGCCCCAGCCTTCTTAACCCCCATTTGCAGGCTGTTCTCTGTCTGCTGTAATAGAAGTGAATATAATGCCTGCTATATCCTATTGCGACACAAGATGGAATAGTGAGCACCACAGCCAGCCCTGTGCATGGGAGGTCTGCTGTATCAGATGGGTATCCATTTCAAGTGCTTGACTCTGTAACCGCAAAGCAATTGAATAATTGGCTTGCGGTTAGATTTCAAGTGCTTTTACCAATACAATGTATCCGTACCTCGTTAGCCTGCCGAACTTGAAAGGCAGTGAGTCAATGGCCGAGAGAAGTAGGTCAATTGACGTGGGAACCGGGGGAACTTGTGTTCCCACAAGCAAGCTGATTCAATGAAGCAGGCTAACTTATGAACGGAGGCAACCAGCACCCTGGTTTTTGGTGTGCAAGTATCAGTTAGTAAAACACACACATACATATATAAATTACAGTCATGGTACACCAGGAACATGAAGTTTTAATAAAGTGTATAAAACTGTGATTTAAAAATGTACAGACAGGAACAGTTTTTTCAGTAAGCCCGGGAAAAATCCTCTGACATGTAAATGTGCTGGGGGTAAATGAACTTGGGGTATTTTCTTTCCTTTACTTCAAAGAGGTCCGCTGAGCCGGCGACCCTCAGTCTAAAGAAGTGACAGGGATGAAAATCCTCAGAGCACCATAATGTATACATGGCCAGAATCCTGATAAGTGGCAGATCCCGGGCCATTGACAACTTTGGGCCAAACCCCAGACAAAGGGGTGCCAACAGAGGGGTGTCTCCCAGGTATGCTAAGTTGCATGGGTGTCAAGCTGACACATGAGCTATGAAAACCGAAAAGCCTTTTTGCCCAGTTTTGCAAACTGCGGGCAAAGCGGTCATTGGTGGGTGAGATATTCCCAGGGAGGGGATTGGGTTCACATGTTAAAAGTACCCTTGAACAGCCTATAACTGTGCCCTCCCGACTATCCCCAAGTGTTGTTGGTGTTGGTGTTCGAGAGAAATCAAGAAACCATACATGATGTAACTACGCTTCACTAAGGACTTCGTTCAAAGCACAGCGGTATCGGTTCCAGTACGCAAGGGGTTAATACCATCTCAACCAAGAATTTACCCCAAACTGCAGAATTCGTTAGCCCTGGGGACTCCCGAACGAATATCTACAAATTTCTACGAAATACTTTGAATTGGCCAATATATTAGATTGGCAAGTTGCGATCTAGCCACGGGACCTTTAAACAGTGCCTGCATTTCTTGTGCTTTCGTGAAAAGGACAATTTATTTAGTTCCCCCCTCCCAGTAAGTGTTGTTTTAAGTGTATTCTGAAGTTGTCGTGTGTTTGTCTATCAAGGAAATAAATCACAATTTATTTTGCTTCTTGTTGTGTTCAATCAAGTACCAAGAAATATAAAAAGTGTTGGCAAAGTTGTGTTCACCGTGACACTAACCCCCGCTCCCCATGAAGCCAGAAATTCCGTGAGCCCAGGGACGGCCCGGTCATCAGCCTCAGCTGCTACTTCATCCGCACTCTCTGGCGCTAAGCCACCCACATCTTGGGGGTCACCGGCATTCTCCTCATGTCCTTGCAGCCCCGGGACCTCCTGCACTCTTGGCTGAATAGCGCTCGCCGCCACAGCAGCTACGGGGACTTGCCCCTCTTGTGGGACCATGCAGTCCTCATGACGCTTCAAATCCTCCTCCAGCTGTACGTTTGGCCGCCCATTTGTCGGTAAGCCATATCACGCACATCTCTCCACTATCTTCGCCCGGTCCCAGGATTGGAACCTTCCTGAGCGGATACTCATTGTACTATCGGGATAAGGGTAAAGGGACAGTGAAGTATCTCATGCTCTTTTGAAGTGTGTGTAAGTTGTCACTTGTCTGGGGAGCTCGCAAGATTACGGGGTCCCACACTAAACGACAGAATCCCACAGGAGACTATAGTATAGGTTCAATCAGTATCCCACACACTGTCACCAGTTAATATAAGCCTGTCACGGTGGACCAGAACGTATCAACACTTTTTATATTTTTGGGATTCTCGATTGAACACAACAAGGAGGCAAAATAAATTGTGATTTATTTCCTTTCTAGACAAGCACATGACAGCTTCAGAATACACTTAATACAACACTTACTGGGATGGGGAAACTGAATAAAATGTCCTTTGCAGAAAAGCGCAAGAAATGCAGTCTCTGTTTAAAGTCCAGTTGGCTAGATCGCAAGTTGCCGATGTAATGACTTTGCCAAGCAAAGGAATTTCGTTGAAGTTCAAAGGAATTCGTTCAGGAGTCCCCAGGGCTAACGAATTCCGGAGTTTGTGGTAAATTCTTGGTTGCGATGTTATTAACCCCTTGTGTCCTGGAACCGCTACCGCTGTACTTGAACGAAGTCCTGCGTAAAGCATAGTCACATCATGAATCGTATCTGGATCACACTGGGGATAGTCCGGCAGGCACAGTTATAGGGTTCACAAGCCTATCCTTAACATGTACCCCCAATCCCCTCCATGGGAACATTTAACCTACCAATCCCTGATTTGCCCGTAGTTTGCAAAGCGGGCAAAAAAGGCTTTCCGGTCTGCAAAGCGCATGTGCTCACTTGAGACCCATGCGGTTTAGCATACCTGGAATACACCCCTTCCCTGGCGACCCTGGGTCTGGAGTTTTGCTTCAAGGTGCGAATGGCTCATGATGGGTGCCGGGATCTAGCACTCCGCAACATCCCGGCCAGTTTCACACCTTGGATCTCTGTGGCTTTTCATCCCTACATTTTCCCTAAACTTAGAGGCTCCCACTTAGCGGGACCTCTTTGAAATGCAGGAACGAAAATACCCTCAGCTCATGCACCCTTAGCATATTTACATGCCAAAGGATTTCTTCCCAGGCTTACAAAAACAGTTCCTGCCTGTACATTTTAAGCTCACAGTTTTTCACACTTTATTAAAACATCATGTTCTGGGTGTACCACGAGGCAGGGTGATGATAAGCTGCACAGCCACGAAACTCCGTTTCCCAAGGAGACCGGAAGATATAATGAAAAAGTACACACTCCAATAAAGCAATAGGTCAGGTAAAGTGATAAAGTGCCTTGTGCACGAAACGCGTGGGTGCGTTCGTGTTGTCCTGTTGATGTACCCACCTGCATTAAACCTGACTCTTGCTGCTTACCTAACTGGATGGGCTGCATGCCCATATATATATATATATATATATATACTGCTGCGGCACAGTTTATTCGAGCATTTGCCCGTTCTGTGCCGCAGCAGTAGCCTGGCGCGCGCCCGAGTGTGACGGGCGCACGCCGAAGCAGCGGAAGAGCGCCCTCCGATCGGGGCGCTCTCCCTACCGCTGCCGGGTCCGCCGGGTCCCCCGGAACCCCCTGCCGCTGTCCCGCGATCGCGGGACACCAGGGCTCCCTCGGGGAGCCCCTGGACACGCGTGCAGCGGGCGCACGCTCCCGATGACGCGTGACCGCGCGTCTATGACGCGCGGCACGCCGAGGGGCGGCCACTAGCAAGCCGGGAGATTTCCCGGCTTGCGGTACCGACCACACTTCAATAAAGTGTGTCGGTAGTGTATATATATATATATATATATATATATATATATATATATATATATATATATATATATATATATGTATACCTGTGCTTTCATCATTCTGATATTGTTAATTTGGTAGGGGTGCCATAGTGTTTAAGCTGTGGAGGTCAAGTGGACCCCACTAGACACTTAGTCCCTGCCATTTATATTATTTACAATTCATGGACTCTCCATTGTTGTCTTGATCATTCATGCATGGTGTGGAGGAATTCTCTCTAATTGTGGAAGCATCACATTTGTTCTATCTGGGTGTACCACAACTGTAATTTTTATATGTAGTGCATGTTTTATTTATTTACACTTGCACACCAAACATTAGGGTGCTGGATGCCTCCGCTCGTGAGTTAGCCTGCTTCATTGAAAATCTTTCTTGTGGGAACTCAAGTTCACCCAGTACCCACATCAATTGACCAACTTCTCACGGCCATTGACTTTCTGCCTTTCAAGTTCTGCCGGCTAACAAGGTACGGATACGTTGTATCGGTAAAAGCACTTCAAGTCAAACCGCAAGCCACTTATTCAAATGACTTGCGGTTACGGAGTCAGAGCTTGAAATGGATACCCATACTATACAGCAGACCTCCAATACACAGCACTGACTTTGGCGCTCACCACGCCATCTTGTGCCTAAAAAGATTATAGCACGCATTGCAATTATTTCTATTACAGCAAGCAGGGGATAGCCTGCAAATTGGGGTTAAGAAGGCTGGGACAGGGCAAATACAGCAGTGCAGTGCAAATACTTTTAACCCCGTCAATCCCAATGAGAGTTGGGATTAATCAGCCAGGTATAATAACTTTATTTAGGCCTGATTAACCCTATCATCACCACAATCAGCGAGGTGTAATGCCTTTATTAATGGCCTGAATAACCCTCTCATCGCCAACGTCACCTTCCGCAGATGCTTCTGTTAGACATCGTTGGGCTGCATCCCGACTGGTGCAATCTAATGTCCCCTGATCTCTGCTGCTGGTCCCGTGGTGGCAAGAGCAGGTTCTCCCCTGACTGATTTGACCCAGAAGCAACTGTCTGTGCTGGTAGTCTGGTCTCCAGCCTGTGAAAAAGCATTTCAGGCTTTGAAGACTTCACTGGCCAGTGCACCCATTTTAGCTGCTCCAGATAATTCCAAAAAGTTTCTGGTGCAGACTGATGCCTCAGACTGTTGCATTGGGGCTGTGCTCAGCCAGGTGGGGGAGGAGGGCAGTGAACACCCAGTGGTTTATCTGAGCCGCAAGATGGTGCCCAGAGAAGTGACCTATACCACTATTGAGAAGGAGTGTCTGGCTATAGAATGGGCTTTCAAGAAGCTACAGCCCTATCTGTATGGCAGATCATTCACGGTTATCACAGACCATAACCCCCTAAGTTGGTTGCAGAGGGTGTCGGGAGAGAATGCCAAACTCTTGCGCTGGAGCCTTGCCCTACAAGAATTTGATTCCATTATCCAGCACAAGAAGGGCAGTGAGCATGGTAATGCTGATGGCCTCTCACGGCAGGACAATCCCCATGAACTACTGACTTTAAAAACTATCAGGTCAGCCCAACCACCAGAGGAGGTGGCCAGGGCAGACTTTGGGCTTTGAGTGGGGAGGTGCAGCGAAAATAGTGTTAATCAGTGCATTAATAAAGGCAGTATGCTCGGCTGGTTAACACTACTTCGCATTGGGGGTGAAGGGGTTACTTTTATATGCACTACACATGCATTATTTTTACCTCTGTACCTTATTGTCGCCGTTTTGCAGGCTTGCATACAGTGGCGGCCGCCTTTATCTTAACGCGGCCGCCACCGCGGGAATTTTTAAACCGGGGACGCGCGTGGCTCTTTTCGGCCGGTTTCCCGCGCCTCGGGCGCTTTCAATGATAAGCGCCATTAGCGCTTATCTGCTGAAGCGGCCACTGCGCTGGAAACTGTAGGAAACTCCGTTCAGATCGGAGAAAAGACCCGCATTTATCCCGGCAAGCTTTAGAATAAAGCTGGCCGGGACAGTAGGCCTGCAGTAATGTATTTCATTGTGTGCCTGCATTACTGGTTTATGGGCACAAGATGACGCTGCGCGAGCCAAGCCGCAAGCTAATTGGAGAAGCGTGGCGCTGTCTCTTTGTTCCATTGAGTAACATAGGAATTCCTTACTGAGGTTTGAACTCGCAACCACGAGGTCAATTGAATCAAAGGGATGCAGTTTCAGTCTCAAGTGGTTACCGGTTACAATGTATCAAGTCCCGGTTAGTAGCGTAACTTGAAAGGCAGCAGGCAATTGCCGTGGGAACTCGGCTCACCACAAGTCAATTGACGTGGGAACTCGGTTAACCGCACATCGATTGAAGTGGGAAGCCCATAGCCCAGCATTGCCGGTTAAAGGAGAAGCCCCTAACTGCAGGCCCAGTAATAAAAGGATTATACCCCAGCTGGCCACCCCTACCCTCGTGTGGGAGGTGAGGGGTTAACTATAATAATGGTTAAGTGTGTTTTTATGCCCCCGCCTCAATACAAAATGTTAGTCACTGATTGCATGTGTTTTACCCTTACAGTGTATGCACCAAACAGATACAATGGGATCAGGTCGGGAGGGAAAGGGTTAACTGTGTTGGTATGTTTATGACCCTTTGTCCCGCTTCCCGCCTTTTCATCCCCCATTTGCAACACTGTCCCATAGGTCGCCATTGGAGCTCCATAGAAGTCTATGGGGATTTCAAGGTTTTTGGCCCGATACCTAAAAAGACCAGCAGATGGCGCCCGAGAGAATAATTCTTTTTGCCTCTAGCTCATGGGAACCCCCTTACTCGACCCCAACCAGGTCCAACGGGCAATGGCCACGAGAAAGGGTCGCGGCCGCTATGAGGGTCGCCGCCATTGACCACAATGGCGGAGAAAACCTGCTAGGTTTTAAAACGCCAAGTGTGAAAGTGTAAAAACATGAAACCATTATCTCCGGTTCGGTAAGTACTAGAGGGCTGGGATTTGGCCACTATGCAGTCACAGTTCCAACATGATTGCATGGCAATTTCCAGCCCTCTCCGATCAACCGAACGGAGTATGGTTAACTGTTTAAATTGTGGTTCTGCCATTGACTCCATAGGCAGAGAAATGCAATTTGTGAAACACGTCGTTTTAAAATCCAAAATTGTATCTCCGGTTCGGTGGGTCGCAGCGAGTTGAAACTTGGCCACCATGGAGAGTCCCCTCCGGCAGGAGGGCCTGTCACGTTTTTGCCCGCTCGGCCCAACCGAACTGAATATTTTGATATATTATAAAATATTATAAATTCACTATATTTTATGCCTACAGTAAAGCCTGCAAAAACTACTGACCCCTAAGGTATGCTAATGGCCAGGGGGCGACAGTGTGTCTATAGTAAGCGCACTGATCAAAGGCTCCCCCACCCTTATTAAGTATTCTAGGGCGGGGAAGAGCAGGACGTTGGTACTTGTGTTAAGTGTGGTGCTTCACACCTCTGGTCGGAGTTTCCCGGGCCAGAATCCCAAATGGCAGACTAACAGACGCCAACCTATTAGTGTGGGGTTCAGGAAATGGGAATCTGACCAGAGGATTGTGCGCATGTGCCAGCTACCTGGGGGCAAGTACCAGATTGCTTCCCACGTTAAATGGCAAAAGGTAATTGGACCCAGGTAATTGTTCTCCAATGCCTGAGCCCCAATGTTAGGGATAGAGCCCAAATCGCATAAAAACGATTGCAAGCTCTAAGCCCATTGACTTCGTTATTCCACCTGAATGATACCTGATGCCTGATGAACTGCTAACCTGAATCCTGGTTATTTCATTGTCCATTCCTTAAGTAAGTGTCTATATTCCGTTTGTTATTTGTCCAATATTGTGTGTCCACCTGTCTTTTAAGGAATAAAATCTCTTTATTATTTCACAGTCGTATTCAATTCAACCCAGTTATTTGGCGTATATTATAACCCTGTAAGCTACCGTGACACTAGCACCCTGATTTTTGGTGTGCAGCCCCAGAGTAACATCCAAAGCACACACATATTAAGAATATAACTTTAGAAGAAGTAGAACATATATTTTTTTAATAAAGTGCCTTTCTGGCTGCAGTTTTAAAAGTACAGGCAGGATACATTTTTTCTACTTGCCTTTTTAATGCATCCAGTGACCATATGTTTTAACACCCATGAGCTGGGGCCCCTTTCTTCTGCAGACTTCAGAGACCCCCTGCTGAGGCAGTGCCTATGGGTCTAGGGAAGTGCAGATGAAAGCCCCAGAGCCACAAAGTGTGAATTAGCCTTGATGCTCGCTGAATAGGAGATCCTGTTAGTCATCTGGGCTAGTTCACACCTTGAGACCAACTCCTAGCCTGGGAGACGCCAGGGAAAAGGAGAGTACCCATATGGTAAGCAGACAAGGTATCAGGTTAGCACAGGCGCTGTACAAACCGGAAATCCCTGCAGTGCCCACTCTGCAAACTGTGGGCAAGTTGGGGATTGGTGAGTGGGAAATTCCCACGAAGTGGATTGGACGGGTATGTTGGAGATATGATATCAGATCCTATATTCATGCCCACCCGAGCTATCCCCATTGTCTTTCTCTTACAATTTGATTGAATTTCCACCTCGCTTCTAAGAGCGGATAAGAGCAGCAGCAATAATCCCGGAACGCAACGAGTTAATTTAATCGGAACCAAGGACAGAACTCTGCTTCAGGATTTCGTTAGTGCTGGGGGTTATCTAACGAACACCAACGGAACAGAACGAACTTTGCATTATTCAAGGACATATTGGGCTGGCAATTTGTGCCCCTTGCAAAAGGACTGCACGTTAAAGGACATTATTCCGGTGCTTTGTTTCGTTTCTGGACATTTTATCCCATTCTCTCCCTCAGTAAGTGTTTTGTCAAGTATATTCTAAGGTTGTCGTGTGTCTGTCTATTAAGGAAATAAATGTCAGTTTATTTTGCTCAACTTGTGTGCTCAATCTCATACCCCAAAATATAAAATTGTTGATAAGGTCAGTCCATCGTGACAGGCTTATATTTACTGGTGGCAGCGTGTGGGATACTGATTGGGCCTATATTGCAGTCCTGCAGGGCTCTGCCCCTGTTAGGTTGGATAGTGAAATCCCAGTCTTGCAAAGCAGGTGTCCAACGTAACAGTCCCACATTCTCCCCTGATACCCTCTGCAACCCACCCAATGAATGGTACCAGGGGGCATGTACCAGCTGCTTCCCACGTGAGCTGGCAAGAGTTAATTGGGTCCAGATAATTGTTCTCCAATACCTGGGTCCCAATGTTAAGGAGTAGAGGCTAAAATCTATTTAACAGACTGTAAGCCCTCTATCCAGTTGTCTTTGTTCGTATCCTGTATTGCTGAATGAATTGCTAGCCTGAATCCTGGCTACTTCATGGTCCTTTGTTACGGTATTATTAACCCCTCACACTCCGGAACCGCTGACGCTGGAACTTGTTCAAATCTTAGATGAATCTGCCAGGGATTGGGCAGCAGGCATTTTTATAGGGTTACGGGTCCCATACCTAACATGCACAACCAATCCCACCCATGGGAATATTTTTCCCACCAATCCCCGACTTGCCAGTTCCCCGCAAAAAGGGCAGGAGCTGTGTCCCGGTTTGCATGGAGCATGTGCGAACCTCACACCTGAGTCACAATAGTCCTATTGGTTGGACGGAACGCGTCAGAGTTACTCTGCGGCAGAACTGTTTCTACATGCACTGAATAAACAACTTTTTTTCTAATTGCGTTTGGACACATTTGATTGTATCCCCATGGTGAGCTGTGAACCGCCCAAGCAAATACCTTCCTTCTTACCTGATTATCCAGCTGGAGCACGCTCTTTAGCGCACCTGACTGATTTTCCACTACAGTGTTTGAGGATTGAACTCGACGAGTCAAGATTATGAGTTCTTACTCATCACGGGGTTGCGTGGCTGTGCATGGGGCGCCGGGATGTGTGAGGGTAGTGGCGGAGATTAGCTGTGGTTTGCCGGTCGCATGGTGCCATGCAGGGAACACGGCTCCACTGTGTGCTTGTCTCCTTACCATATTGTGGCACCGTCCTGATGCTGAGTCCAGTGTACACAGTCTTACTCCCCGATTTATGTCTTTAGGGTTCAGGAAACTGATCAGTAGCGCTCATTTCATTATTGTTGTTTTTGTTGTGGACATTGTGGAACCTATTTGCACACATTTGGAGCATCGGTCTTTGGAGTTCATTCTCTGCTTGCTCTTACTCATAGACACAGAGGCACCACTCCGCAGGGTGTCTTGGAAGTCCGGGGATGAGAAATCCCTCAGCTCATTCACCCTTAACATATTTACGTACATGTTAAAGGATTTATTCCCGGGCTGACAGGAAAAGCCTCCTGTCTTTACATTTAAAACCATCAGTACAATACAGTGTATTAATAAAAGTATGTTCTGCTTATGCCACTACTATAAACTTTATACGTGTGTGTATGGTTTCTTTATTCCTAGCTGCACTCCAAAAAGTAGAGTGCTAGCTCACTCCTAGCACAAGTTATCTTACTTAATTGAACGGGCTGTGATGTGGTTTGCAGTTTCACCTACTTCCCACGCCAATATTCTTTCCCCCTTTCAAGTTAAGAAGCTAACAAGGGAACTGATACATTTTGACAGAAAACCACTTACTAAACCGCAAATCACTTATTCAATTGACCTTGCGGTTGAGAGGGCTAGGGCTCAGAAAGTGATCCCTATACTTCAAAGCGGCCTCCTATACTTAGCCACGCTTCTTCAATCAGCGCTGGGTTTAGCGCTAGCAGATCCCCCTTGTGTCGCAAAACCAATTGGCACAGTTTACACATATTCCTATTACTGCAGCTATGGACTGAGCTGCAAAATGGGGACAATAAAGATGGTGTAGGGGGAAACATATCAGTGTGGTGCACATACAGTTAACCCCTTCAGTCCCAATGTAACTTAAGGTTAATTAGTCGGGTATAATGCTTTTATTAGTGGCCTGATTAACCCCCTATCTCCACACTCACCCCACAAATAAAGCATCCCAAAAGCCTGCACTCATGACTATTGTCCAACACTCAGTCACTCCCACCACCCATTGTGGCCAAGCACTGCCATCTACAGCACTTATCCCCTCACCCGCTGTCTCTGTAAGTTCCTCATCAGACCTCTTAGATTGTAAGCTCTTCGGGGCAGGGATTTCCTTTCCTATTGTCTGATTTTGCTGCATTTAATGTATTACTATAATTCCCTGTACTGTATTGTTTGTGAAGCGCTGAGTACACTTTTGGCGCTATATAAATAAAGACATACAATACAGCAGGCTTTAGCGGCCCATCGGATTAACACAGCGGGGTCTCTGCGTTTGAATGGGACTCGCATTGTGGGAATCCTACCGGGCTTAGCCTGTCTGTGAGAGACGCTCAGTAAGGGCAGGAGCACACGTCGTGTACCGCGGTGTGCGCTCCAGCCCTAAGAGAGAGATTGAATCGGTCACTCTCCCAGCGCGCCACTAACAGGCGATCGCACAGGCTTTATTTTTATAATACAGTATTGTAGCAGGGGGTCTCTGAAACTGAATCGCATTGATTTCAGGTCCGGGGACCCCCTGCGAGTTACAGGCCCTGTTATGGGGTGCCGGTATCCTGGTGGCCATGTTTAAAATTCTCCCGTGTCACGGCCCACGTGATCGGGGGATTTAAAAAAGCCAGAGGGATACCGGAACCCCATAACGGGGCCTGTAACTCACAGGGAGTTCCCGGACCTAAAATCAATGCGATTCAGGTCAGGAGACCCCCTGCTCCCATACACTGGTATTAAAATGAATATTTTAATTGCACGATTGCCTGTAAGAGCAGCGCATGCAGACGCAGCGTCTCCGTGCGGCTCTTCCAGGCTGCAGTTTAAACAAACCGTTTCAGGGCGATAACACAGAAAAACAAACAAACAAGCAATTTGTGCGATGTTCCATTTTTGGACCGCACTTAAGAAACGGTGTTTTTTCTTAGAGAATACAATTTTGACACACTTGCAGTGTCAAACAATGCAAAGTCGCTCTGCAATGCACTGATTTTATAGAAGATTAGGGAATAAGCCCCTATGACTTTATTACGTTTGCTGCTTAGGTTTTAGTGTTTATCTTCTTTTTATATACTTACCGTCGCTTTTCCATACTCCTGTATTAAAGTCATTTCATGTAGCAGTGATTTCAGATATAACATCTGTCTTTGTGTGACAGAACTTGTCATTTGGCTAATTCCTATTTTAAGAAAGCCAGATACACATTTGCATGTCTCTGTGTGCATACCTTAGAAGGGATATAGGTATCCTGAAAGCTTACAATCTTTATAAACACCCATCATTAAATGTATCACTTCTCCGGTACCTCACATTGGTTCCGAACCACAACCAGAAACCTATGCAGAGATCTGCTAGGAATACATGTTCTATTGTACAGCATACAGTAGAGCTATAATAGATCTGATTTGATTATTAAGAGGAGCACCAGACAAACAATATTAATGCCTTTCTAGTCTTCATTTCAGCACAGAACACACATTCGAATTGTCTTTCCTTTATAATAGCACAATTATAACAAAGGCATTGGAATAAAGAAAAAACACACAAGGAACACACATTTCCCACTGCTTTTCCCTTATAGTACCCCAGTAAGAAAAAATAATGAAATAAAAACTTACCGAGTAAAACCAAGCTCAGGTCTCTGTGTGAAGCTGGGGACAGATCCCACATATCTCTCTCCAAACTGCAGTATTCCTCCTAGTATAATGTCCCCAGACCTGTAGTAGTTAATATTGTCAAAGTGTCTCTGTAACATGCATCCAGATTTGGGAGTCAGTAAAGCTTCTCCTATAGTTGGAAAAAACAGCAACATTAGGGCCAGAGACCGTAGTTTGGACATTCTGGCCTGTGGCAGAGTCCGAGGGGGTAATGTCCAGACAGAGCGAATACTGGGAGCTGCACAAAGGTCAAAGTGACATAAATGTAAAAATAAATATGGAAACATTGATCTTTTCTTCACTGAGAATCAGTCCCCAGAAATAGAGGTTCCTTTATGTAAAGATCTGTGTAACCCTCGCATCCTAATGAAAATAACAGGGGATAATCAGCCGTCCTTCTCTGCCAGTTCTGGTTTCTGGGCTCTGCTGCGTCAGGCTTTATAATAGCTAACAAATACCATATTCTATATTTAGGTAATCATATGGATACGCCTAATAGACGGTTTGGTGATCCCTTATTACAGGCTTTCATTTTACAAACACCAAAATCACTAGTCTGATGCCATAGTACAAACCTCTGTTATTACTTTAGTATTATTAGTTTGCTTATAGTGTATTTAACTCATCACTTTTTCTTTTTTCTGTAAGTAAAACTTTTATGGAACCTGTTAAGGAGAAGAAGATAAAATGTTAATGATGTATCCCTCAGTATTCTGAAGCCAGGGCACGTTGGTATGAATGGCTCCCGATAGCATTAACACAGTTCCCTTTTAAATCACTCCAAGTCCTGTAATATTTCCTCCACTTTATTGGGAAAAGGTAGCAGGGTACAGATACTTGTGGATGGTGTGTAGTGGTGATTATTAGTTAGGAACCGGTAAAAAGAGATGGCCTCACCAAGGGTTATAAACAGAGAAAGGTTCTTTACTCACTGTCTCCAGGGTTGAAAAGGAAGTGAGGTGCGGTGTGGGCAAAGGAAAAGTCTAGGGGCAGACCATGTCTGAACAAACAGGAGGGGGGGCAGACTAGCCCATACTGGTGAGGATCTCAGAGACTGCTGTAGCAGCTCACTGATGTCATGCTCGCAGGCAAGGAGTGCAACATTGTTGCAAGCCACGCAGGCACAGTATGTGTCTGCAGACTCCATGCAGCTGGGAATAAAATCTGACAGGCAGAAACTGCAAAGGAGAGAGGGGGGTGAGTCAGAAATGTGGCTCTTGTTCCATAACACTCCCCGTCTGGTATCTGTAGATACCACTATATGGCAAGCTATGTGGAACATATGTGCAATACATACAACATAACAATATACTGCAAAGGTCCATATTTCCATAGCAATGTGATACCGGCTGGTACCACTGGCATCAAAGTCCTTTGGCCAGGCTTTCCAGTAAGGGAAGCCAGGTGGGTGCGCAGCTCTTGGTTAGCTTGACGCACCACAATGTCTCTTAAAAGTCCACGGCACTGGTAACCAGTTTTTCCCCATCACAGTCCGATTTGGGCATTAGAAGGATAGTCTCTGTAATGGGTCTTAAGAAGGTTTTAACAATCCCATTCTGGGCCACTCGTACTTCCACTTTGCGAACCTTTTCGTCTTCGCTTGGGATAGTTCTGATTATAAGTCCCATGGGCCATTCATTTCTTGCCACCTGTTTATCTTTCAACAAGACCACATCCCCCACTTGGATATCTGGTTTCACTTTTTGCCATTTGTGGCGTTCTTGGAGTGTCACCAGATACTCACGTCTCCAGCGATCCCAAAATGTGTTGGCCAAGTACTGCACCTGTCTCCACTGTCGTTTGTGCATATCCTTAGAGTGGAAGCCTTCGACTGGGGTGGGGACGTTCCCTACTTTCTGGGTCAGCAGCATTGCTGGTGTCAAAACGCTTGGCGATTCTGGATCTGTTGACACTGGGATTAAGGGCCTAGCATTGACTATTGCTGATATTTCGGCCATGAATGTGGTTAGCACTTCGTGAGTGAGTCGAGTCAGGTCGGTTTTTAGCATTATAGAATCCAAGATACGCCTAACCACTCCGATCATGCGCTCCCATGCTCCGCCCATGTGAGAGGAGTGAGGAGGGTTGAATGTCCACGTGCACTCTTGGTCGCGCAGGTATCTTTGGATACTATTGTCTCTATTGTCCTTAGTGTTTATTTGTAATTCCTTGCATGCTCCAACGAAATTGGTACCACAATCGGAGCGTATTTGTTTAACTGGTCCTCTGACTGCAAAGAACCTTCTGAGGGCATTTATGAAGCTTGAAGCATCCATAGATTCTATAACCTCGATGTGTATAGCTCGTGTACTCATGCAGGTGAAGAGTACCGCCCATCGTTTGCTGTTTGCTAGCCCGCCTCTAGTTCTACGTGAGATGACCATCTAGGGCCCAAATACATAGAGTCCTACACAGGTAAAGGGGGGTTCTGTATTAAGTCTGTCGACAGGTAGATCCGCCATCCTTTGGTCTTGGCTTTTGCCTCTCAGCATTCGGCACCTAACACATTTGTGGAGATTACTGGCCACGCACCTTTTCATGCCAACGACCCAAATGCCCGCCGCCCTAATGGCGCCTTCGGTGAAGTGTCGTCCCTGATGCATGACTTGTTCGTGGTAGTGCCGCACCAACAAAGTGGCGATGTGATGCCGGCCAGGGATGATGAGAGGGTTGCTTTCCTCCCTGCTCAGTTGGGACTTATTGAGGCGGCCTCCTACTCTCATGAGGCCGTCGTTGTCGATGAAGGGATTCAACTTCCAAAGTGGACTGTTTTTGTTAACACTCTTCTTTCCGCGAATGCAATTGATCTCTTCCGCATATGTTTCCCTTTGAACATGACTCAGAACAGTTTCCTTAGCCTTTGTAATTTCCTCTACGGTGCGCAGCTCTTTGCAGATGTGCCAGCCGTGGCAACCGGTAGTTTTACCGTCTGGTGTCTGGCGGAAGGAGGAGGCTATATGCCCGAGATGGGCTACTGTTCGCAGAAGGGCCGTCCACTTTGAGAAGCGTTGGAATCGATGTGATCCGAATGCGTTTTTGTGCGATACATTGGTGAGTACCACGGATACTTGTGGGGGCCTTATCTCCGTATCCTTTTCGGGATCCACGAGTTCAAAGTCGTCAACTGGGGTTGGTAGCGTTTCCGCAGGCTGCGCAAGAAACATTGGTCCTGTGAGCCACGACGTATTCTGCAGTTGAGATGCGGGTACTGATCTGGTGGCGTGATCTGCGGGATTTTGCTCTGTGGGCACGTGGTGCCATTGTTCTGGTTGGGTTGACTTCCTGATTCTTTCTACACGGTTAGCTACGTATACGTAGAATCTCCTTTTCTTATTGTAGATGTATCCCAGTACCACCTTGCTATCTGTGTAGAGTTTGACGGCATCTGGTTTGCTGTCCATCTCATTCTCGATGAGCTCCGCCAGTTCTACTGCTAGCACTGCACCACACAGCTCGAGTCTGGGTATAGTATGGTCAGGTTGTGGCGCCAGCTTAGCTTTGCCAAGGATGAACCTGATGTGGCAACTTCCATCCACGTCCGTGGATTTAGGTAGGCCACCGCTGCTATAGCTTTGGTGGAGGCATCTGAGAACACGCAAAGCTCTTTGCTGTGTGCGGCGGTGAGAGATATAGGTGAATAGGGGCGTGGGATTTGAAGTTGCTCGAGGGCCTTCAGGGAGTGTTTCCACGTTTCCCACTCTTTTCGTTTTTCTGGAGGTAGTGGGGTGTCCCATTCCTGTTTTTCGAAGGACATTTCTCTGAGGAGGGACTTCCCTTGTATAGTGACAGGAGCCATGAATCCTAGCGGGTCGTAGAGACTGTTAACGGTGGACAGGACTCCGCGACGTGTGAAGGGTTTTTCTTCGATGGCTACCTGGAACGTAAAGGTGTCTGTTTTAAGATTCCAGCTTATCCCCGGCTCCGCTGTATGGGAGGCGTGTCGGTCCCCAGATCCAAATTCTTGAGATCTGGTGCTTGATCATCTGCGTGAAACGCCTTCATCACTGTGGCACTGTTGGAAGCTATTTTGTGCAACCTTAGGTTGGCCTTCGTTAACATCTTTTGTGTCCTCTTGAGTAGATCTACGGCTTCTTCTTCGGTGGGAACTGATTTTAATCCGTCGTCCACATAGAAGTCTCTTTCGACGAAGCTCCTGGCGTCTTTCCCGAACTCTGCTTCTCCGTCTTGGGCCGTTCTTCTGAGGCCGTAGGCTGCCACTGCAGGTGATGGGCTGTTCCCGAAGACATGTACTTTCATGCGGTACTCCGTGATTTCTTTTTCTACGTCGTCATCTTGGTACCACAGGAATCTTAGGTAGTTACGGTTGTCTTCTCGCACAAGGAAGCAGTGGAACATCTGTTGAATGTCTGCGGTTACGGCGATAGGTTCCTTGCGGAAGCGGATCAGCACTCCCAGAAGACTGTTCGTCAGATCCGGCCCGGTGAGGAGAACATCGTTTAGGGAGACTCCCTGATGCTGAGCGCTGGAGTCGAATACCACTCGGATTTGGCCAGGTTTCTGGGGGTGGTAGACGCCAAACGACGGGAGGTACCAGCATTCTTCGCCTTCTTTCAGTGGGGGCGCCAACTCTGCATGGCCACTGTGGAAGATTTTTTGCATGAAGGCCACAAAGTGTTCCTTGGTCTCCGGTTTCCTTTGTAGGTTGCGGCGGAGCGAAGCGAGCCTAGACATAGCATGGTCTCTGTTGTTTGGGAGGCGTCTTCTTGGCGAACGGAAAGGTAGTGGGGCCACCCAACTGCCCAATTCGTCCTTGAAGAGCTCCTTATCCATTAACCTCAAGAATTCTTTGTCTTCCATTGATGGCGCCTGTTTGTCGTCGTCCTTTGTTGTCTGGAACACTGTACTCCCTAGGTCATTGGGGTATTTTCTTGCCACAGGCGCGTCTCCGTAGTTCCTTTTGGTCTCGAGCTTCTCGTGGACCTGAAAGTGGTTCGGACAAGGTTTGAAGTGGGATATACGACCGTTTTCCAACAAGTTCGTCTGTAGGGCGCCTACGTTGTCGGGTCCTCGTATCCTGTCTATGCATACTTCTCCAACTACCACCCATCCTAGATCGAGCCTTTGGGCGCTTGGGCCGTTGTGGTCCCCATTTCGCTGTTCGCGGATCTTGTGTGCTCTCATGATGTCTCTGCCAAGTAGCAGCAGGATCTGGGCATCTTCGTCTAGTGGTGGGATATGATCGGCAATGGTTTTTAGATGGGGATGGTGTCGCGCCACGTCTGGCGTGGGGATCTCAGTCCTATCTTCTGCCATGTGATTGCACTCGATGAGTGTGGGAAGGGGCATGCTCACTTTGCCGTCTATTGAGCATATGGTGTAGCCATTCACTCTTCTCCCTGTAGTCTCCATTCGCCCTGCGCACGTTCTGAGAGTGTAAGGAGAGGTACTGTCTTGTATGCCGAACATATCGAAGAATTCTGACCTGACCAGCGATCGGTTGCTCTGGTCGTCGATGATTGCATACATCCGTTTGGCTCTTTGGGGTTGTCCCTCTGGGTGCACTGCTACCAGACATATTTTAGAGCAAGATCTACTGTCGTCTCCTTCTCCGCATACTTCTGTGCATTTGGATGCTACTGACGTCGGGGGGGGGGTGTCTCCCACTTCTTCCTCCCCGCCCTGCTTTGTCGGAGGGTTAAGGGCTTTGCTTGCTTTGGGCTTCATAGCTTCCGGGTGTAGAGCGGCTATGTGCCTGTCGCTATCGCACTCTGTGCATTTCATAGCTTCTTTGCAGTCCTTGAATAAATGAGTTGTGGAAGCACAACATTTGAAACAGGCTCCCCATTCCCTGAGTAGGTTCTTTCGCTCCTCTATGGGTTTCGTCCTGAATCCGAAGCACTTGTTAAGTGGATGCGGCTTTTTGTGGATAGGACATTCTTTGTTAAGGTCCCTTGGTTTTTTGTCCCTGTCGGCCGTCTGGCTGGGACTCGCGTGGGTCGTAGGGGGCACGTCCGTCCTGTGGACCGAGATTGGTGTTCTGGAGTCCTTGCACCTTGCTGTTGACCTTTCGTTCCTCGGGTGGCTGGCGCTGGATGTGGTTTGCGCCCCTAAGATGAAGCTGGGGTCGTTTCTTGTCTTTGCCGCTTCGCAGATGAAGCTCACGAAGAATGAGAATGGGGGGAAGACAACCTGCTTCTCCCTTTTGTATTTGGAACCTTGTGAAAGCCACCTTTCTTGGAGGTTGAAGGGTAGCTTCTCCAGGATGGGTCTCACTCCACGAGCTGAATCTAGGGCGTTGAGACCTATTAAGGAATGGTCTTTCCTTGCGAACTCCGGTTCTTGCAGCAGGTCTCCAAGATCTCGTAACTTCGAGTAGTCTTTACTCGTGATCTTGGGGAAGCTCTCGATTCTTTTGAAGAGTGAATCCTCGACTGCTTCAGGGCTGCCATAGGTCTCTTCTAGCCTTTCCCACACTAGGTCCAGACCTACTTGGGGTTGATGTGCGTTTGCCGTCCGAAGTCTCTGCGCTTGCTCCCTGGATACGTTCCCCAAGAACTTAACTAACAGGTTGAGCTCTTCCCTTGCTGAGAAGTCCAAGCTGTCGATTGCGTCTTTGAACGTGAACTTCCACGTCCGGTAGTTCTCAGGGCGGTCGTCGAAGCTGATGAGTCCTGCGTGCACCAAGTCGCGCCGGATCATGTACTTGGCTATGTCTGTCAGACCTGAGACGTCGGCGCGTTTGCCCCGTTCTGAGGTAGTTGCTGGGACGGTCTGTGCGGTCGCCTCTTCCTTGGCGTGGACGCGTGATGGCTGCTGGCTAGTGTGAGGGGCTGTTTTCTCCCGCGTGGGTGTACCTGGATTGCGAGCCTGTGGTGGTGCATCCGTGTGCGCGCTGGCGTGTGGATCACTCTTGTGGCTGTGGCTATCCCAGGCAGCATGTGCCATTGCAGGAACGGCATCTTCTCCTCGTGGTCTTCGGTATCTGTGGTGTCGCTCCCTCCGTGTTGAGATGGTGCGCTGGTGTTTACACTGAAGAGGCTCCTGACGTAGTCTTCAGTGCGTCGGGCCGGATCCTCTGAAGCTACCCGTCTGTACGGTAGCTCCCCGCCGTCCTGTTGTGCGGCTGCTTCTAGGACTTCAGCTTGGGCTATGGCGGCGGCGGCTTCCTTCTCTTGATTAAGTGCCTCTAGATCCGCGTCCAATTCGGCCTTTCTGCGTGCAGCGGCGGCATTGGCAACGGCGGCGGTAGCAGCGGCATTCTGCTCCTCCTCTTCTATGCGCGCTTTTTCTGCCCTTACGGCTGCCTCTCTGCGACTATATTCGGCCCTGGCACGTGCGGCCTCTGCGGTGGCTCGCGCCTTGGTGGCGTTTGTGCTCGCGCTAGACGTGTTGGATTGTGCTGATCTTGCTGACCTTGATGAGTGCCTTGATGTGCTGGAGCGCTGAGACGCGGTCTCCAGGAGGAGCTCTTTTCTCACGCTTTGCGCGTCTGTGATAGCGGTCCGCACGCGGCTGTCACGTGTAAGGTCAATGTCATTTTGTAAGTCTCTTTCTTGCAGGCTTTCGCTGGTGTTGGCCCTGGTCAGGTAAGTAATGTATGCTTCTGACAGTTCTTGATAACGCGAGTAATCGGTCCTTAATTGCGTTATTGCCTGCTCGAGCTGTTGCGCATAGTTGCCAACGCTACTAACGTTGCGTATTCCCAGTGTGGTTGTGCTCCAGGCCAACTCTAATTTAGTGCGGTGCGCTTCAATGTCAGTCTCATATTTTTCGCGCCCCTTTTGTGTCAGTGTGACTGTCCGTTTGGGCCTTGCACCTGCCTGCGCCTGTTGCAGCTGCGCAGCGGTCTCTGTGTCTGAGTGATCGCTTTCCTGCATGATGTCTGGTGAGGCTCTGAGTTCTGCCATGCTGTAGGTGTGTGTAGGCCTTTGCCAGTGCGTGTGGCGTGCGGTCTTTTACCTTGTCAGCGATGGGCGTCTGTCTCAGATGATGCCGAGCGGTGTCCTGCAGCGTGCAGCGTTGGGGTAGCTGTACTTACAGGTGTCCGTTGGCTCCTCACTGTGGGGCTGAGCAGCGGGTGGACTCAGGCAGAGAAAAAGGCAATTAGGTATTGTGAGAGAAGCACTGTTTGTTGCAAGGCTGCTGTGCAGTTTGAGCTACTGGTTGTCTGTGAAAGCTGCAGACTGTTTGCAGTTGCAGAGGCTGCTCTGTGTACTATTAGCAAAGTAAGGCTGCTCACTGTCTTTGCATAAAGCTGTGGTAGTTTGCTGTGTAGAGGCTTGTGGCTCTGTGTAGCAACGTGCTTGTGCAATGTGGTGAGAGACTGCTGTTTATTTATTTGCTACGTAAGCTGCTCGCTTGTATCTTTAGCATAAAGGCTGTGGGTAGCAGCTCCTCTGTGTGTATTTCCCAAGGCACACGGTCCTCTTTTTACTATTCTGAAGCCAGGGCACGTTGGTATGAATGGCTCCCGATAGCATTAACACAGTTCCCTTTTAAATCACTCCAAGTCCTGTAATATTTCCTCCACTTTATTGGGAAAAGGTAGCAGGGTACAGATACTTGTGGATGGTGTGTATTGGTGATTATTAGTTAGGAACCGGTAAAAAGAGATGGCCTCACCAAGGGTTATAAACAGAGAAAGGTTCTTTACTCACTGTCTCCAGGGGTGGAAAGGAAGTGAGGTGCGGTGTGGGCAAAGGAATAGTCATGGGGCAGACCATGTCTGAACAAACAGGAGGGGGGGCAGACTAGCCCATACTGGTGAGGATCTCAGAGACTGCTGTAGCAGCTCACTGATGTCATGCTCGCAGGCAAGGAGTGCAACATTGTTGCAAGCCACGCAGGCACAGTATGTGTCTGCAGACTCCATGCAGCTGGGAATAAAATCTGACAGGCAGAAGCTGCAAAGGAGAGAGGGGGGTGAGTCAGAAATGTGGCTCTTGTTCCATAACACTCAGTCTCCTGTAAATAATATTACATTACCTGTATACAGAGGGAAAACTCTGAAACACACAAGTAAAGAAACTACTTCTGAGAAGGATTGTGAAATACAAGTAATAAAGCACTGTGACAGTGAGGGGTAACCAGGCTCAATAATAACATTTAAGCCCATTTAGTTACCCATGATCCATGTTTTGGTGTCCTAGAGTGTCAGCTCTTGGACCTGACTGTCGTACTGTATATGCATTACTGTGACTGTGTGTAAATGATGCGACAATACAGAATTCTTTGTGTTTTTGCCTTTCCAGGAGTGCCAGCAAGCAGAGATTGCGGGGCTGTGAGATTCAGGGTGGGTTTTGTGGAGAAAGTCTTCTCAGATTGTGGCTATGTAGCGGGGTCCCCGAGTTATGGGATACCCAAAAGATGTACCCGAGAATCAGGTAAGATTCTCGGATACACTGAAGCACAGTGCTCCGGCCAAAATCCTACCCTGGAAACGTTCTTGCGACTAACCGCCAGGAGTCCCTGCTTCAGCCCAGTCCTGAAAGGTAAAAAGGGCATAGCGGATGAAGGTATTCCCAGAATGGTACAGGGGTTCCTTGTATAATGGGGGATGCCCAGTTCATGCTCAAGTCACCCTGACCCATGTTTAGGGGTTCAGGGGGTGCTCCAGCTATGTGATAAAGCTGTGAGGTTTTTATTTGTGTGATAAATGTAAAGTCAGGTTTCTACAGTGTGGCAGGGATACGGCTAGTAAGAGTAGAGAGGATATCCTCTTATTCTATCCCTGACCCAGAGAGGGGGACTTAGACATTTAAGCACAAGGTACAGTGTAAAAGTATATATTTTTAAAGTGTTATGTTTAATATGTATATATACTTGTAACCTGTATATGAACTATGGGATCCTCAAGTCCTGGGTTCCGAGAGACCAGATGGCCACCCGGCTTGGTGCCACTGCATCTACTCGGGCCCGGACTTGAAAGTCTCAGGGATGCCAAGGTGTTAGCACAGGCAGAGTACTGGAGTTAAACTCAAGTACCCATGCCCTGGTAAAACAAAAGATATGTATGTATGTATAACATAAGGCTACCAAGCCACCATTAGCAGAGGCCCAGACTTTGAGGAGCCTGGGACAGCGTGGGTGTGACGGTGAAGGGGTAACCAGACCAATAATAAAGGTATTATGCCCGGCTGGTTGCCCCTAAACCCTGTTGGGGATGAAGGGGTTAACTGTATGTTCAACATAATGCCATGTTTTCCCTGTATATCCCCTGTGATGTCCACTGGGTAAAAATGGAGTGTCAGTTCTGCAGCTCAGAACCTAGCTGCAGTCCTGTTAATATATACTGTATGTACTGCTGCGGCACAGTTTATTCGAGCATTTGCCCGTTCTGTGCCGCAGCAGTAGCCTGGCGCGCGCCCGAGAGTGACGGGCGCGCGCCGAAGCAGCGGAAGAGCGCCCTCCGATCGGGGCGCTCTCCCTACCGCTGCCGGGTCCGCCGGGTCCCCCGGAACCCCCTGCCGCTGTCCCGCGATCGCGGGACACCAGGGCTCCCTCGGGGAGCCCCTGGACGCGCGTGCAGGGGGCGCACGCTCCCGAAGACGCGTGACCGCGCGTCTATGACGCGCGGCACGCCGAGGGGCGGCCACTAGCAAGCCGGGAAATCTCCCGGCTTGCGGATCTGGCCGCAGTGTGATAAACTGTGTCGCCAGTGTATAGAATGTGCCCGTTAAGCAAGGGGGCCTCCTAGCCCTTTGCAAAGTGTTAATTGAATAAGCGTGCCTGCGGTGAGCGGCTATATTGAAGCCCTTAAACCCTTGCTAAACCGCAAACCGCTGAAGGAAAGCCTTAACCACAAACTCAAGTCGATAAGTGGCTTGCGGTCTAGTTGAAGTGCCGGATGCAACAATGTTTCCTGCGGTCTCGTTATCCAATTAAGGTCAATTAGTGAAGTGCTTCTGCGGTTATTGATCCCGACAAGCAATGCTACATTGTATGCCGGCTTCTGACCGCAAAACGATTATAAGTACATATTATATACCTCTCTCCCAACAACTTCTTTACCCCGCAATAAAAAGCACTCACACAAATCCTCTGTTCACACCCTCTATCAACTCCTTCCTGCTGCTGGGGGTCTACCCTAAGCCTGAACCAAGCCACACACCTGATCTCACCCACGCCTCCCTGCCACCTCTTCCCCTGTAAATGGTGTTAACCTTCTGATTTAATACTGACTAACCTTAAAACTCACCCCACAAGTTAAGCATCCCAACAGCCTGCACTCATGGTTACTGTCCCATACTCAGCCACTCCTATCACCCACTGTGGCCAAGCATTGCCATACACAGCACTTATTCCCTCATCTGCTGCCTCTGTAAGTCTCCCACCATACCTCTTAGATTGTAAGCTCTTCGGGGCAGGGATTTCCTTTCCTATTTGGCACTATATAAATAAAGACATACAACACAATACAAGTCAAACCGCAGACCACATCACAGAGCCCATTCAATTAAGGGGCTGTCACGATGGACACTAACATATACCAACACATTTATATTTTTGGGATTCTCGATTGAACAGAACAAGGAGCAAAATAAATTGCAATTTATTTCCTTGATAGACAAACACATGACAACTTCAGAATACACTTAAAACAACACTTACTGGGGTGGGGAAACGAAATAAATTGTCTTTTCCACGAAAGCGCAAGAATTGCAGTCTTTGGGTAAAAGTCCTGTGGCTGGATCGCAACTTGCCGATCCAATATCTTGGCCACCACAAAGAATTTCGTAAAAGTTCGCAGGAATTCATTTGGAAGTCCTCAGGGCTAACGAATTCCGTAGGTTGGGGTAATTTCTTGGTTGCGTTGTTATTAACCCCTTCCGTACTGGAACCGTGCCGCTGCGCTTGAATGAATTCCTCTGTGAAGCGTGGTTACATCTCGAATCCGTAGAACTAAGAAGAACAAGAAGAACACTTTGGGGATAGCTCGCCTGGCACAGTTATAGGGTGCTTCTTCCCATCCTTAACCTGTGCACCCAATCCCCCTCGTGGAAGCAATTTAACCCACCAATAGCCGCGTTGTCCGCAGTTTGCAAAACCGGGCCAAAAGGCTTCCCGGATGGCAAGGCGCAGGTGTCGGCTTGACACCTGGGCAACTTAGCATACCAGGGGTAAACCCTTTTTTCTGGCGCCCCCTAGTCTGAGGTTTGGCTCGAAGGTGTCAATGGCCCGGGATGTGCCACTCTGTAACATCCCGGCCAGTTTCACACCTTGGATCTCTGGGCCATTTCATCCCTGCATTTTCCATAGACGTAGAGGCTTGCACTCAGCGGGACCTCTTTGAAATGCATGATGGAAAATACTCCCAGCTCATTCAACCTAAATACATTTGCATGTTAAAGGAATGTTTCCCGTACTTGCAGAAACAGTTCTTGCCTATACATTTTAAATGTACAGTTTCTACACACTTTAATAAAACATCATGTTTTGGGTGTCTCATCACTGTAATTTTTATATGTGGTGTCATGTTTTATTTTATTACATATGCACACCAAAACCCAGGGTGCTGGTTGCCTCCGTTCTAGAGTTAGCCCCCCTACCTGAAATGCCGGCTTGTGGGAACCAAGTTCCCCGCTTTCCCAGGTCAATTGACACAGTTCTCACATCAATTGACTGGCCGCCTTTCAAGTTGGAAAGTTAACCGAGGAACGGATACATTCTATCGGTTAGACCAAATCGCAAACCACTTATCCTTGTCAACTTATCTTGTCTTGTGGTTACAGGTCAAACCGATAGAAAATGGATACCCATACTTCTGAATACTGAACTATTCATCCCACGGGCAGTACAAAGGACTCTGGGCCATCCCTTAAGTTTGGAGGAAAGGAGATTTCACCAGCAACAAAGGAAAGGGTTCTTTACAGTAAGGGCAGTTAAAATGTGGAATTCATTACCCATGGAGACTGTGATGGCAGATACAATAGATTTATTCAAAAAAAGGTTGGACACCTTTTTAGATAGGAAAGGTTTACAGGGATATACCAAATAAGTAAACATGGGAAGGATGTTGATCCAGGGATTAATCCGATTGCCAATTCTTGGAGTCAGGAAGGAATTTATTTTTCCCCTTATGAGATATCACTGGATGATATGACTCTGGGTTTTTTTTGTTTGCCTTCCTCTGGATCAATAAGTAAGTACAGATATAGGATAAAGTATCTGTTGTCTAAATTTAGCATAGGTTGAACTTGATGAATGTACGTCTTTATTCAACCTCATCTACTATGTAACTATGTAACTTCAAACAGCCTGCTAACCGCAGCCACGCTTCTTAAATCAGCGCTTTCTGCGGTGCTCTCTACTCCCTCTTGTGTCGCAACAGGAGTATAGCAGGCAATGCATTTTCTTTTAACACAGCAGGCAGGGAATAGCCTGCAAATGGGGGGTAAAAAGTTTGGGACAGGGCAAATACAGCAATGAATAACAAATAATTTTAACCCCTTCATTCTCAATGCGAGTGGGGATGGTCAGCCGGGTATAACACCTTTATTTTAGGCCGGTTCACCCCCCCATACTTGTCACAATAGACTCTCTGCCTTTCAAGTTATGCGAGCTAACAAGGTACGGATACATTTTATTGGAAAACCACTTCAAATCTAACCGCAAGCCACTTATTCAATTGAACTTGCGGTTACGGGGTCGAGTGCTTGAAAATGGATACCTATACTTCAAACAGACCATCCACGCGTGGAATAAACTGCACAGTCCACTTGGCTTTACTGGATAACAAGGGACGCAGTCTCAGCAGCATGTCCCGCTGTGGGACTCTGTACCAGAGACACTGCGTTTCAAAGTAATTGAGAAAGGCATCTATCTCATCCGTGCCATCCATGTACTTGCTGAAGCTGTGGTGGTCCACCTGGGGAATAACCTGTTCCCCGTTGACAAGGTGGGAACGTGGGGCTTTACCATGCACTGCGGCAAGCATCTGTATATCCCCCGCTGCTGTAGCCTTTTCTCCCCATGCGGTCAGGAGCGCTGTGAGCCCAGTGGCGGTAAGTCCAGTAGCTGAAGTGACTACCTCCTCCTCACCCGCTGGTGCCAAGCCACAATTATTCAGGTGGTCACTTGCTCCATCCACATGTCCTTGCAGCTCCGGTGCTGGATCGACCTCCTGCACTCTGGGCTGATTGGTGTCCGCTGCCACAGCAGCTAAGGGGCCAGGGCCCTCCACTGGAGCCATTCTGGCTTCATAATTCTCCAAGTCCTTCTCCAGTTGTGGATTTGACCCACCGTTTTTCGGCAGTCCATATCCCACACATCTCTCCACGATCCGAGCTCAGTCCCAGGTTGGGAACCTTCCTGAGCGGTTACTCACGGTGTGATGTTAGCACAGGGGTATGGGCAAAGGGCAAGGTGTAATATCTCGTGCTCTTGTGAAGCGTGTGTAAGTTACCACTTGTCTGGGGAGCTCACAATCTACGAGTTTCCCCACTATGTTATAGAATCCCGCAGGAGACAATACCATAGGCTCAGTCAGCATCCCACCGCTGCCACCAGTAATTCTAAAGCCTGTCACAGCAGACCAGGTCTTATCTACACATTAAAACTGGGATTCTGCACTGTTGAGTAAAATAAATTGTAATTTATTTATTTTCAGACAGACACACAATACTTCACAATTACACTCAATATACACTTACTGGGATGGGGAAACAAAATAAAATGGCCACTGAACGAAACAAAGTCACTGGACACCCCTGCACGCATGCAAGTGGGTGCGCGATGTGAGCCGTGCGACAGTCCTTGGCTAGGGGCGCAACTTTCCAGCCCTATATCTTCGCCAAAAGGAATTATTTTGGTCAAGTCCTTACAGGATTCGTTCGGGAATCCTTAGCTCAAACGAATTCTGGAAGAGGAGTGCAATCCTTGGTTACGATGTAGTTAACCCCTCACACTCCGGAACCGCTGACGCTGTACTTGGGCGTTACTTGGTTGAATCTTAGGTGAATCTTAGATGGAACTAACTTTTTCTGACTGACTGCATGACTTTTTAAAAACTTTCACATGTCCCATCTTTTCAGTCTGCAGCATATCACTGCGTGGGAATTTCCACCCCGGCCACTCACATACTTTTGCCAGGTGGATAACCCTGGCCTCAGAGCAGTGACAGAGCATGTGCAACAAAAATGTCAACTTCCCCCCATTGGCCACATGCCACGTGATGTCGGCGCCGTGCCGTTGACATCAGTTCGTCGCGGGCGATTGGCCCAGCGACGTCACTGCCCCGCCTCCCCCCACCCCCCCCCCCCCCCCTGCATGAAATCGCAAAGCTTCAGCAGGCGAGCCTCAGCGTCAGCGCGGTTCCGCACTGCTCCCCCCTCTGGCCCCGGCCTAACTTGCAATGCAGCTGGCAATTGGTGTGGGAACTCCGTAACCGCAAGTCAATTGACGTGAGAAGCCCATTGTGATGGGAGCTTTGTGACAGGCTATTAATAATACACCAAAAATATATATAATATATAATCTTACTATATATTTCTGAAAGCGTCATATGTGTCCGTGTCTGTATGGGTCTCCCTGTGTCCCTCCCTGTGTCCCTAGCGGCAATCCCATTGGACCTTGGGCCAGGCCAATGAGATTGCTCCCTTGGCCCGCCCGCCCCCGCACACCTCTCATTGGCCTGAGGCGGAGTGACGGGCCAAAGGAGAGACGGAGAGACATACACACACACATACACTCACACACACCCCCAACCCCCCACCCCCCTCCCCCACGCTCTCTGCGGCTCTCCCCTCACACAGGCCGCTCCCCCAGCAGACCATCCCCGAGAGCGCTCCACAGGGCTCTCACCACCCATAGGCCACTCCCTCACCCGGCTCTCTCCCTCACCCCCCACCCGTTCACCCCCCCGCTCACCCCCCACCCCGCTTATCCCCCTCCACACACACACAGAACACGCGGCTCTCCCCTCACACAGGCCGCTCCCCGTCCCAGAGGCCGCTCCTCCGGCTGTCTCCGCCTCTCCCCGCGAAAGGCACAGCACCTCCTCACTGGAGCGTCTCAGCCTCGCCGCAGAGGAGCCGGAGGAGGAGGAGGGCGGCCGCTACCCGGAGGAAGAGGAAGAGCGCGGCCGTGTGCAAGGTGAGGAAACGCAGGGAATGGGTTATTTAACGCGTCCCTGACTCACCCTGCCCTTTGCCCCCTCCCTGCCCCCCCCCTACCCTCCCTGTCCCCCCTACCCTCGCTGCCCCCCCTACCCTCCCTGCCCACCTGCCCCCTGCCCCCCCTGCCCTTTGCCCCCTGCCCTCCCTGCCCTTTGCCCCCTGCCCTCCCTCCCCCTGCCCTTTGCCCCCTGCCCTTTCCCCCTGCCCTCCCCTGCCCTTTGCTCCCTGCCCTCCCTCCCCCTGTCCTTTGCCCCCTGCCCTCCCTCCCCCTGCCCTTTGTCCCCTGCCACTCTCCACCTGCGCCTCCTCCCCCTGCCCCCCCAGCCCTTTGCCCCCTGCCCCCCCAGCCCTTTGCCCCCTGCCCTTTGCCCCCTGCCCCCATGCCCTTTGCCCCCTGCCCTCCCTCCCCCTGCCCCTTGCCCCCTGCCCTCCCTCCCCCTGCCCTTTGCCCCCTGCCCTCCCCCTGCCCTCCCTCCCCCTGCCCTTTGCCCGCTGCCCTCCCTCCCCCTGCCCTTTGCCCCCTGCCCTTTGCCCCCTGCCCTCCCTCCCCCTGCCCTTTGCCCCCTGCCCTTTGCACCCTGCCCTCCCTCCCCCTGCCATTTTCCCCCTGCCCTCCCTCCCCCTGCCCTTTGCCCCCTGCCCTTTGCCCCCTGCCCTCCCTCCCCCTGCCCTTTGCCCACTGCCCTCCCTCCCCCTGCCCCCCCAGCCCTTTGTCCCCTGCCACCCTCCCCCTGCCCTTTGCCCCCTGCACTCCCTCCCCCTGCCTTTTGTCCCCTGCCACTCCCCACATGCCCCTCCTCCCCCTGCCCCCCAGCCCTTTGCCCCCTGCCCTCCAAGCCCTTTGCCCCCTGCCCTTTGCCCCCTGCCCCCTGACCTTTGCCCCCTGCCCTCCCTCCCCCTGCCCTTTGCCCCCTGCCCTCCCTCCCCCTGCCCTTTGCCCCCTGCCCTCCCTCCCCCTGCCCCCTGCCCTCCCTCCCCCTGCCCTTTGCCCCCTGCCCTTTGCCCCCTGCCCTCCCCCCCTGCCCTTTGCCCCCTGCCCTTTGCCCCCTGCCCTCCCCCTGCCCTTTGCCCCCTGCCCTCCCTCCCCTGCCCCCCCTCCCCCTGCCCTTTGCCACCTGCCCTCCCTGCCCTTTGCCCCCTGCCCTCCCTCCCCCTGCCCTTTGCCCCCTGCCCCCTGCCCTCCCCTGCCCTCCCTCCCCCTGCCCTTTGCCCCCTGCCCTCCCTCCCCCTGCCCTTTGCCCCCTGCCACTCTCCACCTGCCCCTCCTCCCCCTGCCCCCCAGCCCTTTGCCCCCTGCCCTCCCTCCCCCTGCCCCCCCTGCCCTTTGCCCCATGCCCTCCCTCCCCCTTCCCTTTGCCCCCTGCCCTTTGCCCCCTGCCCTCCCTCCTCCTGCCCTTTGCCCCCTGCCCTCCCTCCCCCTACCCTTTGCCCCCTGCCCGTTGCCCCCTGCCCTCCCTCCCCTGCCCTTTGCCCCCTGCCCTTTGCCCCCTGTCCTCCCTCCCCCTGCCCTTTGCCCCCTGCCCTCCCCTCCCTCCCCCTGCCCTTTGCCCCCTGCCCTTCCCTCCCTCCCCCTGCCCTTTGCCCCCTGCCCTCCCTCCCCCTGCTCCCCCAGCCCTTTGTCCCCTGCCACCCTCCACCTGCCCCCTGCCCCCCCAGCCCTTTGCCCCTCCCTGCCCTTTGCCCTGCCCCTCCATTTCCTGACCTTTGCCCCTCCCTGCCCTTTGCCCCGCCCCTCCCTCCCCTCCCTGCCAAACCCGCCCCTCCCTGCAACCCCCCCCCCCCGACCCTCCCTGCCCCCCCCTGCACTCCCTGCCCCCCCTCCCCTCCCTGCCCTTTGCCCCCCCCCGCCCCTCCCTGCCCTTTGCCCCCCGCCCCTCCCTGCCCTTTTCCCCCCCGCCCCTCCCTGCCCTTTGCCCCCCCCCCGCCCCCCCTGCCCTTTGCCCCCCTGCCCTTTGCCCTCCCCACCCTTCGATGCCCCATGCCCCCCCCCCGCCCTTCCACTCCCCCCCCCTGCCCTTCCACTCCCCCCCGCCCTTCCACTCCATGCCCCCTGCCCTTCCACGCCCGGGCAACGCCGGGTATATCAGCTAGTATATATATTTAACTGGGTTGAACTGGGACGAGACTTAGATATGATAAAATATCATTTATTCCTCCCCCCTCCTCCTCTCCACCCACCCTCTCCCCCTGCCCCCCCTCCTCCCCCCCTCCTCCTCTCCACCCCCCTTCCTCCCCTCCACCTTCCTCCCCCTCTTCTCCTCCTCTCAACCCCCCCCCTTCCTCCCCCCTCCTCCTGCACTCCACCCCCACCCTTCCTCCCCCTTCCTCCTTTCCACCCCCCCCCCTCTCCTCCTCCTCTCCCCTCCTCCTCTCCACTCCCCCCCTTCCCCCCTCCTCCCCCTCTCCACCCTCCAGCCCCCCTCCTCCCCCCTCCTCCTCTCCACCTCCCCTCCTCCTCCTCTCTAGCCCCTCCTCTCCCCTCCTCCTCTCCTCCCCCCTCCTCCTCTAGCCCCCTCCTCCTCCCTTCCCCCCTCCTCCTCCCCCCTCCTCCTCCTCTCCTCCCCCCTCCTCCTCTAGCCCCCTCCTCCTCCCCTTCCCCCCCTCCTCCTCTCCTCCCCCCCTCCTCCTCTCCTCCCCCCTCCTCCTCCCCCCCTCCTCCTCTCCTCCCCCTCCCCCCCTCCTCCCCCTCCTCTCCTCCCCCTCCCCCCCTCCTCCCACTCCCCCTCTCCTCCCCCCATCCCCCCTCCCTCCTCTCCTCCCCCCTCCTCCTCTATTCCCTCCTCCTCTCCTCCCCCTCCTCCTCTCCTCCCCCTCCTCCCCCTCCTCTCCTCTCCCCCCTCCTCCCCCCTCCTCTGCTCCCCCCTCCTCTGCTCCCCCCTCCTCCACCTTCCTCCTCTCCTCCCCACTCCTCCTCCTCTCCTCCCCCTCCTCCTCGAGCCCCCAACTCCTCCGCATCCCCCCTTCTCCTCTCCTCCCCCCCTCCTCCACCCCCCCTCCTCCTCTCCTCCCCTCCCCCCCTCCTCCCCCCTCCTCCTCTCCTCCCCCCCTCCTCCTCTCCTCTCCCCCTTCTCCTCCCCCTCCTCCGCCCTCCTCCTCTCCTCCCCCCCTCCTCCTCTCCTCCCCAATCCTCCTCCCTCCTCCCCTCCTCTCCTTCCCCCCTCCTCCTCTCCTCCCCAATCCTCCTCCCTCCTCCTCTCCTCCCCCTATCCCCCCCCCTCCTCCTCTCCTTCCCCCCTCCTCCTCTCCTCTCCCCCCTCCTCCCCTCCCTCTTCCTCTCCCCCCCCCTCTTCCTCTCCTCCCCCCCTCCACCCTCTCTGTCTCGGTAGCTTGTGACAGGTTGTAATTTACACCAAAACTATATATAAATATATATATACCCCCGTTTGAACTGGGACGAGACTTAGATATGATAAAATATAATTTATTCCTCCCCCCTCCTCCTCTCCACCCATCCTCTCCCCCTGCCCCCCCTCCTCCCCCCTCCTCCTCTCCACCCCCCTTCCTCCCCTCCACCTTCCTCCCCCTCTTCTCCTCCTCTCAACCCCCCCCCCTTCCTCCCCCCTCCTCCTGCACTCCACCCCCACCCTTCCTCCCCCTTCCTCCTTTCCACCCCCCCTCTCCTCCTCCTCTCCTCCTCCTCTCCCCTCCTCCTCTCCACTCCCCCCTTCCCCCCCTCCTCCCCCTCCTCCTCTCCACCTCCCCCTCCTCCTCCTCTCCAGCCCCTCCTCTCCCCTCCTCCTCTCCTCCCCCCTCCTCCTCTAGCCCCCTCCTCCTCCCTTCCCCCCTCCTCCTCCCCCCTCCTCCTCCTCTCCTCCCCCCTCCTCCTCTAGCCCCCTCCTCCTCCCCTTCCCCCCCTCCTCCTCTCCTCCCCCCCTCCTCCTCTCCTCCCCCCTCCTCCTCCCCTCCTCCTCTCCTCCCCCTCCCCCCCTCCTCCCCCTCCTCTCCTCCCCCTCCCCCCCTCCTCCCCCTCCCCCTCTCCTCCCCCCATCCCCCCTCCCTCCTCTCCTCCCCCCTCCTCCTTTCCTCCCCCCTCCTCCTCTCCTCCCCCCTCCTCCCCCCGCCTCCTCTCCTCCCCCCTCCTCCCCCCTCCTCTGCTCCCCCCTCCTCTGCTCCCCCCTCCTCCACCTTCCTCCTCTCCTCCCCACTCCTCCTCCTCTCCTCCCCCTCCCTCCCTCCTCCTCGAGCCCCCAACTCCTCCGCATCCCCCCCTTCTCCTCTCCTCCCCCCCTCCTCCACCCCCCCTCCTCCTCTCCTCCCCTCCCCCCCTCCTCCCCCCCTCCTCCTCTCCTCCCCCCCTCCTCCTCTCCTCTCCCCTTCTCCTCCCCCTCCTCCGCCCTCCTCCTCTCCTCCCCCCCTCCTCCTCTCCTCCCCAATCCTCCTCCCTCCTCCCCTCCTCTCCTTCCCCCCTCCTCCTCTCCTCCCCAATCCTCCTCCCTCCTCCTCTCCTCCCCCTATCCCCCCCCTCCTCCTCTCCTTCCCCCCTCCTCCTCTCCTCTCCCCCCTCCTCCCCTCCCTCTTCCTCTCCCCCCCCCTCTTCCTCTCCTCCCCCCCTCCACCCCCTCTGTCTCGGTAGCTTGTGACAGGTTGTAATTTACACCAAAACTATATATAAATATATATATACCCCCGTTTGAACTGGGACGAGACTTAGATATGATAAAATATAATTTATTCCTTGATAAAGGTGAACACAACAGATTATACAAATAACAGGCAAAATATAGACACTTACGTAGAATGGAAATGATGAAGCAGTCACAGCTGGACTGGCAGTTCATACAGCACTCTTCATAGTCATCAAGACACCAAAGACATGAAAAGACCTCTGGCAGGAAGACAGTGCATAGCGTTTCTCTCAGCAATCAAGATGGTATGAACAGACTGAACACTTGAAGAACTTGCAAAACATGAACAACATGGATAAAAGGGTGGCTCTGATTTATATATAATTTTAACCCTTGCATCCCAGCTTACGGCGCCGTGCCGTCTAGTAAAATCCCCTTTGAAGCTTTTGAAGCTGACTTTGGGCTTCCAGGGTCCAGTGTGAAAAGTTTCACTTACTCTGGTTAATTCCTTTTGTCCGTTGGGCCAAGCATAAGCAATTAGCCACTTAGCCTTTGATGACCAGGCTTGTAAATTCTGCCATTCCTGCTCATTATCATAGCAGGGGGTTGCAGTTTCTCAGAACTCAACCAAAATTTCATATTTACTGCAAATCACCTCATAACTTGAGTTCAGTAATACATACAGCCAGGTGAGATATATTAATACAGTCCGTCCCACCTGACGCTCGCAGAGAGACCAAACATTACAGTGTAATATGAAAATTAATAGAGATATTAATATCTGGCAGCCACTAAGGGCCAGATATTAAGTGTTTGTAACGGTTGGTGGCGGGGAAGTCCCACGAATACAAATATGTAATTCTTATCCTTTTCAGCCAAGGACATCTCATAATATTCTTATATTTAATAAGGTTACTCCTTTTGATTCCCTTCTTGGGTAGCTCCACCCCTACCCCCATCAATAAAACCTTTTGAAGTAGGCTTGTAGCTTCTCGCATAACCAACTAGGTAATTACCTGTTGATCCTTCCTGGGTCTTGCATAGCAATTCCCCTGTGAAGCCAGGCTAAATTCTAGCAGGATGTCCTATTTAGCATCCAACTGGCCAATTCACACCTCCCTTTTGGATATGCACTTCCAGAGAGGAAGCTTGCATATCAAACGTGAATAGACTCATGAGTCAAACCATTTGGTCCTTGTACGCATTACAAAGGCAGGCAGAGGTAGTTAGCATTTGGCCTGTACATTGTAAGACTGCAAAAAGTCACTTTATCAAAATATATGTCCTCTTATGACAAAGTTATATTTTTAATATGTGTGTACTTGGGGGGTGACCCGGAGGCTGTACCCCAAGGCTCAGGGTCCTGGCTTACTCCGTTACCAAATTACCAGTTTTCAGGTAACTGTTTATTCAGCACTGCATATAAGATTAACCCCTTAAGTCCCAGTGGGTGGGTTATGCAGACACTGACCCAGCAACAATACATTTTACACAGGGGAATAAGCATTTTCATGTTATAACAAGGGTTAAATCACATTTCTGGAACTCAGCCCAGTTAACCCCTTGTCTCCCTGGCGAGGTTAGAGGGGGGCCCTTGGGGAGTAACCCCGTTAATCCCGGGCCAAACCCTCACTATTGTCACACCCTCCTCCTCTCCTCCCCCCCTCCTCCACCCCCCATCCTCCTCTACTCCCCCCTCCTCCCCCTCTCTTCCACCACCCCTCCCCCCTCCTCCCCCTCTCCTTCACCCCCCTCCTCCTCTCCTCCCCCCCTCCTCCTCTCCTCCCCCCCTCCTCCTCTCCTCCCCCCTCCTCCCCCCCCCCATCCTCCTCCCCTCCTCTCCTCCCCCCTCCTTCTCTTCTCCCCCCTCCTCCTCTCCTCTCCTCCCCCCTCCTCCTCCTCTCCTCCCCCCTCCTCCTCTAGCCCCCTCCTCCTCTAGCCCCCTCCTCCTCCCCTTCCCGCCCTCCTCCTCTCCCCCCCTTCCTCTTCCCTCCCCCCCTCCTCCTCTCCTCCCCCCTCCTCCTCTCCTCCCCCCCTCCTCCCCTCCTCCCCCCATCCCCCCCTCCTCCCCCCTCCTCCTTCTCCTCCCCCCCTCCTCCCCCCCTCCTCCCCTTCCTCCTCTCCTTCCCCTCCTCCTCTCCTTCCCCCCTTCCTCTCCTTCCCCCACCTCCTCCTCTCCCCCCTCCTCCTCTCCTCCCCCCACCTCCTCCTCCTCTCCCCCTCCTCTCCCCCCTCTTCCTCTCCTCCCCCCTCCTCCTCTCCTCCCCCCTCCTCCACCCCCCATCCTCCTCTCCTCCCCCTCTCCTCCTCCTCTCCCCCTCCTCCCCCCCTCTTCCTCTCCTCCCCCCTCCTCCACCCCCCATCCTCCTCTCCTCCCCCCTCCTCCCCCTCTCCTCCCCCCCCTCCTCCTCTCCTCCCCCCCTCCTCCTCCCTCCTCCCCCCTCCTCCCTCCCCTCCTCTCCTCCCCCCTCCTCCCCCACCTCCTCCTCTCCCCCCTCCTTCCCCCACCTCCTCCTCTCCCCCCTCCTCCTCTCCTCCCCCCACCTCCTCCTCTCCCCCTCCCCTCCTCCTCTCCCCTCCTCCTCTCCTCCCCCCTCCTCCTCTCCTCCCCACCCCTCCTTTCCTCCCCACCCTCCTCCTCTCCTCCCCCCTCCTCTCCTCCCCCCTAATCCTTTACCCCTCTCCCCCCTCCTCCTCTCCCCCTCTCCCCCCCTCCTCCTCTACTCCCCCCTCCTCCACCCCCCCCTCTCCTCCCCTCCTCCCCCTCTCCTCCTCCCCCCCTCCTTCCCCCGTCCTCCCCTCCTCCCCCTCTTCTCCTCCCCCCTCCTCCTCTCCCCCCTCCTCTCCCCTCCCCCACTCCGCCCCCATCCTCTCCCCCCCTCCTCCCTCCTCCTCTCCTCCCCCTCCTCTCCTCCCCCCTCCTCCTCCCCCTCCTCCTCTCCTCCCCCCCTCCTCCTCTCCTCCCCCCCTCCTCCTCTCCTCCCCCTCCTCCTCCTCTCCTCCCCCCTCCTCCTCTCCTCCCCCCTCCTCCTCCTCCCTCTTCCCCCCCATCCGCCTCTCCTCCCACGCTCCCCCCTCCTCCCCCCTCCTCCCCCCCTCCTCCCCCCTCCTTCTCTTCTCCCCCCTCCTCCTCTCCTCCCCCCTCCTCCTCCTCTCCTCCCCCCTCCTCCTCTAGCCCTCTCCTCCCTCCCCCCTCCTCCTCTCCTCCCCCCTCCTCCTCTCCTCCCCCCCTCCTCCCCCCCTCCTCCCCCCTCCTCCTTCTCCTCCCCCCCTCCTCCTCTCCTCCCCCCCTCCTCCTCTCCTTCCCCCCTCCTCTCCTCCCCCCACCTCCTCCTCCTCTCCCCCCTCCTCCCCCCACCTCCTCCTCCTCTCCCCCTCCTCCCCCCCTCTTCCTCTCCTCCCCCCTCCTCCTCTCCTCCCCCCTCCTCCACCCCCCATCCTCCTCTCCTCCCCCTCTCCTCCCCTCCTCCTCCTCTCCCCCTCCTCCCCCCCTCTTCCTCTCCTCCCCCCTCCTCCTCCCTCCTCCCCCCTCCTCCTCCCTCCTCCCCCCTCCTCCCTCCCCTCCTCTCCTCCCCCCTCCTCCCCCCACCTCATCCTCTCCCCCCTCCTTCCCCCACCTCCTCCTCTCCCCCCTTCTCCTCCTCTCCCCCCTTCTCCTCCTCTCCCCCCTCCCCCTCCTCCTCTCCCCCTCCTCCTCTCCTCCCCCCTCCTCCTCTCCTCCCCCCTCCTCCTCTCCTCCCCCCTCCTCCTCTCCTCCTTTCCTCCCCACCCTCCTCCTCTCCTCCCCCCTCCTCTCCTCCCCCCTCCTCTCCTCCCCCCTCCTCTCCTCCCCCCTAATCCTTTACCCCTCTCCCCCCCTCCTCCTCCTCTCCCCCCTCCTCCCCCTCTACTCCCCCCTCCTCCACCCCCCCTCTCCTCCCCCCTCCTCCACCCCCCCCTCTCCTCCCCCCTCCTCCTCCCCCTCTCCTCCTCTCCCCCTCCTCCTCTCCTCCCCCCCTCCTCGTCTCCTCCCCCTCCTCCTCTCCTCCCCCCTCCTCCTCTCCTCCCCCCCTCCTCCTCTCCTCCTCCCTTCTCCTCCTCTCCTCCTCCCTTCTCCTCCTCCCTTCTCCTCCTCCCCCCGTCCTCCCCTCCTCCCCCCTCCTCCTCTCCCCCTCCTCCTCTCCCCCTCCTCCTCTCCTCCCCCCCTCCTCCCCCCCTCCTCCCTCCCCCTCCTCTCCTCCCCCCCTCTTCCTCTCCTCCCCCCCTCCTCCCTCCTCCCCCCAATCTCTCCTCCCCCCCTCGTCCCTCCTCTCCCCCCTCCTCCTTCCCCCCCTCCTCCTCTCCTCCCCACCCTCTTCCTCTCCTCCCCCCTCTTCCTCTCCTCCCCTCTTCCTCTCCTCCCCCCCTCCTCCTCCCCCTCCTCCTCCTCCCTCTCCTCCTCCCCCCTCCTCCTCTCCTCCCCCCTCCTCTCCTCCCCCTCCTCTCCTCCCCCCCTCCTCTCCTCCCCCTCCTCCTCTCCTCCCCCCCTCCTCCCCCCCAACTCTCCTCCCCCCTCTTCCCCCCTCCTCCTCTCCTCCCTCTTCCCCCCCTCCTCCTCTCCCTCTTCCCCCCCTCCTCCTCTCCCTCTTCCCCCCTCCTCCACCCCTCCTCCCCCCTCCTCCTCCCTCCTCTCCTCCCCCCTCCTCTCCTCCCCCCTCCTCTCCTCCCCCCTCCTCCTCTCCTCCCCCCCTCCTCCCCCCCATCTCTCCTCCCCCCCTCGTCCCTCCTCCCCTCTCCTCCTCCCCCTCCTCTCGGGGGTGGAGAGAGTGGGGGAGGAGAGTGCGGGGGAGGAGAGTGCGGGGGGAGGAGAGTGCAGAGGGGGAGGAGAGTGCGGGGGAGGACAGTGCGGGGGGAGGACAGTGCGGGGGGAGGAGAGTGCAGGGGGGACGAGAGTGCAGAGGGGGTGGAGAGTGCGGAGGGGACGAGAGTGCAGAGGGGGAGGAGAGTGCGGGGTGGGAGGAGAGTGCGGGGGTGGGAGGAAAGTGCAGGGGGAGGAGGAGAGTGCGGGGGAGGAGAGTGCAGAGGGGGAGGAGAGGGCAGAGGGGGAGGAGAGGGCAGAGCGGGAGGAGAGGGCAGAGGGGGAGGAAAGGGCAGAGGGGGAGGAGAGGGCAGAGGGGGAGGAGAGTGCGGGGGGAGGAAAGTGCAGAGGGGGAGGAGAGGGCGGGGGGAGGAGAGTACGGGGGGAGGAGAGTGCCGGGGGAGGAGAGTGCAGAGGGGGAGGAGAGTGTGGGGGGAGGAGAGTGCAGAGGGGGAGGAGAGTGTGGGGGGAGGAGAGTGCAGAGGGGGAGGAGAGGGCAGAGGGGGAGGAGAGTGCGGTTGGAGGAGAGTGCGGTGGGAGGAGAGTGCGGGGGGAGGAGAGGGCAGAGGGGGAGGAGAGGGCAGAGGGGGAGGAGAGGGCAGAGGGGGAGGAGAGGGCAGAGGGGGAGGAGAGTGCGGGGGGAGGAAAGTGCAGAGGGGGAGGAGAGTGCGGGGGAGGAGAGTGCGGGGGGAGGATAGTGCAGAGGGGGAGGAGAGTGCAGAGGGGGAGGAGAGTTCAGAGGGGGAGGAGAGTGCAGGGGGGACGAGAGTGAAGAGGAGAGGAGAGTGCGGTGGGAGGAGAGTGCAGAGGGGGAGGAGAGTGCAGAGGGGGAGGAGAGTGCAGAGGGGGTGGAGAGTGCAGGGGGAGGAGAGTGCAGAGGGGGAGGAGAGTGCAGAGGGGGAGGAGAGGGCAGAGGGGGAGGAGAGTGCGGGGGGAGGAGAGTGCGGGGGGAGGAGAGTGCGGGGGAGGAGAGGGCAGAGGGGGAGGAGAGGGCAGAGGGGGAGGAGACGGCAGAGGGGGAGGAGAGTGCAGGGGAGGAGAGTGCAGAGGGGGAGGAGAGTGCGGGGGGAGGAGAGGGCAAAGGGGGAGGAGAGGGCAAAGGGGGAGGAGAGTGCAGGGGGAGGAGAGAGCGGCCTGGGGGAGGATAGTGCAGAGGGGGAGGAGAGTGCCGGGGAGGAGAGTGCCGGGGAGGAGAGTGCGGCCTGGGGGAGGATAGTGCAGAGGGGGAGGAGAGTGCGGGGGGAGGAGAGTGCGGGGGGAGAAGAGGGCAGAGGGGGAGGAGAGGGCACAGGGGGAGGAGAGTGCGGGGGGAGGAGAGGGCAGAGGGGGAGGAGAGTGCGGGGGGAGGAGAGTGCGGGGGGAGGAGAGGGCAGAGGGGGAGGAGAGGGCA